>NC_135783.1:225421971-225742526 GCF_051106095.1 Pogona vitticeps | reverse complement strand
AAATTATCTCCTTTTACCAAATGGGAACTGACATTGATGGACTAATGGCCTGCTGAACACCAGCAGCTGAATTTTTCGTAGCTACCGTAAGGTCAGAGACAGATTTAGATAAGAAATAGCAACATAATACCAAGTAGCAGTGTATGTTTTTGTAACATTTAACAGAAGTACTGATTTCTATTGAAGCAGGGTGCAGAAAAGAGAGTTCTCTTCAACATAAAAAGAGATTGTGATCATGATAGCTACTCTGAAGTTACTGTATTTCTGTGATTGAACAACTGTCAATGCCATGCCCAAAATGTCCACTACAAGCACATGTTTAGAGTAGAGATGAGCATCAAGTTAACAACAAACCAGGAAATTAGTAAAAAAAAAAAAAATCACTGATTCGTTGATTCAGATCAGTTTGGGTTCGTCCAAACTAGAGAACCCAAACTTTCGTGAACCAATGAATTTTTAGTGATTTCCAGACCTCTTGGTTCATTGCTCCTGCACAACCTGCTCCCCGCCTCCTTCCCACTTCCCCATCACATTCCTACCTTTTCTTGCCACTGCTTCCTCTTCCTCCACTGGATCCACCATCTTGAGAGCCCCGCTGTTGTTAGGTGGTCTTTGTGCATGTCACTGCCTCTCAGCTCAGAGGTGGGGACAAGTGCAGAGACTGGTCTCTCAACATGGTAGTGACAGTGGAGGAAGAGATAGCAGAGTTTTAAAAAAGATTTTATTTATTTGTTTGTTTATTAAATTTATAACCTGCCCATTTAGACCCAAGTCTACTCTGGGCGGCTAGCAATAAAAAAAATGGCATTAAAGCGATATAATAAAATATCCCGAATGAATGGACAACCTATTTTGTGGTTCATTTTGGATAATTCATAAATTTGTGGTTTCTAAACTTCAGTGGATCATGAACCAAGATACTCATCTCTAGTTTAGAGACATTCCATAATATGTTTGCAGATTTCTGTTATGCTCTTAAAAGTGCAAAGTACTCCATAGTCTTATTCATTCTTCACTAAGTTGTTACTTACTGATCAATTTTTACAGAGGGTGTTAAGAATTTTTGAGGTTTACATACAGTCATGGCCAAAAATATTGGCACCCTTGCAATTCTGTCATAAAATGCAACCCTTCTTTCAGAAAATTGTTGCCGTTGCAAATGTTTTGGTACTCACATGTTCATTTCTTTGGTTTGCTTTGGAACAACACAAACGCAGAGAGAAGAAAAGTCAAATCTGATACAATCCCACACAGAAATCCAAGAATGCACTGGACAAAATTATTGGCACCCTTAACTTAATAGCACCCCCTTTGGAAAAAAATAACTGAAATCAATTGCTTCCTGTAATCATGAGTGAGTTTCTTACACCTCTCTACTGGAATTTTGGACCACTCTTCTTTTGCAAACTGCTCCAGGGCCTTCAGAGTTGAAAGACGCCTTCTCCCAAATACCGTTTGGAGATCTCTCCACAGGTGTTCTATGGGATTCAGATCTGGACTCATTGTTGGCCATTTCAGAACTCTCCAGTGCTTTATTTGTAACCATTTCTGAGTGCTTTTTGAAGTGTATTTCGAGTCATTGTCCCGCTGGAAGACCCATGGCCTTTGGTGGAGACATAGCTTTCTGACACTGGCCACTACGTTGCACCCCAAAACTCTTTCGTAATCATCAGATTTCATGATATTGTTCACATAGTCAAGGTATCCAGTGCCAGAAGCAGCAAAGCAACCTCAAAACATCTTTGAAAGTCCATCATGTTTGACTGTAGGGACTGTATTCTTTTCTTTGAATGCCTCATTTCTTTTTCTGTAAACAGTGCCATGATGTCCTTGACCAAAAAGCTTTACTTTTGTCTTCATCTGTCCACAGTACATTCTCCTAGAAGGATTGTGGTTTTGTCACATAAGTTTTGGCATACTCCAGTCTTGCTTTTTTATGCCTTTGTGTCAGCAGTGGTGTCTCCACCATTCAGATGGTGATGGACAGTGTGAGCTGACACTGTTGTACCCTGTGTCTGCAGATCAGCTTGAATTTGTCAGGAAGTTAATCTGGGTTCTGTATCCACCATTTGAACAACCCTTTCTTGTAATTTTTCAGTAATTTTACTCTTTTGTCCACGTCCAGATAGGTTAGCTACAGTGCCATGGGCTGTAAACCTCTTGATGGCAGTGGATACAAGAACATTAAGATCTCTGGAGATGGACTTGTAGCCTTGTGATTATTGATGTTTTTCCACAATTTTTTCTCTCAAATCCATAGACTACTCTACACTTAATTCTTTTCTCTATGCTCAGTGTCACACACAACACAAAGGTTGAGTCAACTTTTCTCCATCTTAACTGGTTGCAAGTGTGATTACTATATTGCCCACACCTCTTACTTGCGACAGGTGTGTCTAAATAAAAATTAAAGGATCATCACATGTTTGAAAAGCAATTATTTCTTACAATTTAGACAGGGTACCAATAATTTTGGCCAGTGCATTCTTGGGTTTCTGTGTGGGATTGTATCAGATTTGACTTTTCTTCCCTGTGTTTTTGTGTTTTCCAATGCAAACCAAAGAAGTGAACATGTGAGTACCTTAACATTTGCAACTGCAATAATTTTCTTAGAGAAGGATTGCATTTTCTGACAGAATTGCAAGGGTGCCAACATTTTTGGCCATGTCTGTACTTACAGCAAACTGGTGATAATAGAGAATCCTTCACTGCAAATGTGTTGTTGCTTTTAATTTTTTATAAGATGGGGATGTTTCTGAATTGCATGCTAGTTATTAGGTGAGTTTGAGGATTGCAGGCCTGTGAACCTGTTTTCTCACGGGCCATACTGTCTGAGTGGTACACTTCCTAGTTGTGAATGCGCTCGGACTCTAACCTTCTTATTACCATACGTCCTGCTTTTGGTCAGCAATGAGGGCTACTGCAACTTACAATTTAATGAACAGTCCACCAGTGGTATGTTCCTGTGAACATACTGTGAGCATTGGTGAACAAAATCTCATCAAGAGACACTGTGTGGCAATGTGGGGTTGATTCTAAAAGCAATTCAGGCTGGTAATGGCTGACAGCTTGGATGTCTTTAAAAGGCAAGTGAACAAATTCAGAGACCATGGGGTTATGAGAGGCTACTAGTCATGCTTGACATATATATCCTCTTGGATCAGAGGTATTCAGCTTTTATACACATTTCTTCCCCCTTCTGCTTTCTGATAAGGTATATCAGGAAGAACAGGTAGGAGAGTGCTGCACTCTTGTTATGCTTGTGGGCTTCCCGTTAGCATTGAGTTGGTTACTGTGAGAACAAAATGCTGAACTGGGCAGATATTTAGTCTGATCCAGCAATGCACAACTCCTCTGCTATTTAGGGAAATATGGAGAGAGGAGTAGGTAGTGGCACTAGTATGGCTGGAGAGAATTAGAGGAAAGCTTGCATGAACAGGAGGTGAATCAGAAACAGGCTGTCAGAGCTAAGAATGGTGTTTGTGTGTTGCATGCATGAGGTACTTTGTTTATTCAACTGAAACAGAAAGAGATCATTTTATATAGGTACAGTAACAACTAGTGACTAACTTCAGTGTGGAGCTGAGCCAAAAGCCTGTGAAGCTGCTTGATACGCCTGACAATTTTTTTTCCAGAGAGGTGCATTTGCTCAAGGAGCCAGGGCACTAGTCCAGCTCTTTGGAGGTCTGTTATTTGAGTCCATCCAGTGGCTTACTGTTGTATTGTTTGTCCTCCGTTCCAGCACCGGGCCTTTAAATATTCTGTAGTTACTTTCTTTCTCCATATCCATTTCATTTTCTTGGCTTGCTGCTGGTGTGTGAATCTTTGGAGGACTCAGAACAAGGAAAACCGTTTGAATGGGGTCATGGGGCCAGCTGAGTCTCTGACTTTTCAGTCTCTTACACTGAACATATCAGGGAAAACGAAGTTAGCTGTAGGTGGTCCCCAGATGGTGTTGGGAATTTGAAGCTTGATAGTTACTTGAGTGTTTTAAGAGTTGAATTGTTTCAGTCAAGCATTCACAGAAGGCTGCAAGCTCAGCAGGTATTTTTTTTGAGAACAGAAGGAATTCCGTTCTCTTTATTTCTGAGAAGCCACTAATGCTCCTGTTGGCATGGAATTGTAAAAGTATTTTACCATCCCATTCAAAAAGAAAAGGTTTTCATAATTCATAAGACTTCTGCCTAAATCCTTTTTGTGAGCTGAAGGGAAATACTGTAAATGACTGTATAAATAAGAAAGGAGGGGAGAAAGTAACTATTAAGTGCAGCCTCAGCTACTATGTACAGTAGGTTCTAATTCTGAACGCTTGTTCTCATAATGGAAATAGCTTGGGTTGTGAGGGAGGGGAGAGAATTGAACAGTAGGAATTCTGCAGGATGTCTGAGGCGATGACAAACAGAATATTAATTTTTAATGTAAAAGAGATACATTTGCAGTTAAATGAGTAACAGATACACATGAATATTGACAGTTAATCTAGGGGAATGAGTTTTTGGTTGAGCAAAAAGCATGAAACAAAACAGACAGTTCATCATAAAATTGTGCCTTTACAGCCTAGCACCAACAGTTTCCTCATTTTACAGAAGTGTAGGCATCTTAGTGTGTTGCCAAAAAAAAAAAAAAAAGACAAAGAATCTTGTGGCACCTTAAAGACTAACAAATCAATTATTACATGAAATGTCGCAGGCCGGTAATTTTATTTATTGCTTGGGTGGCAGAGTTGTGACTCTCCAGCTCTTCCTGGACTGTAGTTCCCATCAGCATTAGCCATCATGGCCATTTGTCAGGGATGCTTGGGATTTTAGTCCAGCAATATTCAGAGGACCACAGGCTGCTGCTTTTTTGATGTTTATATTTTCTTTCTTCCATGGTGAATGTGAGATGGTAGACATTGATTTACACATTGTGTCCCATTCATGAAGTTATCAGATATGGCTGTGCTTGGTTTCAGCAAGGTTGCTGCACTAGGGATGAACCTACAAAAAATAGAAAGTAACCCTTCCATGCCAAGGAAAGCTGTTTACCAGAGATAATATTAAAGTGATCCAACAGGTGCTGGTTGCCACCATCTTCTCATGGGTTTGAGTCATGTTGTATGCCTTTACTCCATAGGTCCATCAAAAACAATCAGTAGAATGAAGTAGAAATAGAGTGGTCTATAGGAAGACAGATGAGAAGCTGAACATGCTAAGGAAATTAGAATTTCAATAGCAGCAGCAGACCCTGTTGAGGAACCAGGACAGGGTGCTCCAACGCTACTGGAACAAAGTAAACCCAAAACTTGGACTCCCACTGAAAATTAAGAAATTATGAAATCCTATTACAAGGCAAACCCAATAGCCCATGGTTTTCAAAAAAAATAATGATGGAAATTTGGAAAAGGAAACACATGAATAGGGATGTAATTGAACAATGATTGATGGACCAGAGAAGGATTATCATCCAGAGTAAAGTGTTTTCAGAACTGGATTTGGGAGAACTAGAAAAGGTGGCAAAAGAAGAATCAACATAAAAATGGCCTTAGTATGGAAGACAAATGGAAGGGATAGGTAGATGCAACAGTGGAAGAGAAATGTATCAATAGAGGAAAAACCTATGGAACAACCTGGAAATTATGAGTTGACAGAATGGCAGACATCACTGAGGGAAAAAATACTAACCTATATTATCCAAAACACAGAAAGACAAAGCCTCCCCATTTTGCACCAATTACAATGTAAACCAGTAACGGATCTACTGACAAATGCAAATGTAGTGATCATAACATCAGATTGATTATGTTCTCTGCAGCCAAAGATGGAGAAGCTCTATACAGATAGCAAAAACAAGACCTGAAGCTGATTGTGGCTCTGATCAGCAGCTTCTCATAGCAAAATTCAAGCTTAAACTGAAGAAAGTAGGAAAAACCACTGGGATAGTCAGATATTATCTAAACCAAATCCCTTATGAATACACAGTGGAAGTGAAGAACAGATTCCTCCAGACTGGACTGGAGGACTCCCAAACTGGAAGAAATATCAACAGCCTCAGATATGCAGATGATACCACTCTGATGACAGAAAGTGAGGAGGAATTAAAGAACCTCTTTAATGAGGGTGAAAGAGGAGAGCACACAAATGGTCTGAAGCTCAGCATTAAAAAAAACTAAGATCATGGCCACTAGTCCCATCACCTCCTGGCAGATAGAAGGGGCAGATATGGAGGCAGTGACAGATTTTACTTTCTTGGCCTCCATGAGCACTGCAGATGGAGACAGCAGCCATGAAATTAAAAGACACCTCCTTCTTGGGAGGAAAGAGATGACAAACTTAGATAGCATCTTAAAAAGCAGAGACATCACCTTGCTGACAAAGGTCTGCATAGTCAGAGCTATGGTTTTTCCAGTAGTGATGTATGGAAGTGAGAGCTGGACTATAAAGAAGGCTGACTGCTGAAGAATTGATGCTTTTGAATTGTGATGCTGGAGGAGACTCTTGAGAGTCCCCTGGACTGCAAAGAGAACAAACCTATCCATTTTGAAGGAAATCAACCCTGAGTGCTCATTGGAAGCTCAGATCCTGAAGCTGAGGCTCCAGTACTTTGGCCATCTCATGAGAAGAGAAGACTCCCTGGAAAAGACCCTGATGCTGGGAAAGTGTGAAGGCAAGAGGAGAAGGGGATGACAGAGGATAAGATGGTTGGACAGTGTCATCGAAGCAACCAACATGAATTTGACCAAACTCCAGGAGGCAGTGGAAGACATGGGGTCTGGTCCATGAGGTCACAAATTTTCAGACACGACTTAATGACTAAACAACAAAAGTGATCAGAACAATCCCAACCAACATGCTAAAGAAAGTAAACCCGCTCATGTGTAGCACAGCTACCATAATAACCATGGAAACTGGTTACAAGCTGGAAAAAAAACCAGAAAACTCCTGGCACTCTAAAATGGAAACTTCAGCTGGAAAAAAAATAAACAAATTACGTGCAGACATTAGCAACTTAAAACACTTGGAAGACTTAAAAATGAAAAAGTGAAAGCCAGACTATGTAAAATATATGACCTAGAAAGGAAAATAATTGTTGAAATTATGGATCATCTAAAAAACATTGGTGGAAGGCATAACAGTAATTCAGCACAGGCATGGTAAAATTGGGTACCATTGAGAAAGAAACAAAAGGCTTGATTTTTGCTGCACAAGAACAAGTAATCCAAACTAATGTGATGAAAGCTAAGATTCAAGGAATTAGTACTAACAGCAAATGTCAACTCTTGTCAAGCAAAAGATGAAATTGTGTCACACCTCGCCTGTTAATGTCCAAAGATTGCACAAACAGATTACAAAGGTAAACATGAGTGGCAAAATTAGTGCACTGGTAATTATGCAAAAAATGTAACCTGCCGGCCTCCAAAAACTCATGCGAACATCAGATAGAGAAGGTTTCAGAAAATGATAAAGTCAAGATCTTCTGAGATTTCTGGATCCAAACGGATACACACCTTGAACATAACACACCAGACACAGTAGTAATACAGTAGAACGAAAAAATGTCTTGATCATTGACATTGTAATTCCTGGGGATGCCAGAGTTAAAAATAAAGAATTGAAAAAACTAAGAAAATACAGAGACCTGGCAATCAAAACATCTCGCTTATGGACGATACATACTTCAGTGGTCCCCGTAGTCATTGGGACTTTGGGAAGAATATCAAGAAATTTCACACAGTACTATAAGCAACTGCAGATCTCAGAAATAACACCATTAGAGCTACAAAAAAAACAGCAATATTAGGAAGAGCATAATACTGCGGCAACATTTAACAGATATTTAGGTTTTTGGTTAAAACTTGTATCTGTTATATAATACCAGTCAATGTTTTTATAGTTTTCATTGGCTGTGGTATTTTTAATAATAATAATAATAATAATAATAATAATAATAATAATAATAATAATAATAATCATCATCATCATCATCATCATCATCATCATCATCATCATCATCATCATCCCCTCCATGGGCACAGGCCTTGTTGAGGTGGAGGAGCTTGTGCACTTCAGTGAGGTTGAGAACTACTGTAGGCTGAAGGGTCTCCCAAGCCAGACAGGTCTCAGCTGAGAAGCCAGACGGTGTCCAACTGTATAATAATCCATCGATAAGTCAGCAAAGACATCTACAGCACTGTAACAATTCAATCGGCAGTATAAAAACCTTATTCATACATGCAGATGTCGAACCAATTACAATTTGGGTCTAGATTTCTGTTTCTGTAGCTCTGTGATTATGAGGGACAGGAAAAAAAATATCTTTTTGTTGTAACTATTTTTATAGTGATAGTTGAATTTGCTGCTTATGCTTGTGTAAGGAACATCATGTAGGTCACAGTGGCAAATTGCCACTCCTTAACAAGGTGCTAGTTGCATTCCTGAGCACATGCCCAATCAGATGTGCAACCCCAACACAACGTTTCATTAATAAGCAGCAGTTTGCCATCGTGACTTTCTTTTGCAAGCACAAATCTCCAGTAAGATTCTGGTCTATGTTAATTGCATTGTTGGTATTAAGTTTTCAACCTTTTATTTAGGAAGATGATTTACCCCTCATTTTATATGTGTGTATTCAATATTATGTATTTTTTGTTTTTGTTTGTTTGTTTTTGGCTGCTTCCTATAACTTATAAATCATCTTTTTCAGCTATGTGTAAGAAATTACAGAGCTTTGCTCATTGTTTTTTAAATTCATCTTTGTTTGCTAATTAGGAAAAAAGAGGAAGCCTGTAGATTACAATACTATTTTAATCAATCAATCAATCAATCAATCAATCAGTTAAAAATAGTATTGTAATCTACAGGCTTCCTGTAATTAATTAATTAATTAATTAATTAATTAATTAATTAATTTGCAAGATTTCTAGCAGCACCATTACCAATGGTCTCTGAGGAGTGTACAACAATATTAAAACTTTAGAAAAACATTAAAATAATATCTTGTGTATTTCTGCAAGGACAAGTATCCTCATGGTAAATACCGGCTGCTTTTGTAATGCATTTTTTAATAAAAAGGAGCCTTGTATCTGGTTACTCATAAGTAACTTGCTATACTTCAGAAACACATGAGATAGTATTGTAATGCATTTTGTGTTCTTAAACTATCAAACCCCAGGAAGCTCTTTTGACAAGCTCCTTCAGTCGGATCTTTGCACTAGGAGAGCTTGTGTCTTTGGGGACATTGCTTCCATACTATGCCTCACTGCTCATAGCAGGCAACTCAAAAATCCAGAGTAGTTTCTTCTGGCGTAAGCTTATATGCACAGGGAAAGAAGCATGTGAGCCCCAGGTCTGAGCAGTGAATATATAGCATGTATGAGATCCAAAATGTAGAGCCTGAGGAGTCCCCATGTTTCATTTGTAGATTATAACTGCATATATTTCTGTTTTCCTTTAGATTTCCTGAAATGCTTTTCTCTGTTCTTTTCTGGTGGGTTCATAACATCCACATAATATTTCAGATCAAGCCCTTAACCCAAGTTATATTTAATGGTATGCAGGAAGGAAAGACCATGAAAAGGGAAGGAAGGGTAGAGTATCCATATCTCATCCTACAAATACCTCCCTGATAACCCGATATGCCACCTGGTGAAAACTTGAGGAATAAGCATAGTTTCCTGTGGCAGCGTAGAATAAAAAGTGACAATTTGCATTGCTGAAGCATGTACCCTCTTCTGCAATCTTCAGCCTGTCTTTTTAGACTGTATTAAACATCTACATTTATGGTGAGTGAGTGAGTGAGTGAGTGAGTGAGTGAGTGAGTGAGTGTGTGTGTGTGTGTGTGTGTGTGTGTGTGTGTGTGTTTGTGTGTGTGTGGGGAGAGAGAGCCTGCTTGGAGGAGAAAAGGTTTGCTGGAAATTATAAATAGCCTTTAGAAAGGCCACTTTCTATTCAAGATCGTGACAGAAAAATCTATAATGAATCTCTTGCAAACTTCTCTTTGAATTAGTTTACAGTTTGTGTGCCGAAGGACAAGTCTAGGACTGAGCTAAATCAGTGGCCTTAAGTAGTGTGTGTGTGTGTGTGTGCTTTCTAAAGCAGTTGTTAAAGTGTCAGCTGTCTAGCTCAAACTCATCAGATATTGGCTTAAAGGGTTTTTGTAATTACAGTACTCTGTGTCTAATTGACTTGACAGTTATTGTTGGTACCAAATTGTGCCATCTCAGTCTTCCTTTCATGTCATGCCAATACCTGTGGGGCACAGGGGCAGTACCTTTCCTTCATCATTATCCTTGTGCACACCGAAATATAACATGGTCATTATGAAAAGAACAAGGGAAAGGAGAAATACATTTAATATACTGTATATGTAGAAATACATGTGGTAAAGCATATGAAATACAATTTTCAGCTGAGTCAGTAGTATTTGTAAACAAACCTTGATATGCAGAAATAATTTTCTTTGTAAGAATTACTTGAACCTTAGCACATGTGTAGCATATATGCTATGTCTGCAAGTACAGGGGATTGGTTGGGGATTGGTTCCAAGTTATATATACATAGTAAAAGAAAAGAAGAAAGGATGCATTACATTTTCACATGCATTAGCAGAACTGGCCACTAGAGGGTGACAGAGACCATGCTATGTATTCTTCGCTAACAAGTACAGTATTCATAGCACAGTATCTGGCTCCATCTAGTGGCCAGTTCTGGTAATGCATGTGAAAATAAAAAAAATAAAAAAAAATTCCCCTGGATTTTTTCTTTTAATATTTTTAATATTTTCAGACCATGGATAAGTGAATCAGTGGATACTGATTCGATGGATAAGGGTGTCCTACTGTATATAGCAAACACTTTTTTGCCTTTAAATTTGTATGCTGTCTTTTTATCTTGTCGCTGCCCACACTATACTATATTTTGACTACACTGACATTTTGCATAAAGCCTAAACCTTTTCAGAACATTAAGAGTACTGTGGGTTTGGCATGTCTATATTTGTGGTTTGATTTGAGAATCTTCAAGGCATATTCTTGTGCGTTGTTCAGACAACTGCTGTTACAATGGAGCCTGGAATTTTTTGTATATATATACATAATAGGAAAACTTATTTGTTTATATTTACTTAAGGCATGTTTGAATTGTCTGTCTGCCCAACAGGGCTCCCAGAGTAATTTATAGTAGATTTTAAATGACTGAAATCAGATGAAAACCCAATCCTGAAAACCAAAGTTTCCTCAGACAAGTACAGTTTTAGGTCAGCCAAGATGGACCCAGCCTAGCTAAACTAGCCTTTTGGGGGCGGTAGCATCTGTGGCCTCTGTTGAGGATATCATACTCCACACCGATTCATATAGAAGGAGGAGAGCTTTCAAATATTGTAGCCCCAAGTAATTCTAGGGTTTATAGATTAAAAAAAAACCACAGCAGCTTGAATTAATTACTTGGAAATAAATTAGGCGTCAGCGTGGTTTGATCAAGACTGATGTTATATTGCCTCAAAAGTGTGCCTGAGACATCTTTGGCTAACAGATTTTGCATTCGCTACAATTCCTGACCACTCTTCAAGGCAGCCCCATGAAAAGAGTGTTACAGTAGTCTTAAGTGTTACAGTAGCCGCCCAGAAGCCACTGGTAATGGTGCGGCTAAAAATATTGTAAGTAAGTAAGTAAGTAAGTAAGTAAGTAAGTAAGTAAGTAAGTAAGTAAGTAAGTAAGTAAGTAAATAAATAAATAAATAAATAAATAAATAAATAAATAAATAAATAAGTTGCTAAGACTACTGGGATGTGCAGCTGATACACCAACTAAAGCTGACCAGAGGCACTCCTGGCCACAGCAGCCACTTGGCTTTCCAGGAGTAGGGCCGAGGCCCAAGCTGTGAATTTGATCTTTCGGGAGAAATAGAACCCTATCCATAATGAGCTGTCTTTGCAAACTTTTTTTTTCTTTTCCTTTTTTTGGGGGGGGGGCACATCGCATTTGTGGCTCATATTCAGCTTTTGATCTAGTAGTATTACTGAGCCAAGTACCCCCCATCTTGTAACTGTGCACCAATTGAGGACTTCTGGTATCGGTAAAAAGAAAGAAAAAGAAATAAAGCTGCCATTAGCATAAAGATGATCCTGTGCCCCCAAACTCTGCATAACCTTTCATAGTGGCCTCGTGGAAATGTTAAAAATCATACACTGTGCCTTGGGGGGGCATCCTGAACTTGGTTGTATAACTTTGTGAGCTACTAGGGTGGGCAACCTTCAGAGAGGTTTGGTCAGAAGCACCACAGTACAATTAATAAATATATGAGAGGATTGCTTTGCTTTAACCTGGTTAGAACGTTAACTGTGCTTAATTATAAATGATGATAAATTCTTTCCATTAATTTTTAATACTTTCTCATGTCTTAATACACTTCTTGCATATTCAGGGTTTTATTATTCCTTGTTTTTTTGGCTTTTATCCCAGTTTTTCTGTAGGGAGAAGCAGCACTACTGAATTTTATGACTCTGTTGGAATTTCATTGCTGATTCATTTGCTCAGCCAATTGAGAGAAAAGCATGAAACCTTTATGATGTATGTAGTATTACTGGATAATATTATGTTTCTCTTTGCCTCTAGATCTCATTAATGGAGCCCAGGAACAGTGTGAACTGCCTCCCATGGATGGTTTTCCCCACTGTGAGGGCAAAATAAAAGTAAGATGAAGCTCTCATTGTATTTCTTCTTGCTTTACAAGCAAAACAAATACTGAGAGGAGAAAGAATTTTTAGATACAAGAATAAAATTAAAATGCAACACAAGTTAAAACAGTTAAAATTAAATTAAAAGTACAATTTAAAATGTAATTAAAAACAAATCATTTGGGAAAACAAACTACACATAGTTTGAATCGGTAAATAGTTTTAAAATGTTTTAACTTAATTTGAAGTATTATAATTGATTCAGGGTCTTTTAAGGTTTTTTTTTTAATATATCACCGTGAGATTTGTTGGTAAAGTTAGAAAAATAAGGAAACAAACAATGCCATCCTTACAAGCTATCAAAACCCCACCTGGGGGGCAGGGTGTCTTTACTTGTCAGCAGGAGCACTAGTCCAGCAATCCTTGCAAGTTCCAGAGCTTGGTCGCAGCCCCCAAGAAAGGCCCCCTTATGTGCTCAGTAATTTGTTCATAAAATATTGACCAGAAAGGCAGATCCCAATGTGATAGTAGTATTATTTTGGCTAGTCCTGAGTGAGCTTTCAAACAGTCCTGTTTGACAACTCTTTCTCCCAAATCCTGTTGTGTAAATTATGCCTGTGGAAGGGTGATAGTAGGGGAGTTTGTTTGTTTTTTTAAAAAAATAATTTAATGTTTCTTCCTTCTGTCCCACAGCTTGTCTAACTCATGACTAATCAATTTCATTAGGTGGGAGCCACAGGACATAAGGAGGAGAGCTTTAATTACTGACAGTGACCCCCCCCCGATATTGCCACACTTCCATAGGCAAATTAACAAAAATTAATGTTAAAGTTAAACATTAGAAATGTGGACGTTAACTCCTTGGCTTCAACATTTAAAATTGAACATGTTCAGCTCTTTATAATGATGGTATTGACACCATTTAAATATTAGTTTGTTAGACTCTCTGTAGAGGATACATGGCATTTACACTCTTGCCCCCCAAAGGGAAAACATGCATATTGCCCTTTAGAAATTAGGTTTAGTAATGGATGGTCTAACCTTGTTATAAACTATAACACCCCAAAATCTTAGTTAAAACAATTAGCAACATATATCATTTGTCTGAGCTTGGTGGAGTTCTACTGTAAGACTATCAGGAGCCCCGCAGTTTAGAGCCACTCTTCTATAAAGAGCTAATTAGCTACTATCAGTGCACTTCTTTAAGTAATAAAGTTAGCCTGAAAGTATAGGCTCGCTGGTGCCTCAAAGAATTGCTGACCAATCCAGCTGAGATGATTTGTATGCCCCCCCCCCCAAAGATCTTTATACACAGGGAAGGTCTGTGCATTGCTGAAGACCTAGGTGAACTACCTGTCTCACAGCTAGCTAAATCAGTGGTTCTTAACCTTTGTTACTCGGATGTTTTTGAACTGCAACTCCCAGAAACCCCAGCCAGCACAGTTGGTGGTGAAGGCTTCTGGGAGTTGCAATCCAAAACTCCTGAGTAACCCAAGGTTAAGAACCAGTGAGCTAAATGTTTGCTGCTATAAGTGAAACACAAAATGAAATGATTTATTAATTAACATGAAAAATAAAAAATAGTAAAACTTTTTGATGGAAAGAAGGACTGTTTTCCTTTTTACTGTAACTGTATTGTCAAACAGAAATGCAGGCAGCACGGTTCCTACATTTGAATACAGTTTTTCCCAACCATCCCACAGTTGGCTGCAAGCGAAGAAGTGCATATCATCCCAGTTTCATCTTTCACAAAGGCTGGACTAATAACAGTACACTTCCCCTTTTAACAATGCTGGGGTTAGGAACACCATGTAGTTCAAAACCCGTGTATAACTCTTATGCCCCCTCAAACAAACACAAAGCATAAACATACACCCACTTCCTGGATCAGCCTCCTGGCATACCCTAGCAACCTCCCCAGCTATCATGTGGAGCCACCATGCCCGAATCAGGCACCATTTGACCCACCACCATCAGACCAGAGGCTGCCACACTGCCAACAGCATGACCCTAAGTGAGCCTGAGACCTACCTTTCTCTGGCCATTTCTTAGAGATGAATAGTACAACAGTATTTGTTTGTTTGTTTATTACTAAAATTCATGTATAACCAAAACCATGCTTCTCAGGTCTGTGCAATTCAAGGGAGAAGTGTATTTTGCAAGTACTATCCATGGGAAATAGGAACCAATATTGTTTCATTTATTGAGCAGTGCTTTTTTTTATCTGCTTGGATGCAATAGGAATGATCTCAGTGGTTACCTAGATTCAGATAGGCCAGCAGCTGCCTCGGGCCCCTTTTGATTAGGCTTGTGCTCTCACACAGGGCTTCTTATAGTTTTGGGTTAAAGAAGTGTACTAGGAAAGGCCAGTTGGATTTTTATAGAGCAGTGGTTCCCAGTCTGGTAGTCTAAGGCTGTAATACCTAGAAGTCCATAGAAATACCATAGACACTTGGATGTACTAACTAAATTTCCAGGTGCTATGCTATATGCCGTCAAACTGCATCAACATATGGATTACTCTAAAAGCATTTTCAAAGTACTGTATATGAGATACTCAAGGAGTGGTTTTACCATTGCCATCCCCAATATGTTTCTGTACCTAAGTAGAGATTTGGATCCAGCCTTCCTGAATCCTACTCCCATCACTCTAGACCCTATATCACACTGGCTCTCAAAGAGTCTGGGTATTTATAGTCGGCATGCATTTATAGAGTGGAGTTTGGGCTATTTAATACACATCTCCAAACTCTTTTCCTTTTGGGGAGGAATAATGTCGACCTTGTATAGAGAGGCATGTGAGTAACACTTTTAATTTTATTGTTAGATTTTTAACTTAATTGTTAGATTTTGATAGTCTTTTACTGGTACTGGTCCAAAGAAGTCATGAATTTAATGATGATTATTTTTGTAATGGTTAATATTCAGCCTTTGGAAAACACTGAATTTATTCTACCCATTTTCTGTATAAAACATTCAGAAGGTGTAGCAAGTATCTCATGCTAGCAAATGAAATCTATACTGATGTAGCAGGTAAAAAGTGCTTTTCTCTACCTTACTATAAATGCAGCTCCCTCTGCCTTGCTATAAATGCATGGTTAGTCCTGTAGGCAGACTTATGGATCCCTGACTTTCTGGTTTTGTGCTTCCCCCCTTCTAGTGGATGAAAGATATGTGGCGATCTGATCCTTGTTACGCAAGTTACGGTGTGGATGGGTCTACATGCTCATTCTTTATTTACCTCAGTGAGGTTAGTACATCTATGTTTTGGTTAATATAAAAGACTACAGAAATAAATGCAGGTCAAAGGACTTTCAGATCCTTTGGATTCAAACTTCCTCCCACCAGAAGTCTTAAGAGATGGTGCTCAAAAAGTGAAGTCCACAGATCAGCTTTTCTTACATTCCTGGGTCCTGGCAGTAGCCTGGTCTTCTTTTTCAAAAACAGAGAAAGTTTAATGGTGAGTCCTTTTAAGGACAAAGGCAAGGTAAAAATATTTTAAATAAATAAATACCCTGGAGTTGCTAAGCTTCATGAGGAAGGGGTTAGTTTTTTTAGAAGCCCTCTCTATATAAGTGATTCTCAACCTTGAGACCCTAGATGTTCTTGGACTACAACTCCCAGAAATCCTGTCCAGCACAAGTAGCGGTGAAGGCTTCTGGGAGTTTTACTTGAAGAACATCTAGGGACCGAAGATTGGGAACTACCGCTTATAGAGTTTAAAGAACAGCGAAACTACCCCTCTCATGAAATCTCATGACCTCCAGATAGCTTTGTGATTCCTAGGGAGCACCAGCCAACTGGTGGCACCCAGAAATGTAGAAAAGCCTGGTCTGTACACTTCTGGTTTGGGGCTACATCTCCCCGAATTCTCCCTGAGGGATTATGAGCAAATTCAGGGAGATGAGTCATATATATCTAACTCTGCTAGACAAGGAGTTGCCATTAAATGAGATCTGGAAGGCCACACATTCCCTGCCTCTTTTACAGGACAGCTTTCTATTTTGGTGGGAATTGCTGTGTGCTTTTGATTTCAACTAACCATGGTTTCTTGACATTTTATAACCTAGACAAAATATGTTTACTGTTAATCATGATTTACTGAAAGAAGTCACTGTGACTTGAATGTGTATCTAATGGTTCTTGTCATAGTTTCATGATTATAATTGATTGTTTTTGTATCTATTATTATTTACGTTAGGCATCCTCTAAGATTTAAAAACATGGACAAATTCAAATATGCTACTATTTATATATTGTAAAATTTATTATAAAGTGAAAATGTTCTGCTGTGCCAATTATATTTCTACCTTGGATAATTTCTTTAAAATTTGAAATGTAGTTTAATGCATTACCTATGTCAGCATGCTTTGTTTTATTTTTTGGTTTTGTTCTCTAAAAAAGGTTTGTGGGGAGCTGGGTGGGATCTTTCTTAATAAAGATTGGCTTTGCCATTGAGACATTTGTATTTTCTATTGATGTTGGTGATGCAGAATGCAGAATAACTTGCATAATGAATTATTAAAATGCATAGTACATATTTTCGTTCACAGCAGTGCACTCTGTTTCTCCTCCTATCCCTCTTTCTCTCTCTGAACACGCTGTATTTATCCCCTTGCTTTCAAAAGGTAATGAAAAGCCAAAACGTTTTCATAGAGCAAGTTAGCATGTTAATATCTTCCTCACCTCAGGAGGTATCTTAGTGTTTCCTGGCATGTGTCAGTGAGTATTACCGGTATCTTTTTATAGACATGCTAATTAAACCCAAGATAGACGATAGAACAAATGCAGTTCAAAAGAAGGCTAGCAAAGGAAATATTGGGAATAGATATTTAGCATCCAGTTTTTCCAAGTTTTATGGCTAATCAATGTTCAGTTTTCTTGTTCGCTTGGTTTATGTTTGGGGCTTATAGAAAACAGAATATTACATTTCGATTAACTGTGAACAACATAAGCTTTCAAAATCCACTTCATTTCTTCAATCATAACTGTAATATGATTACATATTGGCTGTACCAAAAGATTCATCTTTTAGGTAAGAGGAAGCAGTGGTTAAAACCTGAATTTATGTGTATTTTATACACAAATTGTCCAGTGCTATAAATTCCTACATGGTTACTTATTTATTTGTAGATTGTTTTACTCATAGCTTTTGGGTGAGTAAAAGATGGAGGCCTGGCATCAAAGGATTTACGAACAGGAGCACCTTCTTGGCAGAGTTACACTTAAACTGCTGAGTCCTACTGACAAGAGGAAGTGTGTGAGCAATCTATCAGATGGTGTCCTTAGGTGGGGGGGGGGGAGGGGAACAAAGCTGTCTCTTCAGCTCTGGATATGCACACGGCTCCTGAATGGTCCAGGCCACCAGTGCTCTCATCAGTAAGCCGCCCAGAGACCTTTGGGTAGAGTGGGCGGCATATTAAATAAATAAATAAATAAATAAATAAATAAATAAATAAATAAGTAAATAAGTAAGTAAATAAGTAAATAAGTAAATAAGTAAATAAGTAAATAAGTAAATAAATTGTATCAAAATAGCACCCCAGTAATCATGTAATCACTTTGTAGGATCTTCTGTTAAGCGTATTGTGTTCCCTTCTTGTCTTCAGTGGCAGATGCTAATAGTCGGGGGGGGGGGGCATTCCATGATCCAGAATCTTTTAAATTAGGGAAATAAACAAGACATAAAAAGAGCAAATATAAATAAATACATTTGTATACGAGATTAAAACACGTAGTGTTTTAAACCCCTTCTATGCAACCTTTTTTGCTTGTTATTGCAGAGGCCTTTCTTTGTAAAGGAGAAAGAGTATATACAGGTGTTGTATGGGAACTATGAAAGGGCCAACATGTTGGATCTTGTGAGACTTCAGATTTGAGTCACATGACATCAAGGCTAGATCTGCACCTTTGGCCAGTAGGATGTCAAACCCACATTTATATTTCTTCACCAGTTTCCTTCTGTTAGTAGCTTCTGCAGACTGGATAAAATTTCATAATTTAATTACAAGCAAAGAATTGTGCTTCTAGTGTTCTTCACTTGACTTGTGTTCAAATACGAATTACTTTAAATGATGGTTGTTACGGTACATAATTTTATAGGAAGCAAATGTATATTTTGTGAGCTGCAGACTGAAGTGCTGGGGTGCAGTTTCTAAATGTTTTGTTTTGCTTTTTTAACAGCACATAAAACTAATAATTTTTGATCGTACTGTTCACCTTGAATTTAAATCCTGCATACTTAATACTGTGGTTAATGCAAAATAGCAATGGCTTAAATATTTGTGAATGCAAGCATGAAATGAATTTTTTATATTTACTGCACTGATGTGGATGTATGAGCTGCATTGGCTGCTAAAGATAACTTGGAGCTGGTGTTCCACAGAGTAATTTGTCAAAGTGAGCAGTGATGGAACATCCACTGTTCATGATATGGGTGGGAACTGAATGTTAAATGTAGTGACAATGCGTAATGTCATTTAGAGGGAAAGTGTTTTTAAAAATTTATTTAAAGCGTCGTTTGTCTGCTAATGGCACTCCTCGAAAGGTTTACAATATATTAACATTATTTTTAAAGCAAATTCTTTAAAAGCAGATTTAGGCATTCTCTTAAAAATATTTGTGCGTAGTTCAAAAAATGTTAATAAAGGAAAACAGAATACAGACTAGTCCCAGACCAAAGCATATTCTGTTAGAAGTAAACAGCAATGCTACCTTTGAACTGCCTCTAGTGTTCGTTGAATGACAGTACAGTACTGTATCAATATTTTATTCCAATTTTTAACTCCAGTTTTGAAGCTATTTTTAAGAAAAGATGCAATTATTAAGATGGGAGGTCCCCCCCATACACACACAGAGAGCGGAAGGTAAATGTTTTATTAGGATGTGCCAAACGCTTGCCATGTCCAGAATACGTAAGAACTCCTTTAGCTTGTCTCCACTGGCAAACAGACTCTACTTCAGTGCTTGCTGCTATGCTAGAATTCAACAAGCAAGTGCTGGAGTGGCAGTGGTGCTCCTAAAACTGGGATAGTGGTTGCCTCTTTCCTAGAGAAAGAAGAAGTAGTGGCAAGGGCTGTCGTCTTCTTCTTCTTTACCATTTGGGGCCAAATGCTGCCGAGTGGAAGATTTAGCCAGTCTTTAAAGCAATAGTGGAGAGCTTTGGTGGTCGAGGGGCAAATTTCTCTCTCTTGAAGAGAAAGGGGCCAAACCTGGCCTCCTGAGTTTTGTTACCAGGAGAAACAGAATAGTCTATTTTGTAAAGTTTGTAGCTTCCGGTGTTTGCTAGGGTGACCACTGACGACTCATCGGAAAAGGACATCAGTTTGCATAAAACTGTACATTATAATATATTTGTAGAGAACTAGAAATTATTTTCATAACTGCCAAAATAACACCATCTCACTTGATGGAGTGAGACAAGGACCCTGTGAGCTGTGTCAGTGTATTCTCTAGGTACTGCATGTGAGCAGACAACCCAAAGGTCTCTGATCTCCCTCCTTGTTGTGCTTCTCCTTTGGACTGGACAGAATGCAGACAACTAGATCAGTGCTTATTCAGAAATGAGCAGATCTTTTCTAAAGTTAATGACTTTCAGTTGCCCCTTTAAGACGAAATCATGGTTGGATTTTTTTTTTTTATTTGGGGGGGTGCAGCAGAGATCGCTTGGAACAAAATACTATTCCCAGCAAAATCCATTTCTTTCCCAGCTGCTTTAGGAACAGCAGGACAACTCAGAGGCAGCAGGGAATCCCGGGGGTGGCAGATGGTATCACAGTTCCTGGTACTAAGAAAGCCCTGTGGGGCTTTGATTGTCCAAGCTGTGGTTGTACTAGTGCTCCTCGGGATGCACAGCTCTGTGGCCAAATCTGCGTGTAACCCCAAAGTATAATTTAGTTCTTTCATATGAAAACCTTGGATTTATATCTGTATCCTGAGAAAGACATCAGAACTGTTTGCCTCTGTTTTCATTTAACCACTGTTAAATGCAATGTCCACTCCCTACGCTGTAGTTGAATTTAACTGGCTTCTGCAAACAAGCCAACTTCATAGTTTAATAATTGGAAATAAAACTTGGCAGTGTACTGATGATAATGAGGATAAAAATTTCAGCAATTACACATTAAATAATCTATAATTGTTATAGAAAGCCAGTTTTGGTTAAAATGGAGGTGCATTGTTGTCTTTGGTTCACTGTGCACAGAAGTACCCATCTTTGTTGCTCTGCTGACTGTTCATTCTTTCTAATAAAATAAGTATTGGTATTATCTTGCTACAGAATTATGTTTGTGCAAAACAACATCTCTTGATAAATTAATGGTAGAAAGTTCAAGCTTTTGAGTAGTGGATATTCCTGTGCCAATTTTAAGGCTGCTGGTCTTACTTCATTCTTACACTGTTAGATTTCTTTGCATTGCATTGTTTTCCCCATTTTTTATCACCTGCAAACTATATCTCTGAAACATTTAGGGAACAAGCCTTCATTTTATGTACATGCATGAAGTGTACAGTAAATTTAACATACTCTGAATGTGAAATAGGGCTTCCTTTCGTCTACAGCATTTCTGCCTATAGTTTGTTTGTAGTACGCTCAGTCACAACCTAAACCAAATACCGTATTTTTTGCTCCATAAGACGCTTCGGATCTTAAGACGCACATAATTTTTAGAGGGGTTAAACAGGGAAAATATATTCTGAACCAAATAGTGTAATAAAATATTTAATACACTATAACAGAATAACATTTGAACAGCAGTCAACAGTGGCATTAAGAACCATTACCACTGTCATTAACAAATGGAGAGACTTAAAGCTTTGTGTACTCATGTACAGTACCATAAATTTAATTCAAGTACATATAGACCATTATCAGCCAGTGATAAGACCTATACCACGCTACCTATATTTTACATTTCCTTTCATCCACCTCCTCCCCATGCTTATAGAAATGACAGATGAGATTGTTGTGCAGCTCTGCCCATCTACAGCTCAATCCTATATTAAATTAGAAATGGTTTGTCTGATTGGGCACTGCATTGAGAGGTCCCTTTTAGTTGTGTGGAGGATAAATAGTGGAATTAGACTATTTAACAGCTGGTTTTCCTTATTTACTTTAGGTTATGCAAAAGAACAGCAACACAAAGCTTAACCTGATCCCATTCACCAGCAGTAGCACATGCTCAGCATAAGACCAAATATCCATTTTCTGACATAATTGAACGTTTATAGCATGCAAGGCACAACACACAAAGCCAGGAACAATGTTCTTGACCAGCCAAAAAAACTGAATACAAACTATAGTAACTGAAATCAGGAAGCAGGTACTGTAATCCAGTTAGAAGTCACGAGGCACAGTTAGTTTCCTTGCTGCAACACCCTTTGGAAATACATTCTCTATTAGATGCCCAGAACTAGTTGAAAAGTTTGCCAGTTGAATCCAAATTTCCCATAGAAATACATTGAAAAAGGTCAGAAACTTTAAAAAACCTAAAAGAAATTCACTTACCAAGTACTGTAGACTGAGCCTGGCTCTTCACAGTGCCTAGGTAGACCCCAGAACAGCCAAAAAAGAGCCCCAAACAGCTAAATGCCAGCAGGCAGCCTGCAGACGGCAGCCATTTTGTGCTCTTCTCCCTTCCTGCCCTTTCCCCACCTAACAGCTGATCAGCCGCTTCCCAGGCAAGCAGGTTTCAACTCAAACGGAGCACCTTTTAATCCAAACAGGGTTTAACTCAAAACAAGAAGCTTTTAAAGAAAAACAAGCAGCTCTCTAACTGCTTAGACTAGCAAGGAAACAGACAAGCAGCCTCTTCACTAACTGAAAGTTTCAATTTCCCCTGCTTTCCCCGCCTTCCCCACATATTAGGTATGCTAATATATGTGCACTGGAGGATTGTGGGAGGAACATCTAGCCCCTGATGGGGGTCCTGTGGGGCACCCCAAATCACTGAGGAGCTCTCCTGGCCTCTTTCAGCACTGGGGCTGTGCAACCCTGTTCTGATCAGGAGGTGCAGCCAGGCGGTCACCATGCCTTTTGAGGGCAGGGCACACAAAGGGCCAGGAGGCTTAGGGGCCATTCAAACTCAGACCTGGCAGGGAAGATACCATTCTTGTAAGAGTGGTTTTCCCAGGGTAAGGCTCATCTATTGCACTTCAGATGAGCTGACCCCTGTGATTTCCCCAAATGTGGGAAAATCAACTGCCTAAATGGGGGACTGTGTTTTTGGTTTCCCCTGGTTTTTATAGAATCACTCCTTCCCCTTTGGTCCTTGGCTGTTTGCATTGCTTGTTGCCACAGGCCTGTTTGCCTTGCTGATTTTTCAGTTGAGCTGCAGGGAGCAGATCTTAGAAAGCCAGCAGTGCAGAATGCTGAGGTCTGAACAGCAAGCAGTCTCTGCTGCCAGTTCAGAGGCCTCCTGGCATGGCAGTGGGAGGCTTTTGGGTGGTGGTGGCTGAACCCTGGGTTATTGCATTCACTCCATAAGACGCATGTACTTTCCCTCCCACCTTTTTGGAGAGAAAAAGTGTGTCTTATGGAGCGAAAAATAGTTGGAATAGTATATAAATAGCTCTTATAAATACATATTTATTATTAAAGTGAAGTATCCAAGTGTAATGGCTTGGATATGGAGAAGCTAAAGGAAACCTATTTTTCCTTGAGCTTCTCCTCATCCAAGCCAGTAGCAGTCCCCCACCCCTGCCAAAGACTGGAAGCCATCCAGATTGATACCCCATGAGGAGCACTGTTCTGCTTCCAGATGGCAAAATTGATTGTCCCATACTTTATACATATGCACACGTATGCGCTCTTTTGGTTCAAGCATTTGAATTAGAATTTGCTAATCTGTTTCTGAACCCTTAAAAATAATAATAAAAAGACCCCAAATATTTCCTCTATCTGAAAGCTAGAGGGTGAAAAGACATTGTATCTACCACCTGCATCCACCCCCATTCTTCACTTACTAGAGGTCACATTATTCACCCCCTTCCACTTTCTACAGATTTGATAAAATGCACAGCAGCCCCTTTCAAGGCATTTGCAAGTCTTGTGGATGTTGGGAGCATTTGTAAAGGTACCGAAGTAGAGTCACTCCTGCACTGTATGTTGATTGAATGTATGGAGTGGCTTATACCCTCTCTTTAGAAAACACATTAAGAATTAAGATGTGTATAGCAGTTGTCACAAAAACAGGAGGAAGGGACAGGGGAGAGAGAAAGGAGAGGGAACTCAATCTGTAAAGGAGAAGATGAAGAAAAAGGGTGTAAAGTCAGTCCTTTCCACACACAACAAAATCTCAATGAACCACAGTCCCTCATGCACGTAAATCTGTGTAGATATCATAAATGTACTGTACTTATATAAATCAAGTCTAAGTGTAGGCCAGGTTTTTGCCTGTTCATTCAATTTTGACTGTTAGAAAAATGATGCTGAATGCAGTTGGAGGCACCCAATGCTTAAACCCACCAGAACAAAGAAATTAAGTTGTAGCATTCATGATCATATTTGTTTGTGACAAGGAATTTCTATGCTTTTTTTTAGATTAGCTCACCACTGTCTTGAATTACTGTTTTCTTCAGTGACTTCAGACGAGTTTGTAATTTAGAATATGTAGCACTTTCTCATGTACGTAACATGGTACTGTTTAATAGAAATATTAAATATTGCAGGAACATGACAAAAATGCAAAGTTACTTGTTAATAAGTTGAAGTGTGTTTGGTAATTGGATAGTTGTCTTTGTATAAGCTGCACTGATATTGGTGACAGCACTGTGCAAAATCAATGTTTGGTTTTAGAAGATTTTGGAAAGAATCTGCACCATAACCTTTTGACTCTTGAAAGAGGCCTTGCTGAGTTGTCAGGGATTCAGATATAATTGTAGGTGACAGTTACATTCTTCTGTCCCTCTGGGTGTTCTGTGTATTAGGATTGAGACACTAAAAGTTCTGCCCATGATCAGAAGTGTCCCTCATTCTTTCTTTCAGGCTATTTTTAAAAAGCAGCTTATATATGGTTTAACTTATGGGAAATTCTTAAATCCTGATGTACGGTATATTATACAGAAGAAAAATATTTTATAGCATTTTTTTACAGCAGAGAGGTACATACGTTGTACATCTAATACCATAGGACCAAGCAACATATGGCAATCAAAATTGCATTCTTGTTTTTAAAAATGGAAAGAAATAGCAGGTACAGTGAACCCTGATCGAGACTGTACTGAGTAAGGAAGAAAATGTAACTCTTTGCTTCACCTTCATTTTGCCAATTAAAAAATCACACCCAACCGTCAAAGCTGCTCTTAATCCAGGAATGGAAACTCATGCAGATGCCAGTGGAAGCTTGGATGCCTTCCAGTACTAACAGAAGCTTTGGTGTTTGAGCAGAGTAATTTGCACAGGAATGTACTTTTTTGAAGATAGTTTTTTTTGGGGGGGGGGAATGAAGGGAAAGAAAAGAAGAAATATTCCTTCTTTGTACACTATGCTCACATCACATGTTTCCATTGAAAGAAAAAGCAAGAATATAACTCCAAGTAGTTCTTTCAATATTGTGTGTAAGTTGTTTGATTTGTTCACAACAATAAGATATTGACAATTTTTTTTTAGTTTTTTGAGACAAAAACATGAGACAGCTTTGGTCTACTAGTCTTAACATTTCAAAGCCCCATATCCTGTTGACTAAATTATCTTTGTGTAAGGGTGATGATGTCACTGACTGGAAATTGCTGGTAATAAAAACAGTTGCTTGTTCAGTCTTGGGGCTTACCATACAAATCAGTCTCATTGAAGATGAGTCAGGCAGCCTGCAGGACTGAAGCAGCAACTTTTTAACTATCAACAGTCTCCCCCTCCCAGGTGACCCAGCAGTGGTAGATTGCCTATAATGTCAGAGACAGTAAAACGGATTGCAGTCAAGTTGATCACCCTTCCACCAATTATTCAATAAGAAATTTGGCCAAAGTGTGAAAAATTAGTTACCACCAAAACATAAATCTTTATTTGCTACAACAACTTTAGGTACAGTTCAAATTAGACTTGATGCAGATTTAAAGCTTAGTTCAGAATTGCTGGAAAATTAAGTCATAACTAAGTCTGGATTCAATCCTTTAGTAACACTGCCAGTGTCCTAAGCATTAGAGACTGGATTGATAACATTCTGATGTATTAAAGCAGACAGGCAGATTATGAATAGTAAAGATATTATTTATATAAAGGAAAATACGTAATCTTTATCTTACACCTTTTTGTTTAGTCTTGATTACTCATGGGGGGGGGGTCCTTCCTTTCTTCCTGCCAAAAGTTTACCTTCCTGTCCTGCTCTCTTGAAAATTCTACTTCAATAGCCTCAACTCCCTGAGCACTTCAGAACTGAATCTTTTAAAATTATATATTTTGGATTCAATCCATTATTAAAAGATAGCCTGTTTATTGCAGAGGTTGAAAAGAAGCGTCTAATTGCTAGCCTGTTTTCTTCATCTTTTGAACTTTTGTTGCTCTCTCAAATACCTGCCAAATAAGGTCCCTTTGTTTTGTCACCTGGTTACCTTGTATTGCTCTATTGTGACTCCCAGAAATTGAGGAAAGAATCACATCAAGGAAAATAGGCCCTTTCCAATTCATGATTCTAAAAACTCGTGGCGCAGTGGTTAAACCGCTGTACTGCAGCCAAAACTGTGCTCACAACCTGGGGTTCAATCCCAGGTAGCGGCTCAAGGTTGACTCAGCCTTCCATCCTTCCGAGATCGGTAAAATGAGTACCCAGCTTGCTGGGGGGCAATGTGTAGCCTGCATAATTAACTTGTAAATCGCCCAGAGAGTGCTTGAGGTGCTATGGGGCGGTATATAAGCAGCACGCTTTGCTTTGCTATGATCCTATGAAAAATTGTTTCAACATGTTGGTCCATTCCTTTGACACTGAATTTAACAGAAGTTCCCCATTTGTGCAGGTTGAAAACTGGTGTCCTCGTTTACCCTGGAGAGCAAAGAATCCTAATGAAGAAACTGATCAAAAGACAATGGTGAGAAGCATGCTGTACAGTTTTGAAAATGAATGGGCATTAGTTGTTACTCTTGGTTAACTTTTTGGAGAAAGACAATTAATGGGTCATAAATAAGTCCAGATTGGATTCATGCCCAATAATTCTATAATACTAGTTTGTCACCTTTTTTCATTGTTTTATTTTAGTGGGGAGGAGATACTTTGTTCCTAGTTTTTTAATATTTGTAGACATTTCAGCAAATAGTAATGCATATTTTTCATATTATATATAAAAAAAGATTAAGACAGTGGGGAAATTTTTGATATCTAAAGTTAATTTTGTTAATGGCGGAATATTAGTATGATTAAAGGTGGGGGAGAACCTTTAAACACAGACTAGCTTCACTAGTTCCATATTGATCTGATTTTTAAATTATGCTTTATTTCATTGGAAATAAAACTATATTGTTAGATTTTGAGCTAACAGCCAATTTATATATTTAATATTGTATATCTATATTTAAAACGTAGAAGTATAAATATGATAAGCATTTAATAAACATTTCTATCATATTTCAGGAAGCTGAATCAGCTGCTTTTAATCATTAAGTTCAGAATGTAAAATTGCCAAAGTAACACCATATAGTTAATGTACCTATTTTCCTGTTTCTTGAGCTTGATTTAAAAAGAAAAAAAGAATGTATCTAACTTTCATATTCATGGAAAAATGGATTATAGATGTGCCACCTGATACAAATGCACATTTTAGAGGGGATTCATGGGGGGTGTTCTTGGCTATAGTATCACTGACTTCTTAATCTTCCTGTGTAATTGAAGGCTGAAATAAGAACCAATTTTGATTTGCTATACAAAATGATGTCCAGACATGAAGAGTTTCGGTGGATGATGCTACGAATTAGGAGAATGGCTGATACTTGGATAGAAGCAATCAAGTCACTTGCTGAAAAACAAAACTTGGAGAAGAGAAAACGGAAAAAAGTGAGTTCTGTTTTAAACCTGACATAAACATTTACATTGCTGTATCTAGGAAACTGCAATGCACTATCTGGTTTTGTATCTCTAAAATGCTGCCAGTTACTCATTCAGTATCCGGTGAGGGCTGATTGAACACAGTTGGTGTATACTCTCAAGAGTTTCTCATCAGATAAAATGCTAAGAAATGCTTCCACACAGTAATACAATACATAGGCCTACTATGTAATAGGTGCTGTACACTAAATAAAATAAGTTGTACAGACTTAGAAAAGGCACAGATGATAAGGAAAGGAGAATATGAGGGTATATCTGAGGTAAATATTGGTACTTCAGGGCAGTTACTAGCATGTGGTTTCTCTATGGAATCAGGTCCTAATGATAAGCCGATCTCGGGCGTTAGCAACCTGTATCATAATAGGAAATCTTACTTCCGGGCAGATAAATTGCTTTTTGGAGGAAAATGCAATGTCTCTTGGATGATTTTTGTTGTTGTTGTTGTTATGAAATATTACTTAGATTCAGCTGCATAGTGAGACAAGAATGTTGATGATTTCCATTCAGCTAAATCAAACCAGCTACCATCAATTAACACTGGAAAGCACTTAGTCTGCATATGTAGAGAAATCACTAGATGTTGAAGAACACAGGATACTTCTCAGCAAGGCAATAGGTGGAAACTAAATGCTGTATCCTAACATTAAATTGAAACAGATATAAGTTGAAACTGGCAAGAACCTGTCCATCTTCATAGAATTTACTATAGAGGATGGGCCACCAGACATAAACTCTGTTACCTTGCACTATATAGTACTTAAGATAGTGTTTTGTAAGTGTTAAAAATTGTTAAGACATACACATGCCAGAATGTTTTAGTTTTCTTTAGTGCCAAACAAACACAGTTCTAAGCCCTGTCAGTTGGAGTTACTGATATAAAAAGTGGTTATGCTTCTGATTAATTTGCCACCAAACCTGAATATGAATCGACACTCTGTTCTGCTGGTTTCAACTCTATGCTTAATACCAATACTTATTTATTTTTTACATTCTCTTACAGGTCCTTGTTCATCTGGGACTCCTCACAAAAGAATCTGGGTTCAAGATAGCAGAGAACGCTTTTAGTGGTGGCCCACTTGGTGAATTAGTCCAGTGGAGTGATTTAATTACATCTCTCTATTTACTGGGCCATGACATTAGGATTTCAGCTTCATTGGCAGAGCTAAAGGAGTAAGGAGATTATTTTCCATCTTGAAACTAGAGTACTGAAGGACCCTCCCTTAACCAGAGCGCTCTCTTGAAGCTGTTATTGTAGAGTCTATAATTTTGTGAAGAGGGAAATGAAAGGGATAATTCACTAAACAGCAATAAGGAGATTATTTTCATAAGCTAAATATATGCACCATGAAAAGGATAATATGCTTGCATTGTGGTTGCTTCCTCCTGAGACTTGATTAAATGAATGCAGGAAAATTCAAACGAGGCAGCTTTATTCTCTGCTAGTACAGGTGTGCTAGACATCTGGAGGAAGATCAGTGACTGGCTGTTCTAATTTGTTGTTTTCTTGGATGAACTTTATTTCTGAACAAGAAACTGGTTGTCAATAAATTAAATTTTTGATAAAGTCATTGCTGTTTGCAACAAGGTTTGAGGTTTTGATCTGTAAACCTTACTCCATGTTGCTCTTAATTTTGAACTGCTTCATTTAGAATATTTATCTGAAAAAGTTAAGAGAATCACAACACTAATCACCCTGCTGTTTTCATTGTGTGGGCTATTTTAATTGAACAGGTGTTTCAGAAAGGGCACTTGTTAAACGTTGAGCACTGATAAGCATTGTTGATAAGGCTTCAAAGACTGTTCAGCTGTACAATGACTCAGTTAAATAAGCCTGAAAGAATTTTTCTATTTTGCTTTCTTGTAAATTAAGTCTGTTGTATGTATAGAAGCTAGCCATGGAAGTGCGTATGTGTTGTATTGTATTGAATTGTATTGTACTGTATAAATATGTAGTTTCAAGTGAAAATGTTTACAGTGTGGGATGGAAAGATTAGTCATACCTTGCTTGATAATAGTACTACATATGAATAACCACATGTGTGGGAAGAATTCTTCTGGAGCATTTTTATTTTCAGTCTGCTTAGAATAGCCTGTACAGTACTGCATGCACGGATTTTCTTGTTTGTCTTGATGCTAATCAAGTTATGAAGTTAATCCTGTCTCTAAAGTTTCAGCACATTAATACCACAGCAATACTTCTTCAAATACAAATAGTTCTGCTGCAAAAAGAGGTCAGCATATTTTGTCAAGAAAAGGTGGATCTGTCAAGCTGGTTTAACAAAAGGAAAGACCAATTTTTTAAGACCAGCTTCTGTCTTGACAGGAGGACCATTTTAGATTTTCCCAGCATATAGCTCACTTTTCAATGATATGGGCTGTGTTAATACAGTATGAAGAGCTGTGGTCCTGAGGCAGGCAGCCTGCTCACTTTTCTGCCTTGCCCCCTTCCCCCAGCATGACCATTAAAGAAAAACAGGTAGTGTTTGTTTAGCGTTTTGTCTAAATCATGGATTGCCATTTGCTTTACAAGCCAGAAGAAATTAGGGTTTTTTCATAGTTCATGAAGACTCTCTTGTCTGGGAGCAACAAGACAAGACTCTTGTTTTTATACAATGTCCAGAATACTATTGTTAATTGACTCCTGCATCAAGGAAAATCATACAAGTTTTGACTAGATGTGGGATATTTGCATTCGCATCCATGGGGATACGAATACTAATATCAGCATCGTAGGTGCCTGGGAAAACTGGACCATCCCCCTCAAAACTGGCAGGTCCACTTAGTGCTTGGCACACAGCAGGCATCATTTTCATTGCACCAATCAAGGAAGCAGCCTGGCCAGTGCCAGGCTCTCAACAGCTGATTGGAGGGACTCATCATCCCACCTCCTTGCTGGAGTGGTCAGCTGTGCAGGGAGGCCAGGAATGTGCCAGCCAGGCTGCTTCCCAGATCGATGCAACGAGAACTACATCTGTTGTGTGCGCCGTGTGGTGAGCAGTAGGTGGACTCGCTCGTTCAGGGGGAGGGTCTGGTTTTCCCTGGCACCTGTGGTGACAGTATTTGTAATATGAATATCCCATGTCTGATCTTGGCAACAAACTGCCACTCATTAAGGAAGTGCTGGTCACATTCCTAGCACAGTCACTTATTATTAAGTGGCATTTTCCACCAAGGTTGGTTGGTTTGGTTGGTTTGGTTGGTTGGTTGGTTGGTTGGTTGGTTGGTTGGTTGGTTGGTTGGTTGGTTGGTAGGTAGGTAGGTAGGTAGGTAGGTAGGTAGGTAGGTAGGTAGGTAGGTAGGTAGGTAGGTAGGTAGGTAGGTAGGTAGGTAGGTAGGTAGGTATACCACCCATCTGGCAGCCAAGGCCATTCTGGGCAGTTTGCACAGTTTCCCTTACTCAAGTATAGGATTTTGGCTGTATTAAATAAATGCCTCTTTCCTGTTATAGCAGCACTGCTAGCAAGGAAGAGCTAGGCAGGAGCAAATAAGTAAACATGTTAAGCCATGATTCTACAGAATCCTTACCCACTAATTCTCTTTGAGTGCAGCCATGAAATCAGAATTAATCTATCATCAGAGTGGGGAAGAGAGAGAGGAAGTGTCATTCTCTCTTTTTGATGGCTCATAAAGGAAATAGCAGAACTCAAGTCAGTCACGAGCTTTATCTAGCTACCTGTGTCAATCTAGAAGGCAGCAAGCTGTGTATGTTATGCCAGAGCTTAGGAATGCTATTATTAGTGCTAATACATCATCACTGAATCACTGAAAGGCATCTAATTCCTTAATATTGAAATGTGAAAATAATATCCTATTAATCTGATGTGTTATTCCTAATACATTAAACATTTCAATAATGATTTTAAAATTCAACATGATGTCAACAATCTTACCTCGATGTAATAGTTGATGTTCATTAGTTTAGTTTATTTTGGCCAGCGTTAGAAATTTTAAGAAATTTATGTAACTAATGGTTTTTAACCAATTCATTTCCAAGCTGTGGTATCCAGGCAAGACAGGAGAAACTAGGCTTGGATGCCCTACAGGAACTGAAAGCCACACAATGTGGCAAAGCAGATGTTGGTTCATTTCATTTCCTGCTCCAGCTCTTGTTCATCATTCCTATGCTGTCCTGGATAGCTTGTGACTGACTGTGAGGGAAGAGAAAGGACAGAAAAAGCTGCATGCCTTTCTAAATTTTTTGTCAGAACTTGACAACATTTGTGTTATTGGAGCTGACAGAACCAAACATGAACTTTAGAAAATAGGGTTTTCATACAAACTTATTCTTTGGAAAATGTGGAGAACAGGGAGCTTTACACCAATGTCAGTGTACTCTTGTGCCCTTCAACATGTGCTAGGGATGACTTGATTTTAGCTGCCCAAATGCCTTTGATGTTGCCCATTATTGGGCGACATTTATGTGATATATTAATTAATTGCACTGTGGTGCTTCTGACGTGAAGAAAGAAAGAACTGTTTTTTGCATTGGTCATTGAGATATTAGCTGAGAGCCAGTGAGTTGTTGTTAGGATACATTAGGCCCTCCAAAACCACTGCCTCCTATTCATTGTGAATACATGTACTACCCTGCTGGTCATTCTGTCTCTGAATATGTCATGCAAAATTACCGATAAAATTATATTTACATGTTGATCTTGCATGCAAATGCAGCAATTTGAGAGAAATATCTTCTTCCTTTTTCTTATAATAGGATTATGAAGAAGGTTGTTGGTAACCGGTCTGGCTGCCCTACACAGGGGGATAAAGTAGTAGAACTTATTTACATTGACATTGTTGGGCTCACTCAGTTCAAGAAAACCCTTGGACCGTCCTGGGTTCACTATCAGTAAGTATAGTAGCATATAAAGCAACTTATAAATATTTCATTTCCATTAAAAAAAAAAAGAAGAGCTGTGTTTTTAGACTTGAGGATGAGGAGACCAGTTAGTCTGGGGAAGGATTCCATATCAGCTTCAAATTCTGTTGAAGAAAGAAAGGAAACTCTTGTATATTGAGGGTTTAAATAAAATGGTGAACCATGACTTGTCATGAAATGGAAATTTAGGTGATTATCTAGAGCAGTGGTTCCCAACCTTGGGTAACATGGGTGTTTTTTGACTGCATCTCCCAGAAACTGCAGAAGGAACATCTGAGGGTGAAGGCTTCTGGAACTTGTAGTCTAACACCTGGGTTACCCAAGGTTGGAAAACATTGAGAGGAAACAGAGATTGCTCTTGCAGTAAGTAATTGCCTTTATGCTGAAATATGCAGGAACTGATTGCTTTTCTTTTTGTTTCAGTTTTAGATGGTGTAAGAGTCAATTACTAACTTTATTGTTGCTTTGCTTTCTTTTCACATAGGTGTATGTTGCGGGTGCTAGATTCATTTGGGACTGAACCAGAGTTTAACCATGCTCATTATGCCCAGTCTAAAGGCCATAAAACACCCTGGGGGAAGTGGAACCTTAATCCACAACAATTCTATACCATGTTTCGTAAGTTAACCTTGTTTACAAAAATAATTACTTTAGGGAGAAGTTATATATCTACAAAGAGAAATCCAAAAATGGATAAAATAGAGAAGTCCACAAACTAGTAAAATAAAGGGTAACTAAGAAAATTTAAATTCTGTCTTCCAGAATACAGATCTGTATTGCATATATAATAAACAAATATTAAAATGTCCAATTACTATTCAGTGGCTATACCACACAGTTCTTATTTTTTCATATTAATTTTTCTGGAGTGGGGTAAATCCTGGGGGTCAAATTTAATATCCAACATTATGAAGGTTCTCTGTTGGTAAGTTTATTTTGTCTGTAGGACAATAAAACAAATTGATTTCTTACTTTATTCAGTTACTCAGACAATTTATTTAGCTTATTACTGTTCCTACTACTGGCCCACTTTTAAGAAAAGCATATAGATGCCAATTCTGGGAGTAAAGAATTGTATAATTACATAAAATGAATTCTGTGTCCTCTAATTGGCATTTTGTTACATCAAGGAATATGGGTACAGATTTCTTGATTGCATTGGATTGGATTGGAAGGACAAGGTAGATTAGCTTTATTTTGCAGTAGTTCTGTTGTATCTCTGATTAGCTCAGTTGTGTCTGTAGGTTCCTGTGACTGAAGCCCCTTCCAAGCCCCTGTAGCTTTTCTTCTTTAATGTGAATCTCCTAAATCATTCAAAATATATTTTTAAATCTCTTTTGCAGTGGGAACAGGGCATGTGTTCAAGAGGTCAATCATTCCACTGAATGGACTTTAAAAAAAAATAAGAACGTAGGATCTAGTCACAAATCTAACATGGAACTTTATTTTGTAGAAAAGAAATGGTTTCTTGTTGTGACATATGTTGAAAGTAATGAGAAGTTTTTCATGTCTCTCCAAAAATACAACCACTTATTATGGTACTGTTAATGTAACATTATAACATAGTATACTGGTGGCTGGATTGTTCAGGAAAATTGTTTGGTGATCTGTGCCTTTTTCAGATTCTTAATTTATACGTCCCTTTAAGCTGCTTTGTGCCAATGGCATCTAGATTTAAATTTTCACTCAGTTATTAATTAAGTTATAATCTGCATTAAAACAAAAGTAGTACAGTTACCTCTTTTCAGATTTGCATCAACTTAGTCTTCCTGTGCCTTCAAGCTTCATGGCTTGGTGATATCTATTTTTTTGGCCCTTAATAAAAGAAACACAGAGTATCCTAACCTGAAGAATGTTTGCAGTTCTCTGACCGCAGTCCTGTTCCTCTGCTGGCATGATTTCACAGCTGGCAACAATTTAAAAAAAAATTGAAGACTTCCCCACAGCCCACAGTGGCCTCCCTGTGATGAAAGGGATCCCATGGGGGCCTCTGGCTCTTCAGGAAGGGAGAACTAGAAAATTTTTATTTCAGAAAAATCACTGCAGTGTAATTTTTTATCAACAGGGGGTTCATGGAAGGAGTTTGTTTTAAAAGTGGTTTAATTTATTCATGTTACAGTAGCTCCTGGGAGTACTGCATTATATAACCACAAAAATATGTACACATATAAGATTATTATAGTATGTCATTTAATATTTATGTTTAATATCAAAGCATTTGTTGTAAATATCCCATCAGCTTTGGAGTCTTCTGTTTTTTAATATATCTGTGAAGATTCTCAGTCATCCAGGTGAGGTTATCTGGAAGTTGAGTCATAGCAACTGGACTTATTTCTTACTAGGTTGAATTTTTTCTCTGTTCCTTCAAGTAGCTTCTTCAGTCTGAGGAGAGTTGGTAGGAGATCCCTTATATATCCTCCACCTTGGTTTGACTTCCCCCTGGCCTAAATAGGCTCCTTAGAAGGACAAAGAAAGGACTAGGGACAATGGCTTAGGACCACAATCAGCAGTTTTCCTTCATTTGAAGGACAAAGGACACTCATTTGGTGACCAGAATGTACTCATTTTGGACTGAGACAATAGGTGGTTTGTGAGAGGGGTCAGGGAGGCCATACATGTGCATATAGAAAACCCCTCACTCAATAGGGGTGGAGGCCTTAGATAACAATCTGTCTCCTATTTACCATGCTACCCTTTCATCCATCCCCAGAAAGATCAGGACCAGACAGCACCAGAAAGACCACTGTGAAGGACCATCCATCTAATGAGACTATTCAGACCAGGGGAAAGTGAAATCAACCTGGAGGATCTATCAGGAGTTGCCTACCAACTCTCCTCAGACTGAAGAAGCTACTTAGATGAGTAGCAAAACGTTTCAACCTATTAAGGAATAAGTTCAGTTGCCATGACTCAACTTCCAGATCTGTTTTTGAATGTACATAGATAAAAGTATAAGATGTCTTCTAGACATTTAATAGCTATAAGTTATCAGAAATGAAATGATGTAACAGTGACTTTTTCTTGTTTGGTTTGCAGCTCACACTCCAGACAACAGCTTCCTTGGTTTTGTTGTAGAGCAGTACCTAAATTCCAGTGATATCAAGCACTTCAATGTGATTAAAAGGCAGAATCAGTCGCTCGTCTATGGCAAAGTTGACAACTTTTGGAAGGTGAGTTGCTAAAGACCCTTTCTTTAACTTAATTTTAATAACGCAGAACACAAAGTTGAAGATTTAAAATATGCTGTGTTTTAATCATTATTTGGGGCAGATTTTCAAGAAAAAAATGTCGAGCAAATATAACTGTTGAAGAGCTTTTCACCAAAAGGCAGCATTTTCTTCATTCTAATGTACAGTGCTTTTGCATCACAGATTTATTGCACCAGAAAGCATGTTTATAATTCCATACTTACACAGGAATCCATATTAATTGAATACCTCATCTGAAAGTAAAAATAAAGCTAATGCTGATGTGCATATGTAGCACATTGAATAACTTAAGACCTTTTAGCTGCACATATCTTGGTCAAGGGAAGGCCAAGGTCTTGGGCTATTCTAAGAGTCCAGGGGAAATTTTGTAACCTTATTTGGAGGAGTTAATTAGCCCCAATGCAGCAATTCTCTTGATGAATTTGCTGGCAGATTGTTATGTTAGGGAACTTAGCAAGCACTGTAAGATGTTTAAACAGAAGGCTTGGTCTCTCTCATTTTGGTTTATTTATATATATTTTTGTCTGTTTCTCTCTAAAGAGTTACCGTGAATGTTGTATGTTCAAGTACTCTTTGAATTGTATTTTGGAAAGCGTTATTTATGAAGGCTTGATCAGTGGTACACTAGGCTATTAGCACTTTCAGAAGGGCATAGAATGAGTTCTTTCTCCTTAGTGAGCGTGTGGCGGTCAAACTTGGTATTTTTCCCAAATCTTAAAGCTCTTAAATGACTAAAACCTCTTAGCACTGGCTAGGAGGTATTTTCTTTTGTCAAAACACAGTACAGATAGAAGAAAAGTGTAACTTTTATCATGGAGATTTTGTTTAGGATTTTCTTCTGAGAGTTATTTGCATATTTTTGGAGCAAGATATGAGTGGGCCCAGTGTCCAAAACATCTGGAATCTCTGCCACCCACATGCTGCTGCTTCTGTATGCTGCTGAAATTCAGCAGCAGAAATCAAAGTAGGCACTGCTGGTTTTTTTAAAAAGAAATATTTTTTTTTACTTTGAATAAGTGGGAGGCTTATATACCTTACAAACTTGGAGGGAAGGAGTTCTCTTTAGAGTAGTCTGGAAGGCAGAGGGGGAATTTGGGACAGAACCACAACTTTTTTGTGGTGGTGCAGGGCCACAAAAAGAAGAAAGAGCTGTATATTTTCTGTGGGCTAGCTTTGCCCGTTCTTCAGAATGAAGGTTTGAATCAATCTTGTGGAGAATCCTGCCTGCTAGGTCTGAGACCATATTAGAACATCCTCCAAGTAATGCTTCTTCCTCAGGAGAAAACATGGAGATGGGAGCTTCATATTATCTGGGCAGGAGAACGGCAATACAGATCCTAGAGTGTACATGGATTTTTGAAGTTCTCTGGAAATAGACACTGCTTTATTTCCATGTTTTGACAATGTTTCTGTCCATGACTACTGTCCTGTGTGCCAGGGTGGGGGGAGGGACATTCTGTTGAACTGTGTGTTCCATACATGATTTTTCCTTCCCTACTGGTCATACAAGGAGAAACCCAACAACTCATAGTGTGAGCAGAAATCCTAATTGTCATTGGTGAAACAACCTCCAGCTTGTATAATTGCAAGCCAGAGATTTTTGGGGAAAACATGCTGTACTTCCTCTGTATAGCATTTACGCTCCATATTTCCAACAGAATAATGGTCTATATATCTAAGTATCCAAAAGAAATGTGCATTTATTACAGCCTCTAAAGCAAGCATTCAGTTGAGAAAATATAAAATATGCCAGCTAAAGGCTCGATCCTACTGGGAAAAATACCCCTCTTTTATATCAGGTTGGACTGAAAACAACCTGTTTTAGATTTTAGCGTGCACAGGGATGGGTGTACAATTACTTCTGTGGGTCCAACAAAACTGTTTGACCTATGTGAACCAATCCACAACGTAGATAATTCCATCTGATTAGGTACTTTTAATGTGGTGACATCCGAAATCATTACCTGTTGTTTAGTCTCCTCAGCGGAGTGCTCCTCGCTGTGCATATAGTCCCACAACACAGGTGGCATGCCCATTCTCCTTCTCGGGGTGTCTCTCCAGTAGGAATAGGCTCCGGTTGCGCCACATTCCTCCAGGGACTCTTCCCCCCACAGGTAGACGTAGACTGTCCATTTGAGTGGGTCCAGTTCCCCCAATTGTATCTCAGCATATAAGTTGACCTGCCCTGTCCTTGTCTCTTTCCTCCCTTTTAGAGAAAGAGAACACATAAGATTCCTCTTCTTCTTTCAGTCTTTCACCTTTTCTCTTTTTGTCGTCCTCCTTCGGGTCTATCCACTCCTCTGACCCCCCAACTCTTCTTTCCCACCTTTTCCTCCCACTCTGTTTTCATTAGGAAACCCTCTACTACTGGCTGTTCTTTTCCCGCCCTTTCTTTAACTGGCTCACCCTCAAGAGATACCTCCTGCACCCCCTGAACTAGCCCACTTAAAGTGGTGTCGCCCCCACTCACCCGAGACGATGGAGGGGACGGCTCACTTCTAACAACGCTCACTTTAATCGACTCCTCTTCGCACTGCCTGATTGCCTGGCCACCCAATTTGCCTCCCCAAATCATCTCCCCATTGCCTGCTCGATCACCCCCATCACCATATTTCCCCCATCCATGTCCCATCCATCCACAAATGTTTTTTTTTCTATCCATCCATGCAGGCAGAAACAAAACAGTGTAGATATGTTACAGGTACTTGTAGCACAAACGTTCTTCCCTTGCCTTGGGAAACAGCTGAAAAGCGGGGAGACATGCCTGCTCATTCAGGAACTGATACTTGGCTTTCCAAAAGAATCTCTGCCCTTCACTGCTCGTAACCTGTTTCCCAGTCAGCTAACTATGAGGAATGAGGAAAAATACTGTAGGGAAGAAAGATTTGAACCTCACTTTTGCTGTTGTCAGTCAAAGGGGGCTCCTTCAGGAAGCATTGTTCCAGGATATTCCAGGTGCTTTGAGAAAGAGGCTGCCAGTCGATTTGGCTTCCCTCACTTGTTGTCATAGGGAAGCTGAGAAGTCTTTATGAAATGCTGCTTCAAGGTAGTCCAGAAGATTTTGGTGTATGTGGGAGGAAGGCAAGACCCAAGAGTTGGCTTGAGATAGTGGAATACAGAGCTGGTTTCCATTGACCATGGACTATCCCTGATAGAGTATAGGGCTTTGGCTGCCCTCTGCTGGCCAAAGACCTCCTGTCCTTGGTGTGCATGTTATGAATACTCCCTAATGCTAAATTGGCTTTACGGTAGTTATAGTTTGCGATCTATGTGTGGTTTTCAAAAGGAGGAATGTATAGGGTTACCTTAAGTTGTACCTCAGTTCATGCATGTAACCCCAAAGCATTTAAAATCCAAATTTGGATAGACAGCTATGATTTGGTTTCAAGACTTCCAGAAATTGTTGAGCTTTGTTGTGCCACATTGAGCAAGGTGGTCACAGTATAAATATTGGCCCTGCATTTCTTTCACTGGGAATTAAACAATGAAAGAGATTTCAAGGAGACAGAAAATGAGTCTTAATAGATCTGTAACACTACAGTTTACAGACCTTCTAAATGAAAGCGCTACTGATGCTTGGCAGATGACACCCAAAGAGTTCCATCCATTTAGTGTTTTAATAAATATAGATACCTAGAGATCTTCAAACATTTCCAGTTCCTGCTCATGTGAGAAGTGGGGATGTGTGTGCCAGCCTTGTCCTGGCCACACACGGCTCCCTATATCAACAGGGGTAAGTCTTTGGGAGAAATGTAACCCCATTCAACTGACTGGAAAGTCCTGAATGGTCAGGTACCTTTATAAGCCTGACTGGATCTGGTGCATTTCTAGGTAGACAGATGAACAGGTGTGCAAAATATTTGTTGCTTGTTCAACAAAATATTTAGTTTCTACTTCTATGGTGTAAAAAATGTTCTCCATGGAGTAGTTTTAGAAGTAGTAGTCATGTTGGTCTTGCTAACATATCAGGCAAACCAAAATAAAAATAAAAAATTAAAGAAGACAAAAACATTGTTGCATCTTAAAGACTAACTGCTGTATTTTATTGTGAGCTTTTGTGGACAAGCTTGGGGCCGTGGACTTGTCCACGAAAGCTCACATTAAAATATAGCAGTTAGTCTTTAAGGTGCAACAATGTTTTTGTCTTCTTTAATTTTGATTTTTATTTTGGTTTTGCCTGATCTCCACTGAATAGTAATGTTCCATTGTTTTATTTGTGGCAAAGAGTTTCATTAGCATATTGTATTCCCTTTTATTGAATCATCAGTGATTTTACAGTATTCCTTATTTTCAGATGTACATCTAAACAACACCAGTATCTATTAATATGTACCTTTTTCCAGGCTGTCACTGTTTGTGATTATGTTTTCTAATATATCCATTCTAAAACTTTCAAGGGTAACTAAATCAGACTGAACAACTGTAAGTCCTGGCATGGTTAGTAATACATCAGAAGAAAAACATGTCAAATATACTTGAGTCTTCTAGTCAAATGATGGATCTCATTTATCTTCAGATTTTTCTTTCAACTTATTGTTTTTTCTGTTCCATCTTTATTCTGTGAAGTCAATTTGCCTGTCAAATTCAGCATATTTGTATTAATATTTCATTGCTGCTTCTGTTCCTTAGTTCCATTCCAAAATGTCAGTTAATACCTTCTTGCATATTAGCACTTAACTTTGTGAGAATATAAAATATTAATTTCCTTCACCCAATTCAGTATTTGTTTCCTGGTTTGTTTATGTACTGAGTGATGTTAGATTTTACGTGGTTTGGCTTTGACACAGCTGGTACTCAGTAAAATTGAGGTCATCTTTATTTCTGTTTAGTTCTAGAATATTGGGGTGGGTGGCTGCGATTCATGCACAGGTATGAATATCCCGGGGTCTTTGCCATCTGTTCTGCTCTGTCTCCCCTTAATTTTTTACCCTTCTTCCCACTCAAGCCACAAGCCACCCCTATCCATTTAAGGAACTGAAGGGGAGGTCTTCTATTTGGAAAACGTGACATTAGGAGAAAAAAACACCAACCTTAGTGCTACTTGCTGTATGGTTTTTATATATATATATATGTCTCTGAGAAAGACAGTCAAAGCCTAAGTAGAGCATGCAGATTTGGAGGGGGGGGGAAGCAGCAGCAGGAACCTCTGGGTCCTTTCACATATCCAGGTTTCTGGCACAAAGAAAGTAGCTGTGGCAAAAGATGACAGAGATCACAGAAAGTAACCGAAGGATGAGTGTACTCCAGATTGCAGCATTGGGGAGGAGGGCTGCTTAATGTAGCCTAAGAAGATATATAAATAAGCCCCTTCCCTCATCCTCCTCCACATTTCCCCTCACGGGATCCCCAGAAAGCTTCTCCACTGGCATATCTAACAATCCACAACAAAGGAGGAGTTGGGGAGTGGATAATGTCATATTTGTGAGGTTTAACTGATTTTGGGGAAATACTTAGTTAAACGTTTAACATCATGTTCAAATCATTGAACGGGAAAGCTTAATCATCAGAATGCTTGCTACTGCCGACCGTGCTGGCTCCTCATTAACTGCCTTTCACAAACCGGAAGTCGGTCTCTGGAATCCACCCATACGGTTTTGCAGTTCGTTGTAAGAAATACCCGCTGTTGTTAAAGTTAACTGGAGTTTTCCTTCATCTGAGAGTGGGAACTGTCATTTCAAATATTACTTTAAATTGCTCCTTAACCACTGTTTCAGAGCAAATGATGTTAAAGTTGTACACAAAAGTGTAACCGCTATATGCATTATTTCTCTGTTTAGGTCTTGAAGTGTAGCCAAAGGGATGGGGTGAGGGAGGCTTGGAAGAGCGACCATGTTGTACCGAACAGAGAGTCCTTCATGAGATTCTACTTACTTGGCACCTGTTCGAGGGAACAGTGGTTTAGACATGTGTTTCTCAGTGGATAATTTGTTTTACAGAAGTTGTAGTATGAAGCATAAGACCCAAGAAGGAAATAGCATGTTTTCCTGCCAACTTGAGTTTATATAACTGGCACTCAGAATCTCTTTCAGTACATCTTTGCATTAAGCAGGGTTGAAAAGAAATAACACAGACTTAGGATTCTACCAGACTCCCTAGAGAAAATTTGAAAATTATCCACAACTAAGAGCTGCAGTTAATTTCTGATTCAGCCCATCATGCTGTATGAAATGTGACATTTTGGAAAGAAAAAAAAACAGTCTCATTCACATTCCTTCACTTCAAATTTTCCTGAGGTTTGTTTCAATTAATCTTATATCAAGTGTTACATCTTCTGTTTCTTGTCCTTGTTTATATTTAATACTTAAGTTACTACTAGATTCTGTTTAAGTTTGTTGTTGTTGTTCAGTCATTTAGTCGTGTCCGACTCTTTGTGACCCCATGGACCAGAGCACGCCAGGCCCTCCTGTCTTCCACTGCCTCCCGGAGCTGGGCCAAATTCATGTTGGTCGCTTCAATGACACTGTCCAACCCTCTCATCCTCTGTTGTCCCCTTCTCCTCTTGCCCTCACACTTTCCTAACATCAGGGTCTTTTCCAGGGAGTCTTCTCTTCTCATGAGATTGCCAAAGTATTGGAGCCTCAGCTTCAGGATCTGTCCTTCCAGTGAGCACTCAGGCTTGATTTCCTTTAAAATGGATAGGTTTGTTCTCCTTGCAGTCCAGGGGACTCTCAAGAGTCTCCTCCAGCACCACAATTCAAAAGCATCAATTCTTCGGCAGTCAGCCTTCTTTATGGTCCAGCTCTCACTTCCGTACATCACTACAGGAAAAACCATAGCTTTGACTATTCAGACTTTTGCTGGCAAGGTGATGTCTCTGCTTTTTACGATGCTGTCGAGGTTTGTCATCGCTTTCCTCCCAAGAAGAAGGTGTCTTTTAATTTCGGGGCTGCTGTTACCATCTGCAGTGATCATGGAGCCCAAGAAAGTGAAATCTGTCACTTCCTCCATATCTTCCCCTTCTATTTGCCAGGACGTGATGGGACCAGGGGCCATGATCTTAGTTTTTTTGATGTTGAGTTTCAGGCTGTTTTTTGCGCTCTCCTCTTTCACCCTCATTACGAGGTTCCTTAATTCCTCCTCACTTTCTGCCATCAGAGTGGTATAATCTGCAGATCTGAGGTTGTTGATATTTCTTCCGGCAATCTTAATTCCGGTTTGGGATTCCTCCAGTCTTGCCTTTCGCATGATGTATTCTGCATATAAGTTAAATAAGCAGGGAGACAATATACAGCCTTGTCGTACTCCTTTCCCAATTTTGAACCAATCAGTGTTTCCGTATCCAGTTCTAACTGTTGCTTCCTGTCCCACGTATAGGTTTCTCAGGAGATAGATAAGGTGGTCAGGCACTCCCATTTCTTTAAGGACTTGCCATAGTTTGTTGTGGTCCACACAGTCAAAGGCTTTTGCATAGTCAATGAAGCAGAAGTAGGTGTTCTTCTGGAACTCTCTGGCTTTCTCCATAATCCAGCGCAAGTTAGCAATTTGGTCTCTAGTTCCTCTGCCCTTCAAAATCTGGCTTGCACTTCTGGGAGTTCTCAGTCCACATACTGCTGAAGCCTACCATGGAGGATTTTGAGCATAACCTTGCTAGCGTGGGAAATGAGTGCAATTGTACGGTAGTTGGAGCATTCTTTGGCACTGCCCTTCTTTGGGATTGGTATGTAGACTGATATTTTCCAGTCCTCTGGCCACTGTTGAATTTTCCAAACTTGCTGGCATATTGAATGTAGCACCTTAACAGCGTCATCTTTCAAGATTTTAAATACGTAGTTCCACTGGGATGCCATCACCTCCACTGGCCTTGTAGTTAGACAAGCTTTCAAAGGCCCACTTGACTTCACTCTCCAGGATGTCTGGCTCAAGGCCAGCAACCACACTATCTGGGTTGTCCGGGATATCCAAATATTTCTGGTATAGTTCCTCTGTGTATTCTTGCCACCTCTTCTTGATGCCTATTTAAGTTAAGTAACCGCAATAAAGCCTTACCAGAAAAAAGTAGAAAAATGCCATCTATATTTTTTTACTCTTCTCTGCCGTACAGCCATATTTTGAATTTTGCAGAGTAGAAAATTGTTACGCAATTTTATGGACGAAAAAAAATTGTTTGCCATCCACCCCACAGTCTCACATTCCCTTTCTTCTTAGAATATCATCTAATTGTTTATCTTATTGTTTATGACTTATTGTTTATAACTTATTGGCCAACATCCTATTGCAAATGGCACAGTTTTATAATTCCGTTCTCACCATGGCCGACCAGTTGCTTTTGGGAAGCCTGCCAGAAGGACACAAGTGCCACTGTACCAGCCCCATCATGTTCTCCCAGCATGCAATATGTTAGAATAGTCTGCCTTAGATACTAGAGGTAAAGCATGTAGTAGCCATCTTGACTGGTAGTCTCTGATAACCCTGGCCATCTCCATACATTTGCCCGGTACCCAAAGTCACAGTTATCTTCATGCTTCAGAATAACGAATTCTACTATTCAGTTATACACTGTGTGAAGTACTTCAATTTATCCCCCATTCCATTTCAATTTATCACTGTTGTTCTAGTAGTATGAGGGAGGGAGAAAAGGGCATTCTGTCTGCTTTCCCCACTCTATACATAATGTTACAAACCCCGTTCATATTTCAATTTTTAAATATTCTTCAAATATCTTAATCTTTTGGAAGGATGCTAAATATAGCTCCCGTGAGGAGACAAATTTTAGCACAGGGCTCACAAAGTCTCTGGATAATTGAGGAACAGATAAGCTCCCCAAAACCTAATAGAGTGGAACCATACTTAGTCCCTGTGGTTTTCACAGGTTTGTTGGTTTGTAAGGTTTCTTGCCCTACAGAGGTGTCTTGAAAAAAAATTTAAACAGTGCACGTATCTGCTAATTTTAGATTGCCAAGTTGACAACTCAAGCATCATTTGTCTTCCTGTGTATCCCAGGTACCCTATCAACACATCACATGTTTTTTCTCTCTTCCTTGGGTGATGCAGTTTATTGCCATAGAGGAAACTTGTGAAATTTTAATCTATCCAGTTGAAATTCTCAACCCCCTCAGGTAATATCTTCCTGTTAACGTTGCCTTAGAGGAGAAAAACACATCAGCTTTGTCATCCCGTGTCTTTGATGTGAAAGGTCTTGTATGGAGAGGCTTTTAAATGTAGGTGGAAATAATTGGCATAAGTAATAACAGTTGTGTATGCAATTCTCAACCAAAGCATCTTTTGTGAATGGGAAGTTTATTGTAGCTGTCAAGGAAGATGACTAAAGAAGCAAGTTCAGCTGTTGCTTTTTTGTCTATAGAATAAGGAACAAATCTTTTGCTCTTTGTAATAGAGTATAATCTTCTGAACTTAGCATTTATCTCCTTTCAGAAATGACTTCAAGCCCTGTCTGATTTTTAACTTTTTCAGGCATTGAATTTGTTGCTTCTGTTTCTGTTTAACATTCCATTAAAATATTTCTTCTGCTCCCATCTTACTTTTTTCCCCAAAGATGAGAAAAGAACATGTTCCTTGACTTCCCTAACCCTTGGGGGATGAGCTAATATTTGAGTGAACAAACTTGGATTGCTCCCAGTGTAAGGACATGCGAAGAACCATCCTAAATTAAGCCAAAGGCTACTGTAACTCAGCAACAGGGACCAACCAGATGCTTCTGGAAAGCCTATGAGTAATACATGCGTGCCACAACCCCTCTTACTGGTGCCTTCCAACTAGTAATAGACAGAAATAGTGCCTTGGTGCAGGATGAACTAGATTAAGCATCAATAGACATTGACAGTTCCATCTTCTATCTTTTTTTTTTTTTTTACTCAACCTCTGGTTATTTAGTGTCAATGGATGACCCTAGGTTCGCATGCTACAAGAAAGCAAAACTGTCAGCTGTCTCTATACCGGCACAGGGTGGTGCCAGCTGTCCAGCTCAAGGTGATGCCTGATAGCAACATCATTGAGACACATTCAACCTGATAGATTCAGTCAGAGCTTAGATTTGGTTGTCCAGTATTCATTCATTCATTCATTCATTCATTCATTCATTCATTCATTCTATTTATATCCCGCCTATCTGGTTGATATGGCCACTCTAGGCGGCTAAGTATTAATTACTTACTGATGAAGTTGGTGATCTGTAAAGGCAGTGGATATGCTGCCTTGAGGGTGATTCTGCATTTGCTCTGCCCCATGTCCTCTGTACTGGCCTGCCCAGGCCTCTGTGCTTCTTGGTGTTTGGCATGCTGGGAGCTTGGAAGGGAGATTGCCCCGGCATGACATTCTTGTCCTGGCCTCCTGGCTCCAGAACCCTTAGCAAGTGCTCAGTTGTGCTGTGTTCTCAAGCATAGGAGCAGAGCTGCCTGAGCTGTTTCTCCTTACTGTGTCTCTCTCTAAAACACAGGCAAGTGCCATAGCTAGGATCCGCTGCAGTTTCAAAATAATCCCACAATATACTGTGTCGTTGGGGGGGGGTCAGTCCTGCTGCTACTTGGATCCTCTCAAAACTGTCGTCTTCATAGCATCAGTGGGCCAGCAGTAGCCACAAGAGTTCATGTTTCAGCTTGTGATAGATTCTTGCCACCATTCTTCTTGTGCCATTAAATTCCAAAACATATACCAGTCAGTTTTCATGCTATCAATGAGCAGATGAATCATATGCATTGCTTCTAACCTAAAACCTGTTCATTGTTGCAAACAGACATTGTGCAAGACATAGGTTGGCAGTGGCTGCTGTTAAGTGGGGTGGAATGAATGGGATGAAATGGTAGAGATGGGAGAGACAAAGGGCAATGTTTCCATACACCTCCCTGGTTCATCATGCATTAGTCCTTGTACATCTCTTTCAAGAACTTTCAAGGCCACTACAGGAATTGACTGTGTGCACTAATGGTTGGAGGTCAGCAGTTAAGAGAACTTTGGAAGCCTAAGCAGAATGTCTTGAAGGAACATATTTTGATGTGGTGGAGGGAGGATAGTCCTCTTCTAAACTTCCTAACATTGCATACAAAGTAATAAAAGTTTGTTTTTTTCCATCCTGGGGCTCCCAAGGGCTTTAACAAAGCAAAAGGGAACCTTGCAGTCTAAAATAGAGAGACAGGAAATTTTTAATGAGTGTAAGCTAAACGTTTCTACTGCTCGATCCAAGTTGAACTAGGTGAAAATTTACACAACGTGATTTTGCCCGGTGTGTAGCAGTTGCATGTTTTGGAAGGGTGAAATACAACATGCAGTCTTACACTTGTTCATGCTGCTGAAGACAAAGAAGATATCTACTGCCTTATTAGGAAACCAGACTTTTTGAGCTTACTGATAATACCCATCTGAGAAGGAGCACTTCTGCAGTACATTAAAAAGATTGTTTTAAACAAAGCCATTTAGGCAGTTGTGGATAGCTGGTGAATTAGTTCCTGCTTGTGAAAATGTAGTTCTTCTCCAGAAACCTTATTTGCTTCTATTAGCAACTCTGCCACTGACTGCTTTAGGAACTACAATTAAGCTGACCTTTTTCCACATTAACCGTGGATTTGTTTTTATTTTTATATCTCTATTGAACAATGCCGTTCATATACCCTTTGTTGACCTTTAAAGTTATAATTTCAGTTTCTCACTTTGGATTTTCTTTTGAAGACTCATCTTTGGATTTGCTTTATCTGAAGACTCATCTTGGCTTATTTGTGTTCTCTTATTAGGATAAGAAGTCTTATTTGGATGTAATTCACACCTACACTGAAGTCCATGGAACTGTCCATGGGACAAGTGCTATCTACATGCCCAGCTATGTGAAGAACCATGGGATCCTTAGTGGACGGGATTTACAGTTTCTGCTAAGAGGGACAAAGGTTGGTTAGCTGGTAATTTTTTAAAAAAATAACAATTGTTTACAATTAAGTCTGCCTGTTACATTAAAATATTTTTTCTGAATTCTTTTAAAGTATAGCATTTGGCATGTTATACTAATGGGTACCATAGGTAAAGGTAAAGCTTCCCCTTGACAATTTTTGTCCAGTCATGTTCGACTCTAGGGGGCGGTGCTCATCCCTGTTTCCAAGTCATAGAGCCAGCGTTTTGTCCGAAGACAATCTTCCGTGGTCACATTGCCAGTGCGACTTAGACACGGAACGCTGTTACCTTCCCACCGAGGTGGTCCCTATTGATCTACTTGCATTTGCATGCTTTCGAACCGCTAGGTTGGCGGGAGCTGGGACAAAGCGATGGGAGCTCACTCTGTCGCGTGGATTCGATCTTACGACTGCTGGTCTTCTGACCCTGCAGCACAGGCTTCTGCGGTTTAGCCCGCAGTGCCACCACGTCCCTGGGTACCATAACAGTCCCTATTTACTTGCACAGTAATATCTGGTGTTCTAAAGTTTCCATTTGTTTTTGCTGATGTCTGTGTTTAAAGATTATGCAATTCTGTATGCATTTACTTCAGGATAAGTTCCACTGAGCCCAGTTTTCTTTTGTGTAGGTGAGCATGTAGTTCCACTATAGATTTCTAAAGAAAGCTAACTTTTTCTTTCCAATGTTGGCCCATATCCTCTTGCCTACTTATGCTGGCATAACACAAAAAGTGTATCTTTTTTAGATGACTTGTCTAAAGTTAAGTCATCACCGTGGATATTCTCTGAATACCAAGTTGTGTGATTCAGTGTTCATTTGATAATATTAATGGCTGATTTTTTAACTTGGTGCAGTTTGCCCCCAAAAGGTATGCCATTCACATAGCTGTGGAAGAGGTTTATGGCCACCATTTCTCTGAAATATTCTGAGGTCTATGATCTAAACTGGTTTAGGGAGAGTCCACCGTATTTACATGCCTCTTCAAATCACACAGGCTAAGCAAAAGTATTTCTCTTCTACTGTGCTGTTGCTCTGTGCCATTAAATTGGAACCAACTAACAGTGATTAGACATGGGCACTTTGGATCCAGGGGATACAAATACAAAGCACAGCATCACAGGTGCCACAGTGGTCCATTCCTGCCCTCCAGAACCCTCCTGATCCACTCAGTGGTCTCCGTGCAGTGGGCACATCCGTCAGCATCATTGTCACACCGATTGTGGAAGTAGTCCAGCCAGTGTTTCCTCATCTCTTCCCCACAACTGACCACTCCAGCAAAGAGGCGGGAAGATGAGCCTCCCTGCTCAGCTGCTGAGTGGCGGGCTGAGGGGAGAGGCAGGGAAGTGCCAACCGGACTACGCCCACGATTGGCGTGACAATCTGATGGTGGCACACACCACACAGAGCCCAGTGAGTGGACCGGGCTGGTTCTGGGGGGAGGAATGGACCACTGTGGCACCTGTGATGCTGCGCTTCACGTTCATATCCCCTGGATACGAATATGAACTGCCCATGTCTAATCACTGTAAGTTGGTTCCAGTTTAATGGCACAGAACAACAACATAGTAGAAGAGAACTTTTGTTGAGCCTTTGTGATTTGAAGAGGCATGTAAATTAGGTGGAGCCCCTGGATACAAATATGAAGCACGGGGATCTTAATAGGGCTTTCAAGGTAAGTGAGGCTTTCGAGGAGTCGCTTTAGCAGTTCCACACCCCCAGTGATTTTCCATTGCTGAGTGGGGATTCGAACCCAGGCCCCCTAAGTTCTAGTCCATCACTCTTATCCATTAAACCACACTGGGTATCCCATTGTGCCATACACAGAACAAATTGAGGTAATAGCTATGCTTCTTTCTTATAAAAGAAAGAAACAAGCAAATGCTGCATTCACATGAAGAAGAGATAACATTTGAAAGCAATGTTGTATATTCCAAAAATATTTTGGAAATTCTATAACCCCCCAGAGTATGAGTTTTCCTAATACTAATATGAATATTATAAACATACAGTTTAGCAGATAATTTTACTAATTTCTGTAATTCAAGCCTTCAAGTAGACTTGAAAGTGTATGCTTGCTTTAAACATTTTAATGGAAGCTTTTCCTTTTAAGATGAAGCAAAATTTTAATCTGGCACCCGATTCTTGATGGTTTTCACACGTGAATAATGTTGCCTCTATGAAGGTAGCATTTTCAGTCCCAGTAGTTATTTAAAGTGAATGCAGTGGACAGTTATTGCTGCATTTATTATTAAGTGGTAACAGAAATCTGTGTACTATCAAGAGGTCAAGGCTCCAGTCTCTTCCCTCAGGAGCATTTGGAAAATATGTTGACAGCATAGAAGAGAGAAAATGTTCAGGCAGTACTGAGGTAAAAACTGAAGTATCCAACAGCATCTTTTTCTGTAACTAATTCAAACCAGGCCGCTACTGAATTGCTAGTGACATCTTAAATCCTTTAATTAACGGTTCCGCCCTGTTTCTGTTGAATCTAATTAAAGTACATAATTTAATTGCTTATCACTCTGTGTCAGGGTTTTTGTTATTTGCTACGAGGGAATTGAAAAATGGATCATCTTCTTCTCCTTGAAAGTCAAATTCCTTAACACTACTTTAAAAAAAAAATTAGGAATGTGGTCAAATCTAATACACCTATCTGCTATCAGGTTTTCGTTTTCCTTCTTCCCATCTTTCAGACTATTCTCTTAACTTAAAGAAACTTGGTTTATACAGCTTACAACACCTTGCAGTCAGATGGTGCTTTGCCTCATTACTATATTGAAGGTACATATTCCTAATCTGCACCAAACATCCTTGTGCTCAGAGATCCAAAGTCATGCCCCTGCATGTCTGTTGGAGGTCTTCCGAGCAGGAATGTTGGTAGGTCTTGGGAACCGAGTCTCAAGTCCAAGTCTTAGTTTTTGGTACCAAGCCCCAAGTCTAAGTTGCAAGTTGCTTGCCCCCCCCCCCGGGAGGCTTGGGACTCAGGACTTGGAACCAAAGACTTGGGAGTCCCACTGCCTGCCCCCACTGCCATTAGCCTGCTGCTTCCACCTCCCCTGACACATGTGCTGACTAGCTAATAGGACAGGACAGGCAGCCCTCTGAAGCAGAAGGAAGGCAGAGGGCCTTTCATAGTGACACTCTAGCCTGCTGTACTCTGAGGGCAGGTGCTCCGACCCACCTCTCCCTATGATTCACCCTGGTGAAGCTGTATGGCAGGCTAGAGCGTCACCATGAAAGGCCCTCTAATGTGTGATGCCTTTGCAGATGGCGGTGATGGCAGCAGCAGGTAGGCCGGTGGAGCCGGGGGGGGCATAGGGACTTGACAGTGCAACTCAGACAAATGGATCCAAGTTGCAAATCTAGTCACAAGTCACCCCAGAATCCCTGAAGTTGAGTCCCAAGTCAAGTCATGGGTGCAACTTAAGTCCAACTCAGTGGTGAGCAGAGAGTTGTGAGTCGTCATCCCTGCTTCCAAGTGAATAACATGAAACAATCTTTGCCAGCAGTAGATGTGGGACTAAAGCTTGCCCTTTCTATAATGGTAGGGATGATTGTATGAAGTCTGGATCAAGGTTTACACTCAGATTGTGGCTTCAGACGATCATATCCCACAAAAGTTCCAAACTCGTCTGGAGACTTTCTAAGATGCCACAGATTTCTGTGCTTACAACTGTGATAGCTGCAAAGACATCTCAGGAGTGCCTTTCTGATAAATTACTTGGACCATCACATGGTTAACTGGGCAGTGCTCAGTTTGGCTGATCAGTTAATAGTGAAACTTCTACTTTTCATATATTATAGGAAGCAACAAAAAAGGAAATGCTGAGTGTGACGGGACAATACAAAGCTAGGAATAAGTTGTAAATCACCCATGTTCCCCTGTCATCTCACAAGGAATATGAAAACAATGTCTAAGAATAGCTTTTTTCGTTCACTTTTCCACTTAACTTTGGTTTAAATGGAGTCACACACATGCCATTACTGTATTCTTTGCTGCCATCTGCTGTTGATAGTTGGAAGATCTGCCCAACATTGTCACTCTTGCCAACTACCCTGCAAGAGAGAGCTTTAACCATTTCAGATGTAAGCAGGGGTTCCTTACTAGATTGTCACTTCTGAAAAAGACTGGGTCTCCACTGCATTACTGTGAACTACACCACCTTGATTGGCAGGTCATACACCATGGGATATTTACATGTAGGCCTTGGAAGGAAATGTAAGCTGCATTTAAAACTTGGTGTCAGTTGTAAATTGTGTGTGGTCATCGTCTTACAATAGGATGGGGGAATAATCACATACTTGAATGGTTTAGGCTCTACAAGTTCCATTTCAAGTGCTCTGGTGTGTGGTTCAAGTAAAGCTGTCTAGAGAGGAGCGTGCTAGCCGTGCGCCCCGTTTACCATCACATCTCATGTGTAGAAAGAGATGGTCTAAAGAGGAAAGGTTTCTCTGTCGCTTGGAGGCTTTCCATATGATTGGGACCTCTGTAACCTCATGTGGAGAGTAATGACTGCGAGATGGGGCCAGCACACTCCCAATTCTCATATGAGGGCTGAAATCTTGTTGTGCAGCTCCATAGGAGTTACATCAGCAGTGTCAGCAAATTGCAGCTGATTAAAGGTTTGCTTTGCTGATTTCAGGATGCACATGAATGACTTTATCACATTGTGTAAAAGTCATGTTCAGCCAAAAACTGCCTTTAATCAGCAGGGATCTGCTGCTGCTACTGAGGATGATGATAACTTCATCCCTGTTGTGCATGTAGAGCTGTGTGACAGGATTTCAGCCATTGACTTCATACAGTGTGTCAGTAGGCCTTAAGTGTCATGTGGGTTTCAAGTATCTGGGGCTAATGCCTGAGTCCTTCATTCTTGACACATATTTGTATCTCACAGCTCTTTGTTGGCCTTGGTTTTCCATATGAGGGACCTGCTCCTCTGGAGGCCATTGCTAATGGATGTGCATTCCTGAATCCAAAGTTTAATCCACCCAAAAGCAGCAAAAATACAGACTTCTTCAAAGGCAAGCCAACCCTCCGAGAGGTATGTAGTCACCACCCATGTTTATAGTTCCTCTTGGTGTCTTTTTTTTTAATTGGACATACTTGTTTGATATATGAACAGTACATCATTTTCCAAACAGCATACCAGAGATTAATTAGTTGGGAGATAATGATGTAGGATTTGGAGGAGGCTTGAGATTATTGCCTTGGTGAATACTCCGCAGCATCTTTTGGGTGAAGAGAACTTCCCTACTCCTTTAGGTCCATAGGACTTGGTTGGAAGGAACAGGTCTTCTTTAGAAGTCTCATCTATACAAAATTACAGAGTAGCTTTCCCCACACTGGTGCCTTCTGGATTTTTTGGACTACCGTTTCATGATACTGCACCATTGGCCATGTTAGGTGAAGTTGTTCAGCACTGTACTCCAAAATATATGGAGGTTTCAGATTGGGGCAGGCTCTCTTGTAGATTAATCAGGTAAACACAGTCTTCCATGTGATGAACTGTGAAAGGTTATGGCCAGAAGGGAATATAACCATCAGAATAAGGCAGGAGCACTCATTGAAAAGCCTAAGGAAAACAGAATATTAGTCCTTCAGTTTGATGGTGGTAGTTGGAGGTACTTCATTGAATTGTCCAATCAGTGCAATGTTTGAAGATCTCACTTGTGTATAGTTAGTAAAACTCTTGCCCTTTTAAACCCAATGACCCCTTCTTCTTTCTACTTGCTTGGGTCCAGTTGCGATAAGGCTTCTTTTTTTTATGTCAAGGGGCTCGTACATTCTGCATCTTCATGTATGGTTAAGAAACTTAAATATTTTCCAGCTTTCAACAAGTGAATAAATACAGCACCATTTACACTGCTTTGCTAGATTTCTTTATTTGTTAATAGCAGCTTGTCCCAAGTCCTGGTCCCTGTTAGATCACATAAGCCTTTACTCAGTTTTTTCATTTGCCTGAATATTCACCAGGAGAAAGGTGGCATAGAAATGAAACAAACAAGATGAATATAGTGGTGCCTCGCATAGCGATTGCTTTGTATAATGATGAAATCGCTTTGCGATGAAGATTTTGCTATTGCTTTTGCGATCGCTTTGCGATGTTCCCTGTGGGGGAATTTCGCTTTACGATGATCGGTTCCCTGCTTGGGGAACCGATCATGGCAAAGCAATGCTTTTTAAACAGCTGATCGGCACTGCACTACCCCCCAGAGCTCCTGCATAAATAGGGGACAGCGGGAGGGGGGAGTGGGAGCGCTCCAGGTTGGCGCCTCAGGAGGAGGGAGGGAAGGAGGGGCGAAGGGCCTGGCCCCAATCCCCGCGCGTACCCCTGGGGTGCCGAGCCAGAGAGCCCTCGTGGCGGGAGGCACTGCAAAGGAGTAGGCATCCGCCCAGGACCGGGATCAGGGCAGCAATGGCAGGATGGGGAGCGGAGCACCAGAGAACCCCCTCCTCACCCTGTCTGCGCTCCCTCTCCCTCACTCTTGCCTGGCCATGGAGACCGGGCGTCCGGGGTTGGCTGGCTGGCTGGCTGTGAGTGGTGCGCTCCTTCCCGGCTGCCTGCCTCCAAGCCCTCGCTGGCTGGAGACAGCCGCGCTCCCTACCCCTCGCTCTCGCCCAGCCATGGAGACCGGGCATCTGGGGTTGGCTGGCTGGCTGGTGGTGAGTGGCGCGCCCCTTCCCGGCTGCCTGCCTCCGAGCCCTCGCTGGCTGGAGACAGCGGCGCTCTCTCCCCCTCACTCTCCCCCGGCCATGGAGACTGGGTGTCCGGGGCTGACTGGCTGGCTGGCGGTCAGTGGCGTGCCCCTTCCTGGCTGGCTGCCTCCGAGCCCTCGCTGGCTGGAGAAGGCCGCTCTCCCTCCCCCTCGCTCTCACCTGGCCATGGAGACCGGGCATCCGGGGTTGGCTGGCTGGCTGGCGGTGAATGGCGCACCCCTTCCTGGCTGCCTGCCTCTGAGCCCTCGCTGGCTGGAGACAGCCACACTCCCTGACCCTTGCTCTCGCCCCGCCATGGAGACCGGGCATCCGGGGCTGGCTGGCTGGCAGTGCTTTGCCATGATCGGTTCCCTGCTTGGGGAACCAATCATCGCAAAGCAATGCTTTTTTTAACCCGCTGTTTTCTGGGACGGATTCCTCACTTACCGAGGCGGCAAAAATGGCAGCCCTATGGAGGATTTCTGCTTAGCGGTGAGTTTATCCCCCATAGGGGTTTTTATTTCCGTATAGCGACGTTTCCGTATAGCGACGATTTATCCAGAATGGATTATTGTCGCTATGCGGGGCACCACTGTATTTATAACATAGCAAAGCTGATGCCACCTGAATTCTGCATACTGACTTCAGTAAACAAGTGCAAACAAATGTCTAGATATTACAGTGTTTTTTTCTCATAATAAATAAGTTTGTTATTATATCAGTGTACTGAAGCATATTTACTTAGTTGGTCTGGTTCCTGGAAAAAGCAATCAAATAGGCCATTAACTTCATAAAGGACAGGTACAACATGAAATTCAATTTTAATTGCGGGCTGCTGGTAACAAAACAAAATAAAGTAATTATCATTTTCAGAAACCACATGAACAATACATTTGTTAGCAATGCTTGTAAGTGGTACTGTGATCCTGGTAAGACAGCATTAATAATGTGTTAAACAGTTGTTCTGTATGTCTGTCTAAAAACAAGATTTTACTTCCTCAATATAAAATCACTCTGTGATACTAGAGACCTATTTTGCAACCAATAAGTGTGTAATCCTGGTTTTCTCTTCCAAGGTAAAGTTCATACTCCCTGACAGTTGTTTGCCTCCATTGTTTCACACTTCAACTGATGGGGAATCTATAAAACACCAACGGATTTTTGTTTGGTTTTCCTAAACAGGATACTGTATGCAAAGCTTTTAATGGAAAAGAATAAAACTACTTTAAGTGGCTGAAATCATTGATCCATTGCAGACAGTATAAACCTGAGATTTCTTAATAAAAGTGAGAATGATGTCCACAACAATGATGTTTGATCTTTTTTTTTCAGCTGACTTCTCAGCACCCTTATGCTGAAGTTTACATTGGGAAGCCTCATGTTTGGACTGTCAACATCAACGATCTTTCTGAAGTTGAGAAGGCTGTGAAAGCAATTTTGAATCAAAAGGTTAAGAAATCCAAAATTGTCTGCTTTTGTAATTAGAGTATAAAGATGTTTCTTGATCAAACAGAAGCCTTAAATTAATGTTTTCTTTCTATTCAGTATTTTTGTTGTAATGTGATAACTCGCAATTAATGTCTTCATGATGATAATGTCTATTCTGACTTATGGCAACCTTTTCCTGGTTTTGATAGACAGAAAATACTTAGAAGTGGTTTACTATTCGTTTTTTCTGCATGCATGCATGCATGCATGCATGCATGCATGCATGCATGCATGCATGCATACATACATACATACATACATACATACATACATACATACATACATACATACATACATACATACATACATACATACATACATACATACATGACAAAGTACAACTGCATCTCCAACAAGAAAGTTGACTTTCTGTATATGGAAAACTAGCAATTATTAAGGTAAAACACAATGGCCAAAATACAATTTGTCAAGGTGTAACATAATGTTATGCTGTTGTAAAGTTGCTGAGTATTTCACCCCAGCAACAAGGACTCCACAAGGCAACTACATAATTGGTCATGCGCTGACAGAAGCACTTGGTGGACAACACTTCTGCCTTGATCCATTTGTAGCTTCTGGGGCTGTAATGTCTAGTTGTCCCCTTGTAGCTACTCAGCCAGATTCCAGCCAGTGAGAATGTTTGTCTGGTTACAAAAAGCTTTCATGAAAAGCTTGAGACAGGAAATGCTATCGTACTGAATGTTGTTGAATGGTTTTATAGTTTACTTTTATGAAGGCAGAAATATACATAATAAATATACATCACGTTATTAAAGTGTGTGTTTACAAATGAGATTAATAAACACTATAATAACCAATAGGAGGGCCTGGCGTGCTGTGGTCCATGGGGTCACGAAGAGTCGGGCACGACTAAACGATGACGATAATAACCAGTACCTTGTTGGAACATGTCACACAACGGCATTTTTTGTTGATCTTTTTAAAAAATCTTTATATCATTTGATAGTTATGTTAGAATAGTACATACATACATACATACATACATACATACATACATACATACATACATACATACATACATACATACATACATACATACATTTTTATTGAATGTCAACAGACCGTTTCAATATTACATAGCAAAACATATAAATATAAATTATAAAATGATAATAAACAAGTATAAGTGTGCATAAAAATTATCTTTAAAACAACTACTTAAAACAAACCCCATTGACACTCCAGGTAACCTCTTAGTGGTTATACCTAAGTAGCGAACCTCTTTAGTGGCATATCTCAACTAAACAGACCCTTTACTTATCGTATTAAAAATAAAAAACTAGAATGCCTATATTTTTCTTTTAACAGATTGAACCTTACCTGCCCTTTGAATTCACATGTGAAGGAATGCTCCAGCGGATGAACGTGTTCATTGAGAAACAAGTAGGTTTTTCATATCATTTGCTCTCTGTGTGCACTCAGTAGATTTTTCTGGTGGAAGACACTCTTTTATAGCTGTTCGTTTTGCTTTTAACAACCAGAACTTGAGAGAGGTATTTGTAGCTGTGTAACAAATTCACAGTGTTCACAGTCCTTATCTTTTAAATAATACATTATTCTCATGGTCTTCACTAATCAAACGTTTATATAGTAGCAGATTATAATTAAGATGCATCCAAATAGCTGAAGGAGCACCTCATTTTCTGGATGTGAGGATGCAGCTGGTTGCTGCTTGGTCTGGGCATCATCAGATTGCCATTCATGAAAGTGGCCTTTTGTTATGCTTTGTTGGGGCAAATGTGTGTTTCAGCATTTGGGACTCAGATTTCACTTCTGTCCTCCACCTAGTTTCTTGCCCAGTGGGTTTGTCTTGCCTTTGTCAGGCAAAAGATAAATACAGAAAACAAAAATGTTGTGGCACCTTGAAGACCAATTGCTGTATTTGAATGTGAGCTTTCATGGACAAACTGACCTTGACAGTTTACCTTCTAAGAAATAAGTATTGGAGCAGAAAACTATGGGTCAAAAAAAATGATTTTCAGCTTTAGAACCCAGGCCATGTACTTAAGTTCCTGGGCAAGTTATTTTTCTTTTAGCCTTGCCTGGCTATAAGATTTCTGGGAAAGCAGTGTTCCACCATTAGTTGCACTCTCCATAGTGGGTGGGCATGTCCCTCTCCATAGCATCCTTTCTCTGAAAGCACGAGTCTGCCCACCCACCCAAGAAAGTTGGGGACCCCTGTTGTATGTCTTGTTTGCATCCAGATTAGATGTCAGTAATGCCTTCTGCACTGCCTGTCTTCGGGAACTGGTTCTGATCATCATCTAGTGCAAAATATTGCAGTTAAGAGTTTTGGCCGAGATCGTATTTTTTCAGCATGTAGCTATAGCATGGTTTAGTTTTCACCAGTTCCTGTTTTGCTTCCAAGTCCAATTCAAAGTCCTCATCACTACTCATCACTTTTGGGAACAAAATACTTAAAGGACTTTCTCCTTTGAGGAATGACTGGGGAATTGTGATTTATTGGCCAAAGTTCTGTTGCTTAGTGTAGTAAGTCACAAACAAAGTAGGCCCATTTGTGAGTTAACCCCTGTGTAGGTTCCAGTGATTCAATGGGCCTACTCTAGTTATAACCTACTATGCTTGGCAAGGGGATGTGAGCCGCAGCCTGCTTGAATTCTGTGCCAGGAGGTACAGTAGTCTCAAGTTCTGGATGGAAATCACTAGATAAGATGCCTGATGAGTCATAAAAAGTCCACTTTTTAAATTTTAGGATTATGTCTCAAAACAGTGCATGAAATATTGGTTTTATCCGTTTCCATTGCAGATCAGTCGTTTGGAAAAATGTATCAGTTTGTGAGGCTAATTACAAATCGAGAAATCAAAGTTTTTTGTAGAATTTGGAGAAGGGTTTCAGTGAAATAATATGAAAACAGCATTAGTTTCAAGCCTATTCCAGTGTGTGGTGAAACATGTGTTTGGTTACAGAGTCATAATGAAGATGTGTCACCACAGATGTCCACTAGCTGTATTCATTGTCTGATTTCATTGTAGTGACCCTAAGCAAATATTTTTGCAGGAAAAACAAGCTGAGTGGGGTATGGGGAATGGAAGAAATCAGCTAAGTATTCTCAACAGATTTCTGTTGACTGTGTCAGCCTGATAGAGGTATTTCAGCAGGATGGACTAAATTCAGCTTGTGCCTGTCATTAGAGAATTACAGGAGCATCATGGGTGTCCTTCTTTGCTAGTTATCATTCATGTATTGTAATATCCTTGGGTGGTGAAGCAAAACAGATAGATGGTTGAGGGCTAGGCAATGTTCTGTCTGCCTAATACTACATTTATCCTCTAGTTTACAGTAGAAGGGCTTGTGCATGGCAGTGCATTGTGTTGGGTTTATCTGGAACTTCGAAGTTTACATGCCTGTGCCTGGATCTGGTCCTGGTCCTGAAATACAATGGATATACCCAGTCACTGGCCAGAACCCTACTGGTTTTTGCATAAGATCTGCCCCTATTTGCAATGGCTAATTGCAGCTAACTGAAAAGGTGACAAGCCATGTTTTGGTTGTGTGCCTGGTTATGCACATAATGCACCCCAATATGCATCCCAGCACCTCATCAGTTTGTGGCAATTAGCCGTGTGAATATCAGTACGGTTCCAGTCACCATCTTTCAGTCTAACCTTCATCACTTTGTCTATAAAAGAAAGATCAACTTTTGGACCTGTCAATGTAATGGAATTCCTGCATGCTTTTATTTAGACAGAAAAAAACATGCAGATTTGGCAGAGTTCTTGGTTGTGAAAGTCTTGCAATTGTGACTGGATTGGCTACAGATTATTTAATTGAAGAATATGAAGTAAGCTAAACATACTAAATTATTTAATTGCAAGTATTACATGTAACTGTATGAAATACACGATTATTCTTTCAGGACTTTTGTCATGGGCAAGTGATGTGGCCTCCATTAAGTGCCCTTCAGGTTAAAATTGCTGGGAGTGGAAAGTCTTGTAAGCAGGTTTGTCAAGAAAATCAGCTTATCTGTGAGCCGTCCTTTTTTCAGCACCTGAACAAGGACAGAGATCTCTTGAAGTAAGTATTGTGCCTCATTGGAGAAGAAAACCAAGGTGGCATTCTGATTATATTTTGAGTGTTATCCTAAAATATTGTTTTGATCTAAACTCATAGCAGCAGATCAGAAGCTGAAGCTCGTCAGAATCTTGAGGGACAGATACTTTGTGGCCCTGGAGTCATAGTGTGTTGGTGTGCATATTAAATATATCTATATAAGCATGGAGATAGAGGGAACATAATTGGATTTACGTTACACGTGCTAAAAACATAGCTAAATCAGCTTGGTTTTCTGACATCCTACAATAATTGGCAACTCTCAGATCTTCATATCAGTTACCTTTCCCTAGAGTGGTTTGCCCCACGTTAGAAAAGGAAGCTCTGTATCTTCTATATATTTTCTTATGTGAAAATACTAGACATCTGCATTTGTTGGGAACTGACTGCTAAATCAGAGTTTGCTGATATGTATGCCCATAATAGAAGAGTCACCTGAGAGAATTGTTGTATAGTATCATTCTGTTTAGTGAAGTAAGCTGTGGAGTGAAGGAGGTAATTGCAGGGTAGCCTTCCATCACAGCCACTCCTGAACATTATTACTGCCTTTTTCAATTATAGGAACATTGCTAGGATTAATAAGGCACACATTTGTCTTGGTAGAGCTTTGCCACTGGTTTTTACTTCAGTAATGGTCACCATGGCTACACACTCCCAAGACATGTAGATTCTCATAACCTTTTTCTGCCCAGTTGTTTCTGCATGTGTTAGATTTTTGGAAAGAATGTGAATGGATGAGCTTTCCTATATACTGAGGAGGGTGATTGCTGCTTTCCAGAACATTGGTCCTACAACCGTAACAAAGAACCAAAGAGTGCCTTGTTTTAGAACAGCCATGTGACATTCATTCCTGAATTCCTAGCTAGCCAAAGTCAGTACCATCTCAAAGCAAAAGTAATTCTGATTGAAGAATACGTTGTTTATCAGAACTCCCAATTATATTCTGAATGGCCTCATCCCCTCGGAATAAGAGGTTGTATTCTCTTTTAATGCCCCCTTTATATATATATATAAAACTCAAGTTATATATATAACTCAAGATAAGAGAGAGAGAGAGAGAGAGAGAGAGAGAGAGAGAGAGAGAGAGAATCATAGGACTGGAAGGGACTTGAGTTATCTAGTCCAGCTTCCTGCCAGTGTAAGGAAGTCCCCACTGAAGCATCCTGAGGATGACTGTCCAACCTGTTGGGGGGGGGGGAACTCAGTGGAATTCACCACTCTCTTAGACAGTCTTTCCTAGTGTCAAATGCATTTTACTGTTAGATTCTGTTGAAATCTCCTTTCTTATATCTTGAATCCAAATAACAGCCAGTCAAATAACTGAAGATGGTTGTCAAATCATCTCTCTGTGTCTTTTCTTCATGCTAAACATGTGATATTCTGTCAACCTTTATCATGAACAGTAAAGGTGTGATTTTTAACACAGTTAGTTTGGAAACTGTTTAGGGGATAGATTCTGATTGCCGATCAGTGAATTTTATGTATGTATCAAATGAGAAGTTAAACATGGCTTGGCTTTGATAATTGCATAAGGATGAAAATGGGTTCTCCGTGTGGTAAAGGAGAATGGCACCTCTAGATACCACCCATGTTGCTTGCTGAATTAATAACATAAATGGCCAAATTATGTGAGTATTTTGTATTTTTCCCCCCTCAGATACAACATTGAATGTCATACAGTTGAGTCTGCAAATGACATCTTGGTTCCATCTTTTGATGAAAGGAGAAAGCACTGTGTTTTCCAAGGTGATCTCTTGTTGTTCAGCTGTGCAGGATCTCATCCAAACCACAAAAGAATCTGCCCCTGTAGAGACTACCTTAAAGGACAAGTTGCACTTTGTAAAGACTGTCTATAGCAGCGACTCAGTGATGTCATGAAGAGACAAAAGACCAAGTGGCTCAGAGACAGCTGCTGCCACTAAATTTTTTTTTGCACTTGGCTTCTGGCAGGCCAAACAATTGCTGAAAAGCAGAAATCTGTACCAAGAAGAGGGCAGATAAGCAGAGACAAAGACATCTAAAAAAAACTCTAAAGTTTTCCTTAAGTCAGCAACTGCAGTGAAGTTCAGATAAATCTCTTTATGTACTTAAGGAGGTGGCAAATGAAGTTTGGTGCTTTGTAAGAGGCAAAACAAGAGCTTGGGATTACCTTGGATTTCTTTTCCCAGTAGTTCCTCACAATAAGCAGTTCCTCTGAATATTATTTCCAGGGCAAAACAAAACAAAAAAAACAGATAAATAAATCCGTTTGAAAGAAAGTGGACAACGTGGGAAAAATGAATACATATCCAAAGTACAGTTTTTAGCGTTGCTGTAAACTCTGAATAGCTGGTGCTGTTCCTGCAAATTTGGAACCACAAGGTAATGCAGCTACTGAACATCTAAACCTTGTCCATTGGTTACTCTCTTACCTGTCACATGTTGTGATTATATTGTCCAGAGTCTCAAGATAGCTGAGCAAGTAGCATCATGAACTTGGGGGAGTTGGTGGCTCTCAGAGTGATGAGTCCTTCTGGTTTTGTCAAAGTTTCAGTAGCCACATAAAATACCATGTCTGGAATTATGACATCCAAAGTTCATAATTCTTTCCTACTCGCCTCATGTTTTGTTTATAGAGTGATGATTAGAACTAACCATGTGATCACGGAAAGCAGAGTGGCCTCATTGGAGCAATATTTTCCTGAATTTGCTATGAATTACCGAAATGGGGACTTAAAGATGAGCACAGGGAACAGGCTGTCATGAAATAATGTGTAGTATAAGAGTAGCCTGTCTTGATAATCTTGTGGAGATTTAAAGTGCTATTATGAGACACCAAAAATAATTGCTACAAATGAGTGAGAACTCTTTTCTGTCTTTATAGCTAACAAAAGAAGTGGGTGTGTGGAAGCAGATCAGTTTTGTTAAATTCCAGTTAGTTCAGATCATTAAAACTCTGGTTTTGCTTACGGACAGTATAAAAGCTCTTCCTTTAAAAAAAAAAAGGTACAATATCTTGTATTAAAAAACACATTTTTGCAGTAGAGCCGAGAGATTTTTAAATTCACTCTTTGTGGATGGCCAAAAAAAAAAAAAAAAGGCTATTGGGCAGGGGTGGGGGAGAGAAAACAGCCCTCCATGATCTTGCAGCTAGGCCTGAAAGTCATGACCAGTTTGAGGAGGGCATGGCTTGGACCATTTTCAGTTTTGTGTCTAAGTATGATGTTTTTATTTTCTTATTCTGCTATCATTGACTTACTGTTTCTACTGATGTGATACATGTAATCCTCATTTGTTGCGACTTAATGCAGTCTTTGGTATCTGATTTTATATGATGACTACTAGCACATCTTTTGACATGCCAAAGACTACAAGAGAAAAGACATTCTTGAACACATTGTTGGTTTACGATTCAAAATTTAAAAGAATAGGGACCAGGATTCAGTCATGTCATTCTGTCGATGCAAACCATGTTGCCTCTGATTCCAGACTGTGTGCTGAGGATGGGGAAACTAAGTCCGGTGCTGTTTGCAGCAATATATAAATGGTTGATGAGGTCATGACTGAGCAGTCACAGAAGCAAGACCAATCATGGTGTCACTCGTGGAACTCCAGTTTTCTTTCTCAATCATTACGTTGGGTTTTAGGCCATTTGTTTCAATTGTATTTAAATCCATTTGGCCAGATAGCTCAGTGGGTGGCAGCACCTGGAGATCAGAGGCAGGAATTCAGTTTCAGAGGCAGGAATTCTTTTTTTTTTTTTTACCATTTTATTCATATCTAAACATACAAACCTAAAAACATGGATAATTAACAAAACAAACAGACAAAAAACTTAGCTAAGCATCCATCCTTCCCCTGTGGATCAGAGGTTTCACCATCGTTTGGTCATCGGAATATCTTCAAGGGGATTCTGGCGAGCACTGGTTCGCTATAGACTAATTTCCCCCCCCCCAAGTTCCTGTCTTTTTCTGGGCCCAATTATATATCAGCTTCCAGCTTTGCTTTACAGAGTCTTTTGGATGATCCCGTAGTGCCTCTGAAAGCATGTCTAGTTCTGCAATATCCAATAGCTTCTTTAATAACTCATCCATCGTTGGCATCTCTACATTCTTCCATTTTTGGGCCCAGAGTAACCTAGCTGCTGTGAGTATATACAGTAGACTATATTTCATTGTCAATAATTTCTGGCATTATTTTCAATATTAACATTTCAGGTTTATAACTTAATTTTTGTTGAACAATCTCCTTTACCATTTCCCAAAACCTGTATCCAAAATTTGCTTTTCCACATGACCACCGCGTATGATAATAACCCCCTGGATTTTATTTTATTTTTTACACTTCTATCGAACATTACTGTTACCTTCTGGCATTTTTGCCAATCTTACGGGGGTAAAATGTCATCTATGAAACATTTTAAGGATGTTTTCTGTAAGATTCACTGGCTTAATCATTTTATGATTCTCTTTCCACATCGTTGTCCATTCATCAATATAAATATTGTACCCCAAATTTTGTGCCCATTTTACTATCGCAGAGGCAGGAATTCCGAGGGAGACCCTTCCCTGTGTCTCCCTTGGGCAAGCTGTGGAGTCCCAGAGCGTCACCAAAAGGAAAAACTGGTGAACCACTTCTGAGCACTTTGTGTCTAGAAAACTGGGGGACAGATCACCTTACATCAGAGTGGTCTTGCTGGCTATTAAATTATTGATTGGTTGTTTGTTTTGGTTGAAATATATGTGAGGGGCTCCTATTTTTATTAAAAGACACAGTGGCAGACCTGGATAAAAATCTAGACAATAACAGTTTCCTAAATAATTATTTTGTTTGTAGGCATATCTTCAGAATTGTTTGTCAGTACTGACGATAAACATTCTGCAAAATAAAATAAGTTATGTTTTGTAAAAGGAAAAGCTATATCAAGATTGAAACATTGTTTTTGTTATTTTTTTATTTTGTTGTGCATGGAGCTGAAAATGAGCAATAGCTAGGTTCAGACTTATATTAGGATTTATTTAGCAGGCTTTCAGAATGAAAAGGCTAATTCATGTTTTAGATTTATGCAATATTTAACACTTGGAATCTAGGCTTGTGTAGATAGGGATATGAAGTAATTTTGCCCTTACAGGTATATGAGAGTACAGTATGAGTGCAACAGGCATCATCCTACTTTTTAAAAAGTTACGGTTCTTATAACTTCTGCACACATCTAGGTGGCTGACAGTTATTTGGCCCTAGATGTGTACTTAATGAGAACAGGATATCACCAAGCTAAAGCTTGCAATAAGAAAAACACTTCCAGTTAGAAGCAAAATGATTTCAAAATATCTGTGCTGTAAATACAACTTTGTTAATGTATTCAGATTATTTTGCCTGTAGAACTGAGGGTCTGATTCTAATCTAATGTTTTTCCTCCACAAAAGACAAAGCAGTAAGTAGAAAGTCCAGATATGTTTTGCAGGAAAGACTGAGTGAGAGAGATTAGGAATCTGATCTTTTGCTTCAGGATTTTTCCTTTAACACTAAAATGGATTTTATGTCCCAATGCTTCATGGAGGGGAACATTACATGAGAAGAAGCCCACGGGGAACATAGGTTTTGGCTAGTTTGTCAATGCAGTCAATCATATCAGTCCTTCAGCAGGGGTAGATCTTCTAATCACTAGTGTAGTGAATTGATGTTTGTTGGTAGAAGAGAAGAGCTCTTTAGTTGCAGTGTAAGAAAAATGAGTGGCTGAAAGGAGAAGGGCAGCATGGATAAAGTTCCTATGTTTCTAAAGGAATTCTTTGGTATCACTGAGAATGCGATCACACCTTTGATAGACATAGTCATTTCATTGTTTCCTTTTTGCAGCAATTCTTATAACAGTCTTACACTGCTAATCATGAAAGGGAAATCTGTTTGTGTATCTATCATCCTGTAGCAAATACAGCATTTGTTTACTATGAAGACTTGAAAGTAGAGAGAATCTGAAGTTTCATTTAGTACAGTTAGTAAACCTGGCATGTTCTTCTGCAAGGCACTTGTATTCATTAGCATTAGAAGATGAGTCTTGTACCATTTAGCTATTTGTCCTGTAAGCTGGCACATGACTATTAAGGATAAATTAATTTGTTTCCAAGGCATCCATTCCTTAAAACTATACATACTCATATACACACATTTGAGGAAATGCCTTCCTTGACTAACTTGGATGACTTTCCTTGAAGACACCAGTGCAGACACTATATTCTTCAGTACTTTCAGGAGATTCAAAAGGACAAGTAAAACTGCAAATATTTTTATCACACAAAATTCTAATACCAGATCAATGAAAAATACTAACAAGTCTTCATATATTTAAAAAAATCCCTCTTTATTTTACAAGCTTATATACATTTTAAACTGATATTTTTTAAAATCGTCTGTGAGATTACCAAAAGTTGAGAGAAGCATTTACATAATTTATTTTTAAATTTTTTAACATTAAAGACTTGCCTTTGAAAGATAAAGATTGAATACACTGTTTAGAAATGCCAATAAAAACCTCATTTCTTTCATATATGCAAGTTGATTTGCACATATAAATAAGTAGGCTTTTAATATAGTTTGAATAGGTTGTCTCCTTTGTCGTTCCTAGATGCAGTTGTCATTAGGAAGAGTATTTGGGGATTTTGCATGGCAATGTAAAAACATGTTCTGCTAATATGTGTGCCTTTAATTTTTATTTTAAATAATTGTATGTTTGGGACGTGGACACTGCCTGAACAACTATAATGGAACACTAATTTTTCAGGATTAATATACTTTGTGTAAATAAATTAATTTTAAAGAATATTTTCTATTGGGAAAAGACAAAGGTGTTGGAGCAAAAGATGTTATATAACCTGCAACAAGTCAACAGAATGCTGCCTATTGATATTGTACTTGAATGTTTTGTGTCTACACACAATGCACTTATGTATTATTTGTACTTAATAGTACTTGCTCTTTTACAAAACGTTAATAGGTTTTGTGAACCAGCACATCTTTCAGAGTTATCTTGTCACAGACGTCAACACTTTTATCAGTTGTTTTCACCAATGCAGACGCACTGTTATCCCCTTGATGGATCATGAGAAACATGTCCTCTATGTATCAGTGGTCAGCATAAATGTCTTGGGAGGGAATTCTTTTGATGCAGTAAGAAAAAAATTGCCTGCTTTTCTCTTTGGTGAAATAATGAGTTTTAAATACTCCAGAAAAAGAAAGGAGCACTTGCAAGAGTACCTTCCCCTTCCTTCAGCTCTGTAAAACTGTTCACTAGCACCCAAAATGTGCCATTTCCCTGGTTCTGTAGCATTAAAATACATACTGTACGTACATCTCACTGAAGTTCACACAGCAGCCTCTCACTCCAGTCTAATATCAGATCTATAAATAGTTCTGGGTACTTCTTAATCTACTCCTATAACAAAGCTAATACTGGCAGCCAGAAAGGAATGTGTGTTAAGGAAGAAAAAAAAACTTGGAAATACTCCAGCACGAACTTTTAACATAAAAAAGAGTCACTAACAGTGCTTGCAGTGTTGAAAATATTTCTAAAATGACTAGGCATTCATGTCTTCCATACTGGGCTCCGTGGTAGTAATACTACAAGGCCGTGGGTACTTTTCCCAAGCAAAAGAAAGAGCTTTTAAGCACAGGGCTACATTGTGTGGATTAGACGTTCTTAAACTGTAGTCCATTGTCAGTGGTCATCCCAGAATACTGCTAGGGTGGTCCACAGAAAGTTTGCAGGAGCAGTTGAGAATATCTGTATTTGTCCTTCGTCCCCACCCCAGTTGAGACAGATGTTGTTTTGATAAGAGCCAGATTATCACGATGATTCCAGCATCTTTGTCTAGAGCTGATGTTCAATGGAACCTGCTGTTTGTGGTTCCCCAGCTAGTTTCAGGACTGTAATTCCCATCATCCCCTACTTATGGCAGTGCTGACTAAAGCTGATGAGAATTGCCCAGTCTTGCCTCTGATTTTCATAATATAGTGCTTATTTCGTGCTGGTGCTTTAAAAAAAAGAAAGAAAAGTTCATTCAGACTAGATTCGGTTGTTATCATGTGGTTTCTGCATGTGATTTGGTAGGTAGAACCACAACTGACAGACATGCTGAAATCAATACCACCAGTGCCCTTTGTAACGTTGAGTTTGAGAAATACTTTTTCTACAAAATACAGTAATCCTGTTTCAATAAATGCCACAATCCAGCTGGTGTCCTATAACTCCATATGCTCATTCGAATTGCCAGAGCATGTCAAGAAAAACATTACAAAGTGCATTGCCTGTAATATGCTGCTTTTAGGGAGAAATGTTTGCCTAACGTTCCTTTTGCAAAACAGCATAATAGATAATGCTTTTATTCTTTCTACATGTGTATCAAGCAACTTTTATTTGTTGTCTTTATCAATAATTGGGGGACATTCAGAGGACCTTTTTCACTTTTAGATTATTTTCTTACTTTTCTACTTGAATCCCCCCCTTCCAACCCAAAGCACTCAAAATTAGTAAGTATAATGAAGATGAGAAAGGGAAGAGATAACAAGTTACCTTTGTAACTTTGTAATAAATGGTAATGGGAACTATTCATTTCATAGTTAGTTTCTAATTTCTGGACTGTTGATTATACTGTCTTTGGGGGCAGGGGGAGGAAACCTACTAAGAATGAAAGGGTGCTTAATGCAAAAAAAAACTCCATCAAACATGGTTCATACTAACCAGAGTTAAGAGGCCACCCTGGTTTGCTTCCAAACAAGCAAAACATAATTTAGAACAGTTTTAGAAATTACTCCACTTACTTACAGTAGAGTAATGGCACTGACGGATTTCTGGTGGTCCATCCATTCAAACATAAACAGTGAACCTTCTGAATGCACTTTCAGATCTGTATTTTACCAGCTCGAGACAAACATGTTTAAAGGTCAGCGCTGATTCAATGAACCATGATTAGTTAAATAAACCATGATTTTGTGCTGTATCTGAACCCAGCCATATTCTGAAGAAATACTTCAGGTTAGTGTCTTTTGATTGTAAATTTAATATGCATTAAGCAAATTTCAGTTAACCCCCAAGTCACCCTTGATTTTTCAATTAAAGTTGTTTATTCAGTGTGTTAATAAAGCAGCCTTTCCACACATGCCCTTGTTATAGCTGCTTGCCCCTGCTTTTCGACTGGACATTTTTAGGACTCATAATCATTAGTTTCGACTCAGTTTACATTCTTTTACCATACCAATTGTAAAGGCATGTTTTTATTATCTGTGCTTGAAACGTGATATCAGTGCTGTTAGTCTACTCATGCAAATAGAACCTTTTCTTCCTCTCCTCCTCATGGGATACCCACCATGAGTCTCCTTAATAGGGTTACCCTCTGGAGGTTTTGGTGGAAGAGCAGGGGAAGGAGGCATGCCTTCTGCTAATGAAGGCTGTTCTTGCCTAGGGAAGGTGTGAGTGGGATACCACCCTTAATACTGATATATTGCACTGTTAGTGCATAAATGTAAATCACTGTTATTCAACAGCTGTCTGTCAAAGTACATTTGCACTTTACCATTCTGATTATTAACTAGTTTTGATTTGTTGATGTTATTCCAGCTTTGTAAAGTAGAACCTGCCCTGCAGTAATTGGGGGACCCCACAGGTTGGAATAAGTGGGACATACTTGTCTTGAGAACTGGCTACATCTGAGTAGCTGGATACTTTGTGCAAAGTGCATGTGATAGGAAAATGAGATACTCGCTTTGTACAGAGTCAGACCCAATCTTCATCCTGTCAACACTGATTGGCAATGGCTTGCCCAGATTTTGAGACAGAATTGTTTTATATGCTAGGGATTGACCCTAGAACTTTCTGTATGCACAGCTTGTTGCCACCTTCTGACCCCAGTGTCATTTCCTCTAGACCCATTCACATGCTACATTCAAACTGCCTGGACACAGATAATGCTTTTCAGGATCTGTCCCACAGTTCCAGAAAAACAGAATAATAACAGAAATTTTGTAAGCAAAACCCATAATGTGCCCCCCCCCGACCCACATCTATAATTTCCAGCACATGAATACCCTTGCTTTCTCCAGGCACCTTAGTGCAAATGGATACTTGACAACTAAAGACTGGTTGTTTTGCAAGGTCTCCTTAGAGGTCCTGAGGAAGACACAGTCTAATTACTATGTTTAGAGATTGATTCTAAACCCTTTGGATTAAGCACAAGGTGGTTGCTTTTTGTTGTATTATTTTAATGTAATTATGACTCCAAATAATGATTCATATCTAAATGTTCTGTAACTTACCTTTAAGTTACTAGTTACAACGAACAAGGAAGACATTAGGGAATGGCAGAAGAGGGGTCAAGATAGAGGTGTGGCTTGCTGTCTGCGGCAAAAAGCAGAAATCTGACTTCTGGGTGTTACCTCAAATTCACATTCCACTGCCATAAATGTTTGAAGTTTACTGATCAGTGTTTTACTACTTCTTGAATCCCTTTTCTTGTAGATTTGGGAGCTCTTATTTCAGACAGCTTGTGCTAGGTGATGAAAGCTTTGCCACTTAATAAGCTTGTACATCAAAATGTAAATGTTTTCAATAATTCTGTTCTTCTTCACACTCTCAGTCATCCAGGAGTATTTTAAAAAGGAAGAAAGTGTCCTGGCTAAAAACATTTGAATGTAATGCTATTGTATAATAAATTATACAACAGAACTGCTAGTAGGGTCAAACAAATTCTGTCTTTCAAATGTTAAATGTGTTGTGTATATGTATATATTATGCTATAGAAATAGATAGTATATACAAGATGGCTATATCTTATAAAATCTTCTCTAGACTGCTCTTTGGGGACATTGAATCCTACTCCATTACATGCCCTTCCTGAAAAGTTTGATTTCCTTGGATATTGATAAATATAAGAAGGTACTAGATTTTGGAAGGAGGGATTATTATGAACACACTCCAGTGGTGAGTTAACTGAGTTTGCTCCAGCTTGTACTGGAAAAGTAATTTTAGAAGTGAATTGCTGCGCTGGCATGGTTCATGTGTTATATACTTCAGTATGGCTTATTGGTGCTATATAGGTTTGTTCCTTTCACCACACCTACTACCCCAAGAAAATTGGGATTTCCACACCCCCCCTGAACTACTCTTTTTCACTTCCCCAGGGAAAATTACTTCTAAAGGTGAAGTGATGGCATGTATGATTTTTCAGAGAATCCACGCATCCTTCACATTCTGATAAGCCTAGCCTAAGCCATTTGTTCTATAGATATGTTCCTGTGGCTTCTCTTACATTAAATTGAGGGTGTGCAACTGCTTTCACCTTCTGATTCTTCCCAAGAGCATACTTATATAATGCACTAATACCCAGCTGGATTGGGGGTACAGTTACTTATAGTAAAAGATGAACATGCTAGTAAATAGTCTGGAGAGAGGAACATCAGGTGGCTCTTTGAAATCCAATCTCTAGCTCAAAAGGACCCCATTTTGTTCTCAATCTGCTACCAGAAGTAGTGGCTTGAGGGCAAAAGAACAGTCATCCCAGCTTACTAGTTGCCTGTTCCTTTTTATGGAGGAACCAGCATTAAGCAGGTATATGTGCACTGTGCTATTTGAATGATTGCAACAGTCTATAAAAAGGAGGCCAAAACTGCTGCAGCTGAATATTGGCTGCCTTTCAGAAAACCCTCTGAAACCAATGAAAATGGTTTCATGATTTAAAATAAAATCATTATTTTAAACAGCAGAAAGTACAGAATTTTATTTTCTCTGTACCAAAACAACACATAAGAATGTCTCTTTGATAGACCCTTGTAACTTGAATAAAGAAGGAAAGAAAATTGGTACCTTAACAGTTTTGTGAATACTGTTTTCAGCTGAGTCAATAGAGTTAAATTTTAGATCTGTTCTATAAGCACTGCTTGTTTTTTAAACTACATGCCTGAAAATTTACCTTTTTATTATTTCCCAAATTGTGTTCCACTCTATTTTGTTCAAGCAAATTGTTTCTCAGTGAATATAATTGTTAAATTAGAGGTTTAATAACATGCGCGATCTAAAACTAAGGTGTAAATGTTTGTATTTTCATGGCTGATGAAAATGCTTTGTTTCCACTGACTTGTAGGGAGAACTAGGGAGAATTTTATTTTTCAATAAACTTTTTCTTGTGTGACTGAGTTGTGTTTTCTATCCCAATAACTCTCCCCTCCCTCCTGGCTTGGATATAATACCGCTTGATATTCCATCACTGATACAGCTTTCTATTTATTATTATTATTATTATTATTATTATTATTATTATTATTATTATTATTATTATTATTATTATTATTATTATTATTATTATTATTATTATTATTATTATAGTTGTGACTGGGAGACAAACTCTAGGTTAATTTACAAATCTAGTGTAAATAGGAAAACAATGCAGGGCAGAAAATAGCCCAATAGCAGGAAAGATGCATTTCCTTCAACATCTACAGTGGAGTCTCTACTCAAGAACTTAATCCGTATTGGAAGGTGGTTCTCAAGTTGAAAAGTTCTTATGTTGAATCTGCATTTCCCATAGGAATGCATTGAAAACCATTTAATCCGTATCTGCTCTTTTCCGTCCATAGAAACTACAGTGGAACCTCTACTTAAGAACTTAATCCGTTTTGGAATGGTGTTCTTAAATTGAAACTTTCTTAAGTTGAAGCAAAATTTCCCATAGGAATGGACTGAAAACCAATTAATCCGTTCTGGCTGTTTTTTTGTTATGTAGAGGTGCGTTCATACATTGAAGCATTAGTTCCCATAGGAACTAATGCAAAGCTGGTTAATACGTACTCTGCCACTAGGGGGAGAATTTTTTTTAACCTAAGATGACCTAAGGTTAAAAAAAGAGCAGGAAAGGTTTTTTTTCCTGTTCTTATCTTGGATTTTTGTTCTCAAGTAGAAGCAAAATTTAGCAAATGGAGCTGTTCTTAAGTTGGATTGTTCTTAAGTAGGGACGTTCTTAAGTAGAGACCCCACTGTAGTTTGACCCTGAAGTTTAAGAACAAATGAATCAAGGGGGGGGGAGGCTTTCAAAGAATGTAGTAGCTGATCAATTCACTGATTGGTTCAAACTAACCTCTAGTTTTCTGTACCACTGCACTTGGTTCAAACTAACCTCTAGTTTTCTGTACCACTGCACAGGAGCCTTGCTCCATGTGCACAGGGCTTCATTCAAAGTGGGAAGTATACAAATGCTACCAGCTGCTGCCCATCCACAACCCTGATGGAGCTCTGGCTGAGCATGCACACATGCAGCTTAGAAGAAACGTTGGTTCAAACTGATACCACCCAAAAATGATATAGTTTTACTGGACTGAATGTGTATTGGGCATTTTAAAAATACTGTATGTATATACAAATCCTCTTACCTAGTTATGCAGGTGTAGCACAAATGCCATAGGTTTTGGGGGTGAATTGCCTCAAGTTAAGAAATCATATAGACACTTGAGACTGAGTTGTATGGCTCAGGATGCAACTAGTGTCTTAAGCCGTTAAAAAAAAGCTTGGCAATTCATCTCCAAACTTACATCATTTGTGTAGCCACATGAGGATTTTGGCCATAGTCAATCAGAAATTTGCATCAGGGAAAAAAATACCTATGCTCCTATTTCTCTAGAAGTCTACATTCCTTCTGCTTCAAGTGGTGAAAATGAGTGTAATGTTTATATGACAATACACTCAAACAAGCCATTCTCCATATATAGCCTGTATATAACCTGTATACTTAAATAATAGAACTGTATCAACATGGAGCCTTTACTAACACTTCTACCATAAGTTTTTCATTCTGCACAGGCAATGGCTGTCTTCTGTACTTTGTGATGAAAACAATGAAAGGTAAAGAACTGTAAAAAAACCTGTCTTGCTAGACTCAAATAAATAAACAATTTTCAAACTCATAGAGGCATCTGCCTGTGACCTATTCCATATTGCAATTTCATAGCAATAAATACACTACTTAGTGAAAGCCCTCTTCTTGACCAGTTACAAAATACTGCTTTGGCCTGTTTGAAAATAATAAAGGTGCAAAGGCATGTTGACTGTGCCATAATACATTTCCAAAATACTTACCGTAAGGAAAACTCATGCAGAAATGGTCTTTAGTCTGGGAAAACAGCAGCAATAACTTATTTCAGTGGGCTTCCAGAAAAGAAGAACTTTTTGATTTAATGAAGTTGTCTCCAAAGCATTTTTAAAGGTTAATTACAGGTACTGTATAAAACAAGTAACAACTTTATTGATTATACATGATGGGAGCTGGAATTTGAAATCCAGGTGTTAAATTACATAAAATGGGAGGGGGGCACATGTCATATCTATAGAACAGCCTATTGCTTCATAGCTATAAAGATTCTATCAGTGAGGAATGGTCATTTGTACCAGACAACAGGGCACCCATATATTGAGCCATACATACTGCTACATAAGTGCATAATACAATCAAAGACATAGACTCAAACTTCACTCTTATACTTTTGGGTTTTTGTTTTTTGTTTTTTTTGGCTTTTGCCTTTTTAACACTTTGTGCTTATCTTGTCCGTGCAGTTTAATATACTCTATATGGTGTGTGATATTTACGTGATTCCGAGAATTTTATTAAAAACTTTGAAAGTTTTTTTAAATTAGTGAAAACTGTGCCAGGAGTAGCAGCTGTTTTTTGAGGTTATTTGGGCATCGTCTGCTGGGGTTGGGGAATGATTCCATGCATTGAGCAATTAATTGTCTATTGGCATCCATAACCTAAGTACAATATGCCACTGAGCTCTGCGCACAAGACATTGAGACCATGACTGAGACGTCGCCATTCTAAAATGTTAGTGACAACATAAGTTATGACAAAAAAGGAGTCTCTTTCATCTATATGACAAAATAGAAACTAAGGAGCTTGTTCTGGTAGGAACTTCCATAGAGAAGAGGCTAAGATGCCACAAGTAGACCCAACTGCAGCTACCCATTATGGTCCCTTTCAGCACACAGCTGTTAAATGCCTTCCAAGAACATGTAACATAGCAGCTGGGCTAGAACTTTAAAACTCTTGTTCATTTCTAATGGCCACTTGCAGTTTTTTACTAGTGCACAGACAAAAGGAAAAGGCTGCTGCTTTTGCCAAGATCTAAAGCTTTGTAAACATTTGCCTATTTGTACAAGTAGACTTCACCTTTGAACAATATGGTAGAAAAGAAAATATACCATGAGAAACAGAGTACAATCTTGTAAATACAATTGGCATCACTTGCCAGGATATAAGATGCTATCGAAGTTTGCAAAATTTATTCAGTCCATATAGCTGGGATCTGTCTTTATTCAAACATTTCGTAATGCCGTGTTTGCCGTACGCGGGGAACCATGTCCACAAGAAGCCTGGAAATAAAAGTATATGCTGATCAAGACCAATAGTCATAGAATGGCAAGCGGAAAACTATGGAGAGAAGGGCTACATGTTCTTGAGAATGCTTCTCAGTGTGTATTCTTCTCTCCAGAAGTTACCAACCCCAAAATTAATCTTATCAGTTCTCTTGAATGTTAGCCCATGTAGTACATTCCTTCTTAACTAATAAAATGTAGGTAACAATGAAACAGTAAGATCATTTAGAGCCAGTGGCACGTAGTGGGTAAGAATACTGGACTAAAATTCAGGAGACCTGGGTTCAGATCTGCACTTGACCCCAAGATGTATGAGGTAGCCTTGTGCCAGTCGCAGTCTCTCAGACTGAACTAAATGACAGGGTCGCAAGGACGAAGCGTGCCACTTCGAGCTCAGCGGAAGAAAGATGGAATATAAATATAAGGGTAAAAACAGAGTAGTGTTAAAAACTGACGAACCACAAAGTTTAAAAGATGTACAGGATGCAGGCTGCTCTGCAACTCAAACAAAATAGAAAGGGGAACAAATTAATGCAGAACCTGTCAATCCACGAACACAAAGAAACACAAAAGAGTAAAGGCACTCACTTGGTTCCATAGGCAAATATTGTAAGTCCAATTAGAACTCCTATACTTCCATCCAGATACCATACTGCCGCATTGTGTTTAAATACTTCTGCACTTAGAAGGATAGAGAATCCCATTATTCCTCCTACTAGAGAGTTGAAACCTGAGATGAAGCAGAATTAAAGAATAGGAAATACTAACATGAGCAGAACGCAGAGAGAGTTTAAGGAACAATTTATTCCCCACCATCAATGGTTTGCACATGACAACAGAAATCCCTTTAAATGTTCTGCTATTCCACTGCCATGTTGTAATATAGAATATTCAGCCTTTTTTAGATTTATTCCTAGGCAATTGTCTTTTAAAAGGAGGCAAAGATTAATACAATTCAAAGTGCTTCCTGCTTTTAACAGGGCAATCCCCAAAAAATTCACTTTGAATTAAGTATCACAATTAACACGGTTATCTGTCTTCCAAGATAACACTCTTAATGTAAAAACAACAAATAAAATGGACTTCTGAGCTGTGGGAACAGAAAGCTGTATTTCATATAGGATTTTTATGCATAAATACAGAAAGCTTTGACATTCCTCAATTACACTTTTAAAATTATTTCTAAGAACCTGATGCCCAAATTCCATTTGTAACACACTCACACAGACAGGTTCCTAGTGATCTTCACACTGTCCTCCCCCTTTGCAAGTGCTGACCTGAAATAGCTCTTAAACAGAGCTAAGTATCAGACAGTATTTATATTTAAATATAAAACTGTATATTGGACAATACATCTCATGTGACCTCAGAAGGCATCCTCAGGGTTCAATGATACAGAACTCAAAGACATGGTTTAAGGTTTCCAGCCACCACACCTATTGTGTATGTTCTTTAGGACTAATACCACTCATTTCTGCAAGCAGTCTTTGGCTTTGTATGCATCCCCTGCTTTCAGGAAGCAACAGCAGGTGCCACACTAATGATGCAGCAGGCCCAATCCTGCAGGGATAACATGACAGCTGTGCAAATACGGCAGAGGACAAGGAAGCTTGCTGGCAAGGAGAAATCTCTTCCTTCTCTAAACATCAAATCAGCAGCACACAAGTATTTTTTTATTAAGCAAGAATTGCAGGCACAGCCCGTAAAGAGCATCTCAAAGCTAAAGGAAATGAAAAGTGTCATAAAAGGATGCTGCAAGGGCAGGGGAGGTAGCCATGCCTAATTTTTTTTTCAAAACAGCTTTGACCCCAAAAGTCTCCTCTTATCTGCAACAACCTCCAATCCATCAACTCCTAAGTAGTACTTTCAGCACCCCACCCATCATTCCAGCACCTAGTTATTACACAGGTTCCCATACAATCAGGAAAAGAGAAAGGCACAAAAGGCTACAAAGGGAAGGAGAACTGGTGAATCTTGTCCCTTTCCATCGGCAGAAATGTCTGTGAGCAAAGTTTTGCTTCCAGGAAGGCAGAATCCAATGCAGGTTAAGTAAGTGCTTCTCCGACCAACTTCTCTGACCATGCAGTAGGTCAGGTAAGCACTTACGCTGAAAAGCAATTTAAAAAAAACTCTGCAAAAGCAAACACAAACTACAGACTCTTGTCATCAATGATGCCACAGCAACTATCCATGAAATGCCAACAGCAATTGCCCACAAGAGGTCAGCAGAACAAGCTAGCAGAAGGAGGAACAAGGAAACTTTATTTCACTAACAATATTCATTTGTTATTTTCTAGAGAAGTGGCATGCACTGATGAGCAGTGTTTTTTTGTCAGCCACAACTGCACTCCCACTGAGCACAAATGACATTAAAAAAAACTTAAAAGAAAATGGGTTATCTCTCAACCATTCTTTCATGGTTTGGCCACAAGATGTCAGTCTGCTCCTGTCTCTCTCACATTTTACAACAGCCTTGAAATTCAGCAGCTGCCTGTATGGAACATCCTCTACTTTCATGAGAATGATTCAAATAAACATATTGCTTACTCCTTTCCTACATACAGACCACATTTTTGTGCATTTTTGTGCAGGTGTATTACAATCAATATTTCAGGTAAATGTTTTTTCCAAGACAGCAGTTTTACTGGCATTGCAGCTGTGTGAGAACTACAGTCACCTGTGGTGCATCTGTGAACTTGCAGTTCTACAGAGAAATATGGTAGGAAGAAAACTAATAAGAAACAGAAAACTGCTAACAACTCTAGCATAGAAGAGGCATGGTGATTCAGCTCGGCCGACAGCTTCTGCTCTCCGCTTACTAATACCTGGCTGTGGGTAAGAATCCAATTTCCCCAAACATTCTATTCCATTAAACTCCAATGTACAACATAAAAGAAATCTGTGCTTAGCTATGTTTGATTAAAATATCTAGAATGTGCAGAAGGAAAGACCAAGGTACAGAGCATGGTTCCTAATATTACTAATGAACAAAATCAGCAGGGATGCAACTATCACAAGGATGTAATCAAAGGAAGGAAAATGATGTTTCTCAGTTATGTGCAAAGGAACTGTTAAGAACATGAGCTTATTATGAGGGACAAAAAAATCCCAGCCATTCAGCCACTGTCTGTTGGACAGACATAGAATGGCTTAGTAAGCCAATATGAAAATAGGCCTTCCAACTGTGCAGGCAGTCTCTCTATGAGATCTGCAAATTAAGCCAAGAGTTGTCTAATTAATAATGGTTTTCCATGTCATCTGAACTGGGAACTATGGTCATATGCTTGCAAAATAGCCAGAATGTTAAACTAATTTCTAGATAACGTTTTAGTAGCTGGTAACCATAATTGGAAAAAAAATAGCACTAACATAATCCACATTTGCAGAGACTCAAAAGATTGTATCCTGTTAGGACATGTGACCACAAAAGGGCATACATGACTCTCCACTTTAGCTCTGGCAGACTCCTCTTTGCACACCTGGTCTTGCACTGCTTAATTGATGGGTTGCACAAGCAGGTGTGTGACTGGTCACACTACAGGAGAGTCAATCAGAGCAGGGAAATACTTGTGAAAAGATATTTTGAAGAAGCCAGAACCACTAGTGAAACATGGGAGGACAACGGTTGAATCTTCTAATATGTAATGCAGATTTTCTGTAGGAAGTAAATCAGCAGATGTGTCTATACTAATGCGTTATCTTCTCTCTTTTTTTATTTTATTTTCACAGAAGAAGAGAAAAAGGGGGGGAAGCAAAGGAAAAAGAAAAAAACTAACTAACCTCTCAAATTAAACTAAACCCTCCCCCCCTTTGGAGTCAGAGACTCCAGTCTCGTTAAGCCCTCTGCTCTCCCCGGTTGATTTCCAGTATAAACTAAGTAGATATACAGTGGTACCCCGCATTAACCTTCGCTATGGGAAAACATCGTAAAACGGATCAAAAACCCCAATTGGGCCCAAAACTCACTGTTCTCCGATGTTTTCCCTTGTTCCGGCGGCCATCTTGGGTGTACCGGCGGCCATTTTGAGCATCCCGGCGGCCATTTTGGGTGTACCGGTACCCGTTTTTTGTGTTCTGGCGGCCATCTTGGGTGTACCAGTGGCCATTTTTTTGTTCCGGCGGCCATCTTGGGTGTTCCAGCGGCCATTTTTTATTCCAGCTGCCATCTTGGGTGTACCAGCACCCATTTTTTTTGTGTGTTCCGGCGGCCATTTTGGAGCCGCAGAACAGCTGTTCCCCCATCGTAATGCGTGCGTGCCCTCGCATTAGCGATGGGGAAATCCGCATCACAATGCGGATTCATTGTTCAACGGTGCACTCATTATACGAGGCAATACTTCTCATCACCATTTTGTCTTCCTAAATTCTACATTTTTCTGACGCTTATAGTTGCCTGAAACAGCTAGAAAAAAGTGGCTGATAATCCCAGTTAGCTCAGTGAGACACTTCATGCAGTGGCAGAAAATCAAGAGATCTGTTATGTGTATGTTAACTAGTAACACCACACTCACAATTTAACCCATTCGTACACTACATGGCATTGTGTTCACTCCACTAAACCCATATCTGACATAGCAGTAGCAAAAAATTAGGAAATACAGAATATGCTACTTACCATCAGTTAACAATGCTCTGCTTGTAAGCACATTTCCCAGCATAAATTTGATTACAGCCAAAGTAGTGCAAAGGATTCCACTTAAAATGGAAACGCTATATAGAAAATCATCCTGCAAAGCAAAAGGAAAACAATATTATCTCTTATTTTTCATTCCAATAAAAAGTTACCAAACAGAGAAATAGACCAGGACCACTGCAATATTGTGGAAGTAGCTTTGAACATAGCTGGAAAAAGTGAGAGTGGGCGCTTGATTGATTGATGTGTGAGTGTCATCAGTTAGGCGTTTGTCCCACAATTTGGTCTAGGTTGCAGACAAGCTAGTTTGCTCCTTTTTCCAGCAGCCACACTACATACATGCTATGTATGTAGAAAAGAAAGCTCCAGCTCCCTTTCTACAGGCAAGCAGGAAGGAAGCTTTTCATTTCTCAAGATCGTTAAACTGTCAGCTGGCTATTCATTTGGTGAAGCCCCCTTAACTATCTTGAGAAATGGACAACCTGCAGAAGGGAAAGAAATGAAGCCTTCTTCAGAAATCCTTCTCTTTAAAGGGAAAGAAGATTTTGATTGTGCTAAACAGGGTTGCTTGAGGTGTGGGTTATCCTCAATGATATAATGAACCTTGGAACAATGCTGTTTAGCATGATCAAGACCAATGGAGGCTGAGATTATTCAGCAATTTAGCTGCAATCCGTGTCTCTTTTCTTGCTCCTAAATTCCAGGAAAAACAGTGCATTTCTCTCCCACAGTGATACATGAATGTCCTGCAGCAAAATGCACAACTATCCTCCTCAGATAATAACATCAGGAGTCTGAAAAGGCAAATAGGATAATTACTTGCTCATACACTCTTACCAAATCCAGATCTCAGGCTGGATCAGCAGTGGCAGGTAGCTGTAAACTGGTTTGGTAGGATCTGAAATGTATGTTCTGTCGAACACTTAATTCTGGGTGGGAACCATATTTAGTATATTTATCAAGAAGTAAATCTCTAATCTGAGCAGATGATGGTGGGGAATTTGTCAAACTACAGCTAAAAAAACAAGCAAGGGTAGCAGTTGCAAATGCAACTGTTAGCAGTAATTGCTTGTACTGTTTGCATACTTCAGTGTCCAAAAATGGAACAAATTGCTTGTCAGAATGAAGAACAAATTGCTATTTAAAGTTTGCATTATGTATAATGTTGCAGTAATCTTATCTACTCTTGTAAAACTTTACATATGCTTGCTTATAAATTATATCACACTGCAGTTGCGTACTTCTTTTTTTGACATGTCTGGGATTGACAGGACCTGAAGGTCAGTAACACTTGCATGGTTCCCCAGCTCTCATATAATCAAACTGAAGACCTGCACCTTGACATAGGCTGAAGATGTGCACACCCATGTTTTGTAAGGTATCAAGGAGCAGTTTTGATAACATTGCAAAGGAGGATCCCAACCTATGATATCACAACCAGATACCTAAACCACTAAACTATCCAGCCATCTATTCTGGCATAAATACCTAACAGGATTCTGGTCACATTATTGCAACTGCCACATACTCTATAGATTTCTAAAAACTGACACTTTCTACAAATTCTGATCTAATAAATCATGGGGTTTATTTAGTTTCAGCCTTGTGGCTCAGTAATTATGCTGCAGTACTGCTGTCAAGACTCTGCTCATGAGTTCAATTCCAATGGGCTCAGGTAGCCAGCTCAAGGTTGATTCAGTCTTCCATCCTCCTGAAGTCAGTAAATTGAGTACCCAGCTTGTTTGGGGGTGAGGACAATGTGTAACCTGGATAATTAAAAATTGTAAACCATTTGGAGAATATGTTGAGTGCTATGGGGTGATACATATGTACAATTTTTGTTGTCTTTGTTTGGGGGGCAGATGCAATTTGATTTACTTGCAAATATTTACCCAGATTTTACTGCCAACACCAGCTTCATATAATATAAGCCAAGAGTTAAATGGAAGTGGTAGAGGAGGAAAAGTTAATGCAAGAAGGAAGGGAAATTCCATTCTCTTGTCCTTAAATACCAAGCAATGGTATCTTTCCAAAGAACTTCTGCAATGGTTGTTGTAGGTTTTTCAAGCTGTTTGGCCATGTTCTGGAGGTTTTTCTAATGTTTTGCCAGTCTCTGTGGCCAGCATCTTCAGAGGACAAGAGTTAGAACTCTGCCTGTGTTCCGGTGTAGTGTGTGGGACAGTTGAGTATTGGTAGCTCTTCAGCCTGTGTCAAGTTGCAGGTCTTCAGTCTGATTATATGAGAGCTGGGGAACTGTGACCAGGCAAGTGTTACTATCTCAGACATGTCAAAAAAGAAGTACACAACTGCAGTGTGATATAATTTATAAGTAACATCAGTTGTATTTTTGTGGAGACCATATGTTACGGTCAGCAAAAGACAAAAGGGACCCCCTCACCACTGGAGGAGTATGCTGCATACCTTGCAGGTGTGGCCAGGTATACATATATATATTGGGACCACAAAATGCAGCATCCACACCAGAATCAAAGAACATTAAAGACACTACAGACTAAAACAACCAGGAAAATTGGCAGTAGCTGAACGTTCCCTGAAACAAGCAGGTCATGAAATCCTATTTCAAAAAACAGAAGTACTGGACAACACCAGAATCATTATGTTAGACTACACAGAGAAGCCATTGAAATCTACAAACATTAGCACAGCTTCAACAAAAAAGAAGAAAGTCTAAAACTCAACAAAGCCTGGCTCCCGGTACTGAAAAATACAGCCTGCAAAAAGGTGAACGAACTCTACCCAGCCACAAGGACCAGTGATTACTGCACACAAAAGACTAGCTAACAACACCCATAGCAGTGACAGATCATCTCCCCACTTATCACAACAATATATCCATAACAAAAAACACCCTGATCACCACAATAACCCAGTCTCATGAAAAGGACAAAAAGCTGATCCCACAGCTACAAATACTCAATTATCCCACACACTACACCAGAACACAGACAGAATTCTAACTCCTGTCCTCTGAAGATGCCGGCCACAGAGACTGGCAAAACATTAGGAAGAAAAACCTCCAGACAGCCCCAAAAAACCTACAACAAACACCGGATCTCGACCATCAAAACCATCAAGAATACAATTTCTGCAATACTGTTTTCATGCTTCCACAGTGTGGCACTGCTCATCACAACACCTGCACACTTTTTCTATGTTTCTCTACAAACCATCATACTTCTCAGTGATCCCCACCAGCACCAACTTCATGACTGAAAACCATGGTGAAATAATTAACTGGTCAGGTCCAGATTATAGTTGTGGAAGGAGAATGAATTGTCAGCCTTTTGACAATGTAGTGCCTTCCCTCACCATTTACCACAATGGCTGCAGTTTAATGGAAAGTAAAGTTCAAAACATTGAGGGGTACAAGATGGGGGGGGGGTCTGCACTAGGTGAATTCACCATAGTTTAACACATTAGATTCTGGAGAGTTTTATTGGGAAACAATGATTAAGAGGGCTAAAAAAGATTTATGGGAAATGCTTATCGTGAAGATGAAAAATCAAATGACATGGAGATGGACAGTGATCTGATTCCTACAACCATTAACAAACCACAGAAGATTTAACAGCCTCATGTTTTGTGTGTACTATTACCTTTCCAAATTATTTCATCCTCCAGAAAAATGATCAGAAGAGACATTTTAATACAGCACCAAATTAATAAAATAAGCCTGAACATCTGCTACCATTTCCCTCAGGATTTTCCCTCTCCAGTGCCCCATATTTTCCACCTGCTACTGCTTCTGATTACAAATAAGGAACACATCCATTGAGCTTCACCATTCATTGGCCATCTATATTTTAATTAGAACAATAGCTCTGAATTGTAAACAGAAGATTAGAATTCGAGCACTACCATTCCATAATCAGAAGAGTTATTTTTTTTTCTCAGAATCTTTTTACGCTTTCTAGTTTCTCTGTTGTATGTATTCTCACAAATGTATGCAGATACATGTTCGACTACCATCACAGCCCATCTCACTCATGTGTTTCAGTGTATATGCTCTGAATATAATGCACCATTGACTCAGTGTGTGATTAGTGTTGTCAAAAACTGCACTGGGACATTACACGAGCATAGCAAATGAAAAGCCCCACCTTAATCCCAATCACCAACACAGCAAATCTGTGATCAAATTAATGTTCACGTATAGAAAACAAAGATTTTGCCAATATTTCACAATTTACTGAGTTTTCTAACACCTGGCTTCTGTTTTTGAATTATATTATCCATCTCACCAATGCCTACCCACCACCTATATCTCATGTTGATCTACCACAGGATTCTGAATTCTTGCACCACATTTTCCTATCAGATTGCTGTGGTTGTAACTTTACTTTCAGCTACTTTGCATTATTCTGGTTTGCAGATTCTGGATGAATCTGATTGTATATGTTAATGTTTAAATTATTTTAAAAATATCAGATTAGAGTGTGGTCACACTATGAAAATAAATAGGGAGAGGGAGCAGGGTTCTGGAAGTAGTTTAAAGTCAGGTAGTTTTTGGGTCAATGTGTGCATCTTCTTGGGAAAACTTTTAATTCTTTTGGGGAGTGCAGCTCCTCCAAAAGCATATTCTCTCTCTCTCTCTCTCTTTATGCTTACTCTTTTACTCTTCAGGCAGGTTGTTTTTACTTAGCTTGCTTTCATGTTTCTCTCCCTTCTCCCCCCCCCATCCCCTTTTAAACAAAAGAGCTGGGGAGTTGACAAGTTCTTCAAATCCCCCTCTCCCCTTCTTTTTCTTTCCTTTTGCGTGTGTGTGCATGCCTCTCACACACACATACACACTCAGTGTGTGCTTCTCAGCGCCGAGCCTGCCTCTCAGCAAAAGGGGTTACACAGAGTATAAAATCCTGGCAGGGAGAGAGCAGCAGCCTTCAGCCACCCCCTTGGCTCCAAGACACACTCACTTGCTTCCCCAGCTCATTCTCCACCCTTCACCTGCTCGAAGTAGTGATCAGCAGCCAATACTCGACAAGCTGTGCATGCTGGCTTCATTTATTTTTTACAAAATTAGTTTTGAAGTGGCATATTGGTAAAATGATGCAGTGCTAAAAAAAAAAATAGAACCACATTTTTAAAAGGAAGAGCTATTTTTCTAACCTGTCAAGGAACCTGTCATCCTGGAAGGCAATATTAGACAACCCCTACAGACACAATTTACACTGACATAAGTGTTCATAAATGCCGACATGATTTTAAAAAGTGAAATAAGAACTGATGCAAAATAAACAATCCTCTCACCCCTGTTTAAAATAGCACATTCTCGGACCAAAAAAACCTGGGATACCACCTCCAAAATGTGTGCTTAGCTGTATATCATGTATAGATTTACAACTGCAAATTTATTTCAGACATGTTAAAGCTACAGCAAATGCAAGGTTAGAAGGACATGTAGCCATGCCACCAACTAGTCTGTCAAAGTCCCTATACGGTATTAACACAGATCCCAATTGCCGTTCCTTCATCACAGTGAACAGCTAAGCATCAATGTTGTACTTTTTAAATGGTAAAGTTTCTCACAGCTCGATTAATATTGACCGAAATCCTGTTGGTGGTTTATGTACATGTAAACGACATAACTGAAACTGCAAAAGCAAATTGCCACTAATTAATGAAGTACTGCATGCATTCCTGATCATGCACCCAGATGAGTGACAAGCATGTAGCCAGGAATATGAGTGGCACTTCATTAGTCAGTATCAACTTGTTGCTGCAACTTCCATGATTTCACTTACACACATATGGCCATGAGTCTGGCCATTAACAACTCAGTATGTAAGCATGTTAACACTATTTATGAGCTATGATGAAAAACAAAGAAAAGGAGGGATGCTTTTCTATATAAATGAAAAAATCATTTTCCAACACGAACATTTACAGGCGTACCTCAGTTTACGAAATTAATGCATTTGCCGGAACATTACGCAATGCAGCGATTTTTTAAAAACCAAAACGCAGATTGCCATAGGAACGGGAGCGGTGCTACAAACCTCCAGGCACAATGCATCCTGAGGAAACTTTCGTCATGAACCAAAAAAAAAAAAAAATACAGAAAAAAAACATAAACCGAGGCATTGTTTTCAATGGATTTTGGTTAGTAAAGCGAAAATTATGTTAACCGAGGCATTCGTAAACTAAGGTACTCCTACATATTTATTAACTAAACAAAATGAGCATCTCACAGTCACCTCACGAAAATAAACTGCTACAGTTAACTTAGTAATGCTCAGACCTTACATTAACTAACAATCCATCAGTCATGGAGATTTCTTTTGCGTGTGTCTTTGCGGCTTTGTTTCTGTGAGAGCAAAGCTGGATCAAGCACAGGGGGGAAACCCTGGCAATAAATAACATGTAGTAATGCAAACAATAGCACACCTCTTCCAGCTCTTTCTTCACCACAGTGGCCAAAGGGATGACATTAAAAGACTCACAACAGTGCCTTCTTGATTGTGTTCCCCAGCCACCGGTGTTTCTTTAAAATACTGTTTCTGACGATGAAGATAATATAAGCATCCTAACTAGTAGCCACTAAGACCCTTATTTTCCATGAATTTACTTTATCTTCTTTTCCAGCTGTCCCAAGCTGGTGGCCATTGTAATCTGAAGATCCTTTTCCTGGCTGGTGGTTGCCAGTTCAGATCCCATCACCATATACCACTCCCTTAGGTAAAATGGGCCACTGCTCCACACCAGGCTCGGACCATCCTACACTTCTCTGTTCCCCTCCTGCTGAACTCTCTGCCTCATCATATCCATCCACTTTTTGCTTCAAATTATTTCTGGACAAGTTAAACAAGTTAAACCTGGTGTTAGTCGTTCACAGTAGACTTCGGTCTAGATGGGTGGGATATAAATTAAATTAAATTAAATTAAATTAATGACAGACAGACAGACAGACAGACAGACAGACAGATGAGCAAATGGATATAGCCAAAAGCAATGGCCATTCCTAAAGCAATTCTATATCCACTTGGTAATTATTCTTCCTAATATGTAAAATACATAACTCTGGTTATCGAATACTTTTACTTCAGGTATATTGATACACCATTATGTTCAAAATGAAATTAAGAGAACCTGCTGTACAACTTTGTTAGGAAAAAAGGGTAAGGATGGTCTTGTTTGACCTATGGTTATGCAATGATCCAAACAACAAAATACGTGTCCTTAACTTATATTGTACCATACTAGTAAATACATCGCAATCAGCACACTCAGTCACCATGGAAACTGTATTACAAAGAGCAAACATGAACATCACTTATGGCATACCTTCACTGGTATGAAAACTCCTAGTTCTATGAAATCAGTGCCCCTTGTGTCTATGTGAGAGCTACAGTTTATTTTACAGAATGGCTTACAAAATTACAGATGCCTTGCAGCCTACAAAAAGATAGCCAAGTGGCAGCGAATCCAACTGTTTGCAATTTACACAATAGCTTTACAAACAGCTACTACTTGGTATTTGTTCATATGTGAAGAGCTTTTTCCAAGAGTCTTGTTGTATTCCACAACCAATGTTCAGTCCTTTATGCTCTTTATACTGTTCCTCAAAGCATTGCATAGAGGTGAGCAATGAACACAAAAGCAAGAATTAAATGTAACAAACATTTTCTTCAATTGACCTTCTTGCCTCAAGTGTTTTCTCACCAAAAGGGCAAATTTTGACACCTAGAATGTGTTGCAATTTATGTAAGAAAGGAAAGCTTTGAAGTATGATTCAGATATTGCAAAACCCAAAATAGACTGCACCACTTGTCATGTAACTATGCCAGTCTTGAACACCACATTTATATCACTAGGTATGCTTTAAAAAAGCAGAAAAAACTAAAATTGACTTTTGTATAAGCTATACTTTTCCCTTCTAGGTATTATACTACCATCCTCTAGAAATGTGAGATTAAGAATGTATATACATAGGACATCAGTTAGCATATGGAACGTAACCTGTGCAAGCATATACAACAATAATTATAACTAACATTAGATTTTACAAGATGCCACCCCATTGTATAATGCACTTCAAATAAACTGAACTACTCTATTATACTATAGTGAATTTAACTACTGTAATCCCATAATTTTTAATTCAATACATTATGTCTACTCCAGGTACCTTTTATCTGGTTATTTACAAGCACAACCAGATACATAATTAGTGCGACAGATAAATAATGGCTTCTTAAAATTCATTTTACTCTGAAACTAGCATGCTTCTCTCCTGCCTTTTTGCCATAATAAATGAAAGATATATGTCAGACCATTGGCTTTATTTGCAGAAAACCATGTCTTGAGCTATGCTTTTGAAAGCAGAATCCCAACTGCACTGACACTGCATTGATTGTAGAGCTGCCTGGGGAAATTCACATACTGCCTGAATTGCAAATTATTATTGATTAATCACACCAGGTAAAGTCAAATGGTTGCACTCTTCCTTGGTTCCTCAAATTGTTTCGGGGTGGGGGAGGAGAAAGAAATTGTATACAGTCCTGAGTACATTACACTAAGAGACAGCCTGTACTTTTAGACTGTAAAATAATAATAAATTCTCCTTCAGTTTCTACAGAGAACAACAATGCAGAAAAGAATTCATTCCTCTAATTAACCACCTTTGCATACTAAGAGCAGAGGATGACAAGTGATTTGAAGACGTAAGTTCAAAACAATTTTTCATTCAGTTTTCAAAGTTTAGGCTTGCTTTTCCTGCATGTTTTATATACTCCACATTTCTGATTTGGTTTAGAAATCCAGAAAGATTTAGATTCAATATAATAATAAATTTCAAAATTACAAACCACAAATATAGCATTAAAAGTAAGGAAAAACAGCCAACAATAATCAAGTTATTAAAACATCAGAATAGTAAAATACAATCAGCAATAAAAAGCTCAACAATTAATCAATCTCTGAACTTTTGTTAAAGGAGGACTATCTTAACCAGGTATCAAAATATTATCAATGAAGATGCCAGGCGTATCCCTCTTGTGAAGGCACCCCACAGATGAAGTTTCTTCACTATTGAGTGAATCTTCACTACTGAAAAAATTCTTTCGAGGGGGGGCACCTACTACAATATTGTGGCCAGTAGTGCCCAGAGAAGATCTTGTGAGGACTTTTGTAACCTATGTAAAGCTGTTGAGAAAAAGACACACCAAGTGGTTTTATTGTAACTGCAAGGATAAGTTAAAGAGCAAGATAAGGTTAGGTCACCTATTTCTTTGTTTTAGCATCCATATCCTGGTAATGTAATAGCTGGTGACACCAGAAATGGACGTGATCTCTAGAGTTCACTAAGCACTGTTTATTCAGCTGTCCAATACTGTGCTTATAGACTTATGCTATCAAATTGTTTTCAGGGGCAGGTTAAAAGGCAGAAAACCGCTTCTGAAACTTGGGCAAACCTGCATCCTTAAGTTTCCAGTTTTATCCTGAGGCTATTTGCTTTCTAATCACTTCTAAAACCATTGTTTGAAGGGTGATCTATCCTGCAAGGTCAGGTCATCCTTCTCTTCATGCTAATTTCAACAATTAAGGTTGTTCCAGATTCTGTGGTTACCAAATCAAAACAATTGCCAATAGATGCAAATTTGCTTCCTGAAATAAAAAAAAACAGTGATTTTACAAATCATGTCTTCTCATTTCCAAATGTTTAGGACTTGACCTCTAATCTTTCGGTTGGACCTTTTGATCCACCGCCAAGCGCCAGCAATGTTGAGAAATAAGACATACAATTATAGTAGCAGTTGTAACAGAAATAAGTGTCTTCTTCCATGCTAAAAATTATCCAAACTGGTATTGAAGACTTCAAAAACTTCAAATGACACAGAATATATCAGCCAGAACACTTATGGGAATGAGGCATTGAGATGACATTATACCCATTCTGTATCATTTACACTGGCTGCCTCAGTTTCCGGGCAGAATTCAAGGTTTCAGTTTTTACTTTTAAATCCCTGTTTTGGATCACATTATATCAAGAGCTGCCAAAACCTCTTGGAGCTTGCCCAAGCCTTTTCTCCAGCAATAGCCACTTGGCTGGAAATAACAGTGCTAGGTCTCTCTTTATTATTTCCTAACAATGCAGAGGAACTAGAGACCAAATTGCTAACATTATGGATTATGGAGAAAGCCAGAGAGTTTCAGAAAAACATCTACTTCTGCTTCATCAACTACACAAAAACCTTTGACTGTGTGGACCAGAACAAACTATGGCAAGTTCCTAAAGAAATGGGAGTGCCTGATCACCTTATCTATCTCCTGAGAAATCTATACTGTATGTGGGTCAGGAAGCAACAGTCAGAACTGCATGTGGAACAACTGATTGGTTCAAAATTGGTAAAGGAGTACGACAAGGCTATATATTGTCTCCCTGCTTATTTAACTTATATGCAGAATACATTATGTGAAAGGCAGGACTGGATTGTGAGGCCCCCAAAGTGGAGGCCTTAGTGGGAGTGCCATCGCTCTCAAGGAGAACCCTCCACACACAGACATCCCCACCTCCGTCCCCAATGCGTCGGGAAGAGAAAGGCGTGGAGACCCCAGATTGGGAACAAGTGGTCGCCGAACCCCTTACCTTGAATAAGGGGGTAGATACCCAAGACTTGGAGGCGACTATGAAAGGGTTAACCCTTTCCCCGAGACCCGGGGAATCGTTGGCGGGAAGAAGGAGGGAGGAGATTGAGGCGGCGGCGGGAGATATAAAGGGGAAGACGGCGGAGATACCGAGGGGATGGGAGTGGATTTGGATGGAGGATCCTTGGACCCACAAATGGGAGCAGGTCCGAGTCCCCCATGAGGAGGCCGAGAAACGCCGCCAACTCGGGCTAAAGCCTCACCCGTCATACTGGGGTGAGACCGAGGCCAAGGAGTGGAGGAGGAAGCTCCGGGAGGAAAGAGAAGCTGTGGCACGAGAACTGGAACGTAAGAAACAATGGCATATAGCCGAGTTGAGGAAGCTGGGGGGTTACCCGGCCCCTGGGGAGTCAATGGAGGAGACGGGTCGTCCTGGGGTGAGTGGAGCGGGGATGAAGAGACTCTACCGTTGATATCCTTAGATGAAGAACTGGACCCTGGGCAGGGGACTATGCCATTATTAACAGGACCTTGGAACTCAGAGACAACAAACCCTTTTCTAAATATGTTATGGACACCGTTAAAGCCAAGCAATATGTTGCAAGAATCCTTGAACCCCTTTTTAAGTGGGAATCCTGTTGGAGTTGATGTTGCAATAAATACTGAGCCCTTTGATTTACCTCAACCGTCTCGTCCTTTATTTGAAGGACAGCCCCGAAAACTGAACCCTCACATGGATGAATACTGAATCAGAATTAAGATTGCTGAAAGAAATATTAACAACCTCAGATATGCAGATGATAGCACTCTGATGGCAGAAAGTGAGGAGGAATTAAAGAACCTCTTAATGAGGGTGAAAGAGGAGATCGCCAAAAATGGTCTGAAGTTCAACATCAAAAAAATAAAAAAATAAAAAAATAAGATCATGGCCACTGGTCCCATCACCTCCTGGCAAATAGAATGGGAAGATGTGAAGGCAGTGACAGATTTACTTTCTTGGGATCCATGATCACTGCAGATGGTGACAGCAGCCATGAAATTAAAAGACGGCTGCTTCCTGGGAGGAAAGCGATGACAAACCTTGACAGCATCTTAAAAAGCAGAGACATCACCTTGCCGACAAAGGTTCGCATAGTCAAAACTATGGTTTTTCCAGTAGTGATGTATGGAAGTGAAAGCTGGACCATAAAGAAGGCTGGCCACCAAAGAATTGATGCTTTTGAATTGTGGTGCTGTAGGAGACTCTTGAGAGTCCCCTGGACTGCAAAGAGAACAAACCTATCCATTCTAAGGGAAATCAACCCTGAGTGCTCACTGGAAGGACAGATCCTGAAGCTGAAGCTTCAGCACTTTGGCCATCTCATGAGAAGAGAAGACTTCCTGGAAAAGACCCTGATGTTGGGAAAGTGTGAGGGCAAGAGGAGAAGGGGATGACAGAGGACAAGATGTTTGGACAGTGTCATCAAAGCTACCAACATGAATTTGACCCAACTCAGGGAGGCAGTGGAAGACAGGAGGGCCTGGCGTGCTCTGGTCCATTGGGTCACAAAGGGTTCGACACAACTAAACGACTAAACAACAACAAGGTCTCTCTTAGACCTTAGAAAGCTTCTTCATGGGAAGAAACATAGCATCTCATCATGACTGGGGTTTTTTTAAAGGCTAAAGTGACATCTGTTGTCCTCTGCATTTCCACCTGCAGTTTCTGCCTGACTGTGCATTGGAACTGTATTGCCATCTTTTGCAATCTTGTGAGCTGCCTTACGAGGGCAGTGTGTCCCGAAAGACAAGTTTAAAATATTCTAAATACATAAGTAACAACCTACATCCAGAAATCCAAAGATGAGACTGTTTAACTCAGCCAAATGATTATATGACTCCACTCCAAGAGTTAATTTTTTGTTCCTTATTGGAACATGAGGGAATACATATACTAGTAGGAAAGCCTTGTGTCCCAATCATGTGACTGAAAATCAAAGTCATGCAGTTAACATTTAAGAGCAAGCTTTGAAAATCCATTCTAAAAAGAAATATGATTAATATAATTTGACATTTTACAGCAAATTGAATTTTTTGAAGAATCACCAGAAATAAGTCCTCCTGTCTTCATTTCCAGACTGCACCCTGGAGCTATGCTGTGTATGAGCCAATCTATTTTAGCTATTTGTGATCAAATCGATTCATCGTACCATAGCTGGATAAAATACTGTTCTAATGACTTCTGTGGTATACTACAAAGAACTTCAAGCTTTCAAGGCTGTGGATTCCAAAAGAATGGGTGGGGGGAGAGGATCAAGATGATTTTCTGTGATGCACTTCAGGTAGTAGAAGAAGATTCTGGAGTACAGATGGTGCACAAAATACACATGAACCCAGTAAAACTCCAAACAACCAGTAACACAGCACTGTAAGTGCAGCCATCCCATGCTGTCTACATTGGGCAGAACTTTTGTAAAATAATAGGTGTTTTTATTTTCCACTGCAAAGCAGAAATGGGGCTGAGGTTGAGATGGTGGTATTAAGATTGGCTTCTTATTTAAAATCAAGAAACTTCCTGGGTTTCATTATTTCCTAACAAAGCAGAGATAGTTACTAGGCTTACATGTACAGTAGGACCCCTGTATTTGTTGGATCAACATCCACTAATTCACAGCCTGAAAAAATTAAAAATATTAAATGAAAATATCCACAAGTATGGATTTTCAGAGTATAATTATCAGACTGGCCGGTAGAGGAAACCAAACACTATGTTATATAGGAAAGCCTCCACTATTTCACTTTGTCCTGGAAGCTTTCTTCCAGAGCAGCATAGTAAAACTCAGAGTCAGATTGGCTGGCAGGGCAGGAGGAGGGGCAGTAACGTAAACCACACTGCTTCCTAGGACTGGCTTCCCCTCCCCCCCACACACAATTAAAGATACAGGGGAGTCCTGGGTCCAACTGTTATAATCTGTACTTTTCACTATTCATGGGGAGCTCCCCTGCATATATGAGAGTCTTACTGGTCAGTAAACAGCTTATACAGTGGGACCCCCATATCTGGAGCCAGTATCTGTGGTTTCAGCTGTCTGTGGTTGCCACTGCTGCAACTCAGCCCGCAGTGCACATGAGCACACAACAGTGAGCATGCACACTTATCTCTTCAGCTCTTGCACTTTCCTCTGCCTCTCTCAGTCCACAGTTGCCATTGCTGCAGCCCAGCCCATAGTGCACACATACAGTACACTTTCCTCCTCCTGCTGCCCTTCCCCCACCTCTCATTTTAATTGGTTTGGTGCTATCTGTGGTTTCACACATCCACGGGGGGGGGGGGGTTGGAACCTATCCCCCAATAGATATGGGGGTCCTACTGTATGCACAATGACTCACTAAAATACAAACCTTAACACTGTGTACTAAAGCACTGTTTATCCAGGTGTCCAATAATGTACCCATAGCCTTATGCTATCAAATTGTTTTCAGGACAGGACAAGTTACTGGGCAGAAGACAACAGCTTGGCAAACTTGGGCAAACCTGCATCCTCAAATTTCCAGTTTCATTCTAAGGCTTTTACTTTCTAATCATTCTTAAGACTAGGAGTGAAGGGCCAAACGCAGTGCAAAGTTTGAATTCCAGAAGTGTTGGGTTATTATGACAAAGTGGGATCATTCTTGAGCAGCAAAACAAAACTTTGACCTGAATCCAGTTGGTAGTCCCAACAAGAGTAGAGTACATGAGTTTGCATTAAGTATTGATTCATCATTCAGTAAGTGATTCAATAAACTGTTTCTAGTTGAGAACAGCAACTGGATTTAGGACATTATCTAGCCCAGTGGAAAAAACAGCATTTAATTGAAACATCCATAAGCATCCATTAAAATGAATAACTTTCTCTTTTTGAATAGAATTCTTCTATATTATAGAGCTGTGAAGTTGGCACAGGTTTCTATTGTCATGTGCTGCATGGCTTGGTCTTCCTGAAAGAATCAACACTGGGATGATCAAACTCAGCTGGAAGAAACCACAACAGCCGGCAGGTCTCTCACAAAAGCAGAGGAAATGAAGGCAGACTCTGGCCCTGCCAGAGAAGGCCCATTCACTCCAAGAGACAAAGACAGACAAACACATACTTCCATCAGCAAACTCTTCCAACTCACAGGCTTGAAGCAGAGAACACAGCAGAGGCTGTACAGTAGTTGAATGTTTAAGTGGAGTCAGCTGGTGAAGGCAAGGGTCCACACCAAGAACTGTATATACAGCCAACCCAGCCAGATCAAAACAGTTGGAAACAACAAGCATATCTGGCTTTCCTACTGATTCCTTGCCTCACATCTGTCAGATCCTTGTGAATAACCCAATTTGTTGACAACCATGCTATTTCCTGCTTGACCTGTTACGTTGGAAGGTAAGTTATTAGCAGACTAAGTAACTAGACCCAATTATTCTTTGCACATCCCGAAAACATTTGTTTTGTGACCTCTCTGTTTTTTGACCCAGACTGGCCTTGCACTGACCCCAAACCACTGCCTGCCAACACCTACCGCCCCATCAAGCATAACAGCCCAAATCCTATTGCCAATAGAAGGGAAATGGCAGAACTGGCAGTGGCAGTCCCCACTTGAACGGCAGTTAGGTTGTCTAGTGTGCCATCTCAAATCTGGGGTGGAGGTGGGCTCATTAATTAATGGCAATTTACCAATGTGAATGATGCCATTTCCACCACCATGCCTACTCTACAGGATTGTAGCCACGGTTTATCTACAGACCCGCTTATCGTAAAATTAGAAACTAGACAGTTGTTTTTCTTGTTGACTTGTTTAACAAAATAAAAGTAATCTCTTACCACTTCTGGAAGCAACTTAGTTGCCAGGTCATGGATGGCTTTGACCACTATACATAAGGAGGACAGAAGAAATATCACACCCAAGATGACACAGGCTCTGTGAATAAAAATATATATATATTTATAATGTGTGTGTTTTTCACCATTATGTCTTTTAGCATCAATTTGGGGTCAGTTTTGGACCATTATGTTCCTATTGACTGATGGAAAACACAAGACCCTACACTGAACATAATATTTATACAATGAACATTTGCAAATAAATATTCTGTGCAGCTATTTTTTTTTACTCACAGGATAATGCAAATGTTTGGGAGGAAATGTTTCTTACAGGGTTGTACGCTGTCTCACATGTGTTCAGTTCTCACACTGCCACTTGGCGGGCAGGGCTGGAAGCAGGGACAGCAGCACTTTTGCCCACCAGGTAGGAAGGCAATGGGCACTCAAGAAGAAGCATCTATGGCTGAGAAGAGCTCATGCTATATCCACCCTGCTCTTTGCAGGGAAGCTCAAGACCAGTGAGCAATAGTAGATAGCTAGAGGACAGTGAATGTAACTGGAGAAGATGGAACAGTTAATTTGAAGATTGGGAAGACCATACATTGACTTGTTAATTTCTTTTTCCTGAGTTTGTTTCTTACCTGCCCCTAAATCAGGCTTTGTTCCCTGGCAGCCAAGCTCATGCAATTTTCTTTTGTATGATGAATACCCAGCCCTTGGGATAAATACCAGGAGATTGAGCAGGAAGAAAAGTATGCATATAAGATTTAATATTCTTGACTTAAAGGGAGAGCAAAAGATCGTTTGCAGGGATTGGAGCAGGGGCTCACCTAAATAGTCATTCCCATATTGCAAGGTAAGTAAATCTTCACCCGAACCTAATATTATCAGACCAATTCCATCTCCAGAGAGCTCTTCTAAAAATTCATATGCTGCTGTTTAAATTTTCCTTTGCTCCTGCAGGAGCTAGAAACTATATTTGCCTCCAACAGACATCTGCAGTCTCCAGACAAAAGAAACACAGCCCTGTTTCTCACAGAGAAACTGCTAGCTGATTGCATGTTTCATTTATCACTGGAATCATTCATCAACCTCATGGCATTTCCCAATCCCTGGCTGTGTTATCTATTTACAATTCTGCCCATCTTGCAGAGCAGAAGACTCACTATTACTGCAATTCTAAGCCGACCCCTATGGGATGAAGCCCCCGCTGAACACAGTAGAGATGGTTTCTGAATTAAATGGATAGGATGCTTTATAAGTAATTAATCTGGTAAGTTTAATAAGAGCAAGGTGGGCCTCCACGTGGTTTCCCCAGTCACCTTCCATACCCACAAATTTATTTTAAAAAAACTTTGAAAAAATACACACCCCTTGTGCCTTCAAGGGGATGTGAGAGCAATTATGTCATATTTTTGAATGGGAGGAGTATCCCTGTGGCCCCAACACACCAATTTTTTAAAAAAAGGTTAGCAAAGAGACAGCACAAGGGGGCATTTTCAATTAAAATCTTATTTTTAAATTACACCCATTGCCAGTTAATTAAAACCCACTATAGCACCCTGTACGGTGTGTTACCACTGCACTGTTAATAATAAAAACACTTCAAAATATAAAATAGCTTCTTGACTGCTTCTTCCCCTTCAGCCTGCCCTGCTCTCTTGGGAGTGCAGCCTTTGGACTGCTGGCAAATCTGAAAAATGGCCCTTGGCCTCACTGAGAAACTTCACTTCTGGAGTATCCAATACAGCCGGAGAGTGAGAAACTCACTAAGAATAAAGACACACTCACACACACTTCTTAGAAATATAAAAATATATAATTAAACCATAAAATCAAAAGCAAGGTGGAACATTAGTGTGACAAACCAGTATGTTTGCACCTCCAACCCTGCCAAGCAGAACAAGCTACAAAACAGACTTTGTATACAGTTTTCCCTCAACACTAAAATGTTTCATGACCTTTACATCCTGGATAAGTAAGACTGCAGAATTATATATTTCTGGAGAAGAAGAGAGCCTTTCTCAAAGCTTCCTTTGCATTTTGCAATAACCAGAATAACGTCTTTGTGACAAGTAATACAGCACTTGGATTAGGTTAATTTCCAAACAACCAAATTATCTCCATTTTCCAATTCCATGTTAAAGAACCAAGCAAGGAGAAATTCAGGAATAGTCAATTGGTTTTTAAAGTAAAGAAGCCCAAGAAAAAGTAATTAAATTATATTCAGATTCCAATGGACATCATATTGATTAAACAAGGACTGAGGATTCTTGGCACACTGCATATTCCTTGACTTGATTTTAATTTCAGTCCACTCTCTGGAAACCATCTAAGTGCTAATAACAGCATATCTGCTTAATCAGCAAGTTAACTCATCATTACTAATGTTAACAACATCACTGTCATTCTGAAAGCCCACTACCAATGTAACTGGCTTCCTCTTTTCCCTATCCCTATACCATGTGCTCCATTTATATAAACCTGTGACTTAGTATGTTCCATGCATCTGAGGAAGTAAGCTGCAATCCATGGAAGCTTACACTGAAATAAATGTCTTAGTCTTTAAGCTAACCCAGCACCTTCATTTTTTGTTGTACACACTGAAACAGACCAACATGGCTACTGCTTTAAAAATTGTGAATTAAAATATATTAGGATTCAGTGAATGACTCACTGGTTTAAATCCTGTTACTTAGTTGTAAAACTCACTAGAGTATGCCCATTGAATCAGTGGAGATTTGGTGAGTCAGCTCCTCCATTATTCCATTGATTCAAATTTACCTACTCTAACTGCTGTTTATTACACTAAAGTAAATCACAACTAGAGTGGGTGCATTTGAATCAACAAAACATATGGAGAGGATGACACACCTCACATATGCAATGGACTTACTATAGTGCAATTTACTATGCAAAATAACTGGATTTCAGCCACTGAACAGCTTGTCTTCCTTCATCATGAATACAATTGAAATTTCTTCTTAGATTAGATTAGGCATCCTCGAGAGACTATGTTAACATGCTCTGAATAGAGGACTTGGAACAGCATCTAGTGTGGCTGAGAAGGCCAATTTGAGAGTGACAATCCCTTCCATTTCCACATTTCTGTCCAACAGAAATTAGAGGCTAGCTTAGCTTTCACACCCAAACAGTATCACATTCTATGCCTGAATCTCTTACCTGATGTCTCCAAAGACCTTATTTAAATAAATAAATAAGGCTAGAGAATCAAGACCACAGATTTGTTCCATTGAGGGGGAAATGAAGGTGTTTCTCAGGACCAGAAGCTCTGCTGACAAGGCAAAATATACATCCTGTTCCAACTAAACATTGTATTTTTACTATTCTTGATCATCACTGGTGCTAATGAAAAGGAAGACATGGCAGGTGCTGAGTCCTAATTATTCTAATACACCATAACCATGTGACCCACCAGCTAGAGGTTTGGTCTCATTAAAAGCACTAATATCGGTTTGTACATCTTAAGTTCCTGAAAACCATACAACTTCTCTATATAATTTCCAAGAATAAAAAGTATATAACTTACTGGAACACATTAATATTCATTTTTCTTTTTTAAAAGTCTACAAATATTATTATATTTCTAGCTTATAAAAGCTAGTGTTGATGCATGCTAAAGATGAATATGGCTACTAACGGAAAAAGTAAAATAGACTCTGCCAATGAGATTTATTAGTTTCAATAGCACTTTTAATCATACTCTGAAGTGGAAGAAACAAGACACATGAATAGACCAGACTGATCCATTCATAGCAAATGTGATAGTAAAATACAGTGTTTAACAACAACTTATGGGCTAAATACAAGTTTTATTTCCACTTAAAGTAAACCACTGAATGAATGGGACTTATACTGATGCTAACTTAGCAATTTCTGTTCATATAATCAATCCAATCTATCTGGAACTTTCTAATTAGATTTGCTCTATGAGTTCACCTACTGAAATCTATATGAACTTCTCCACATTTAATTTTAACAGAGGTTTTGGTTGCACTGGAATTGATTCAGAGCCTGTATTAATTTTGAAATCACAGTAGGTACACAGGGCTGCAGATAATTCAAGAGTTAATTGTTCAAACTGGATGCAAATCACGTTCCAGCCCACAGCCCCCTGTCTTTCTTTCCATCCTCTGGTCCTGCCTCTGCCAATCGTTCCTTCCTTTGGTCCTGCCTCTGCTGATATGTTTATGGTTCAAAGTTAAGCCAATTTCCCATTTAAAACTCAGGCTTTCTCAAACATTTTCCCATAGAAAAATTACATGGAAAGTTATTTAACAGTCTAAGAGTACAGAACATCAAATATCTGAACAGTAATTTTGAAAAATACATCATAATTCACATACCAGAATGATTCCATAACAGGGATCACCAGCTTCCCCATCCCATCCATTACTCCTTTTCCTTACTTTCAAGTTACACATGCAGGAATTACTTCATATCTACTCACAGTTTATCATAGTTTAAAACTATATGTGAACAGAGATGAGATAATTCCTGCATGTGTTACTTAAAAGTAAAAGGAAAAAGTTATAGATGGAAAGAGGAACATGATTTTAATGACACTTTCAGAGCTGCCAATTAAGCAATTGACAGCTCTAAGCTTTTGCTTCACAACAAAAAGTCTTTCTCACACAATCTGACAGGATTCAGGACTAGAACCCGATCCCACAAATTAAAATCACAGTGCTTTGCTTTTACATGTCCTCTCCTGGGCCTGAACCTCACACCCCCTACTGCCTATCTCACCTGTTTTGATAAGAATGGATCACAAATAACTGTATGGGCAAAAGCCCATTTGAATTGTTCTAGCTTGAAAAAGTAAAAGCCTCTTCAGCAGCAGAGTGGGGGGGGGAGGGGGAGCTGCTTTGGGAGCAAAAAAAAAGGGCCGAATTGATTCAAACCAGCCTTTGCATCATGTGGTCCATAAAAAAAACACTTTGAATTCACCCATTTTATAAGTGGCACAAATCCCACGGTATGTGACCATGTAATTACATTCTGAGCTATAATGTTGCTACAGATCAGTAATGCAAAAGCTACAAGATTCTGTTCAAATTAAGATAAAAACAAAAGAGAAGTAAAAAAATAAAGAAGATAAAAACGTTGCGACACCTTAAAAACTAACTGCGGTATTTTAATATGAGCTTTTGTGAACAAGTTCACTTTCTGAAACATAAGAGTGGGCAGTTAATCTTATGTCTGAGGACGTGGATTTATCCATGAAAGCACACATTAAAATATAACAGTTAATCTTTAAGATGCCACAATGTTTTATCTGTCAGCTACCACCGAAAATAGCTATCAGTTCATATCTAGCAGAATACATTAGCCAAAGGCACACATTAAAATATAACAGTTAATCTTTAAGATACTACAATGTTTTTGTCTTCTTTATTTTTCTTTTGTTTTTGCCTAATATGCTAACACAGCTAGGTCTTCAAAAATTATTAAAATTCAAAGTTGAAGATTTGAATTAGTGCATAAAAAAGGTAAGATTTTGCTATCTTTAAATGTTTCAGTACTGTTAAAAGGGCAGGGGGAATGTTAAAAAGCAAAGCTGGGTTTTTAAAATCTTTTAAATAAAGACATAAATAACATTCTGGACCTATATTTGTCAGCTACCACCGAAAATAGCTATCAGTTTATATCTAGCAGAATACATTAGCCAAAGGTAAGGTACAAAACTCACCAATGGAGAGACATATGGTATTATTTCTCAGATGACTCATCATTCACTCAGCACATTTAGCTAGGTTAGCATATTTTTAAAGTATATGGGTTGCGAAAGTCTGCAGTCATGCAAAATTCACGAATGTGTCTGTCTTTAGACCTCTGGCAGTATATCTTAATGGCTGAGGCACATCTCTCTTCTACATTTACTTTGTTCTCTCTGTATGGCTACTAGAATATTTTATGGTGTTCTAACCCCATACAACAAACAAACTCTTTTCAAGCTAGAAAGACATTGAAAATCATAAGAAATGGAAAGACAACATTAACTCTGCACATATCCGTCACAAACAATTAAAATACTTTTTTTTTAAAAATGTAAAATCTCAGACTTTTATTCTTTGGCTGCTATAACATTGCACCTATTTTACTCAGCCACTGGGGGACAGCATATGTTTCCCTAGAGTACATATGGTATCACACAAATAGACACCCAATCACACAAATAGACACCCAATCACATCAGAAGTAGTTTACTAATCCCCCTTCCAGTAAAGTTCTGGGATGGTGCAGCCTGGCCAAGGCTGTGTACAAGGCAGGGCATGTCACTCCTTCATACATACTTCTGGGGAATCTCCTCTGCCAGGAGGCACAATAAGGATTTGTACTCACAGCCTATAGCTCCACAGCCTATTGTTCCAACTCCCCCAACACACACACACACACACACACAAATCCATGATATTACATGCATATCCATAACTGCAAGGAGGAAACACTAGCGTTCCATGATAGGCAAAATGTATTTCATCAATATTTCACTACACATCAAATATCAGCCAGGCAGTCCGGTGTGACCAGAATCAAGTTGAATGTATCTTTACTATTAAACTAACTTCCATGACTATGCCTGTCGTCTTATGTATTCCCCTAACTCTATGAGTTTGACTGCCTTACTGAGGCTGCGAGAGGGATATTTCACTTTTCAGTCAATTCTTTTTGAATTATTGTTGTACTTTGTGACTAGTTGAGATGCAATCGCTTGGGAAAGCTTGTGTTTTAAATGTGTTGTAAATTCTGTAATGTTCTTCAAAATATGTAACACAATGTTTAATTTTAAGCACTCTCCTATTCTTTGACACTAATATCCCCATATTATGAGTTGAGATCTCTCCACATCAGATTGCCACCATGTACCAAAAAATCTTCCTCCTTTCAGTTGTTGCAAAAGGCCACGTGTATGAAATATAGGAAAAATTAAAAGCAAAATAAAACGTTAAGATAATTACACTATTTTGACCATAAGCAGGCTATAGAGTTATCTTGGACATTTGCTACATCTTCTTTTATACACATAGTAGGGCATAAATTGTATACACATAAGTGCTGCATTGCTAAATTTCTCCATGATCACAGAAAATTTGCCCTGTATCCTAGTCTATTAAGTGACTTCCAGATCGTCCAGCCAGAATCCTGTCCTGGTGGGAGACACTCCAGCAGCATCCATTTGGCAAGCTGTGTTGTTCCTGTTCTCCATAGGTTTAACCTGGCTTCTTCCAGCTTCATATTTAGAGCTAGAGATATGTGCAAAAAACTTTTCCTTTATTTTAATTGTCATCTAGCACAGCAGTTCCGAACCTTGGATGATCCAGGTATTCTTAGACTGCAACTCCCAGAAACCTTGGCCAGCACAGCTACTGGTGAACGCTTCTGGGAGTTGCACTTCAAGAACACCTGGGAACCACTAGTCTAGGGGATTGGTATCTATGAAGTGCATTGGTTTGGTGCTGCATACGTACCTTATTTTGTTCATTATTTGCTATTCAACAAAAACAGTTCAGGTTCATATAGAATTATAGAGGATAAGATTTTTTTGTAAAAACTCATGGACTAGTTTCCAAAAGCTTTTAACTTCCCTACAAGTCCACCACATATAATAAAAACTACCTTCTTTTACTTTACATTTCCAATATTTGTTAGAGATACTTTGATACACTTTTGATAAATTTTCAGGTGTCATATACCATCTGTAGAACATCTTATACATATTTTCTTTATAATTAATTGTTTTTGTTGACTTAATATTGTCTTCCCATATTTGTCACCATGATTTTAAGTTAATATTGTGTCCCACATTTTGGGCCCATTTTATCATACATTATTTAACTATTTCATCTTGCATTTTTAATTCTAATAGATAATTATAAAGCATTTTGATCAGTTTTTCCTTTACATTCAGAAGAGAATCCTGCATGATTCATTGAGAATCATATCCACTTGTTTGGCATGTGCTGAATTATTTACCATATAGCATTAGCATATTCTGCTGTGGAATAGCACAGGGCAGCAACTTCTTTTCGGTATTTAGACAATGTTTTTTCTAGGTCTAAGTTCATTCCAAAATTACGCCAAATACTGGAACAACATTCCTGCCTTCAGGGGAGTCTTCATCATATGCTGTCCCTCAGGCACTGAGAGACAGTGTGGCTGTGAGGAGAGAAAGGGCTTTAGAAGGGTTTTTCTGTTGTGATTATCAATTGCCATAAGGTTATGTACATAGAGACCCACAGTGGATCTGAGGGAACAGGAAGGGGGGAGGGAGTTGGAGGGGACAGCCATTGAGGTGGTGCTGGGTAGGGGAAGGAATGGCGGTGGGGGTAGAACACGCCCGCGTGGGAGAAGAGAGGTTAGATATCTTACATCTATCCCCTCTTCTAGTCCTACCTCCAACCAGATGGTATCAGGTGACAATATCAGCAAACCCTCGAGCCACACGGTGCTGTTGATGAACGCCAGGTCAGTACAAAATAAGGCTGCCCTCATCCATGATGTAATTCTGGATGAGGGTGCTGACCTGGCGTTCATTACTGAGACCTGGGTGGGAGAGGAGGGTGGTGTTCCCATCTCCCAGCTGTGTCCGCCTAGGTACTCGGTCCAGCACCAATGTCACTTGGAGGGTCAGGGAGGGGGAGTTGCTATAGTCTATAGGAGTTCTATCTCTTTGACCAGGCTTCCTATTCCTTTGAGAGGAGGTCTTGAGGGCCTGTATTGTGTGTTGGGCTTATGAGACAGACTGGGGATTGTGTTGGCGTACCAACAGTCTCCCTGCCTGCGCTGATGGAGGTAGTCTCAGACCTGGTGTTGAGGACTCCCAGACTGTTGGTGCTGGGGGACCTCAACATCCATGCTGAGGCTGCCTTGACTGGGGCGGCTCAGGACTTCATGGCCACCATGGCAACCATGGGGCTCTCTCAATGTGTCATTGGCCTGACACATGTGAAGGGCCATACCTTGGGCCTCGTTTTCTCATCGGGAGTGGAAGATGGTGGTTTGGATGTGGAGGGGCTAGTTGTGACCCCATTGTCATGGTCAGACCACTTCCTGGTCAAGTTTAGTCTATTAGCTTCTTTTCCCCTTTGCAAGGCTGGAGGATCTATTAAGATGATCCACCCTCAGAGACTAATGGATCCAGATGGTTTCCTGAATGCTCTGGGGGATTATCCATCTGATACGGTTGGCGCTCCTGTCAAAGCTCAGGTTACCCTATGGAATAAGGAGATGACCTGGGTGGTTGACACAATTGCGCCTAAGCGCCCTCTCCCTGCACACAGAGCCCAGACAGCTCCTTGGTATACATATGAACTGCAGGTGATGAAGCGAGAGGGGAGATGGCTGGAGAGCAGGTGGAGGAAATCCCACTGGGAGTCCAATTGCTCAGATTTGCACTGGGTTGGACTCCACCGTTACTGCAGAATCAGAGGATGTGTGCAGTGTGCCGTGCTTAGGTCAAGTATTAATGGATGACTTTCAATTATTGAGCCCTGAAGATGTGGACAGGGTGCTTGGATCTGTTCGTTCTACCACCACTCCGCTCGACCCTTGCCTATCTTGGCTAATTGGAAGATCTGCCATTGGGTTCACACCTGGGTCCAGGAGGCCATGAACGCCTCTTTGAGAGAGGGAGGTGGTAATTCAGCCACTCTTGAAAGAGACATTAATTCATCCACTCTTTAAAAAGCCTAACCTGGACCCAAGGCTGGTGGTTAACTACCAACCAGTGGCGAACCTCCCTTATTTGGGCAAAGTGTTGGAGCAGGTTGTGGCCGGGCAACTCCAGGTGCTGCTGGATGAAACGGATTTTCTGGATCCATTTCAATTGGGTTTCAGACCTTTGCCGGGAGAGAGACAGGGGAAATGTGACCCTGTTGATACTCCTGGACCTCTCAGCGGCTTTCAACGCCATCGACCATGGTGTCCTTCTGGATAGGCTGGCTGGGTTGGGAGTTGGGGGCACCACTTTATGGTGGTTCCGCTCCTTCCTGGCTGACCGTGTCCAGAGGGTGGTGCTGGGGGACAGTTGCTCTGTCCCATGGTGTTTATGTCATGAAATTCCTCAGGGCTTGATATTGTCCCCCATGCTGTTTAACATCTACTCAGAAGCAGCACACAGAGGTGGTGGTGGAAGGAAGCCAGGCTGCTGCCTGAATGCTTGCCTGCCAAAGTCGATGGGGCTTTGAAGTGCAGGACATCTGTTCGGCTATTAACTGAACCATCAAAAATTGCCAAATTGGTGGTTCGTGCCCATCTCTAATTTCAACCAATGGGAACCTTAAGTGGGAGTGTTTACAACACCCTTTTAAGCATGTAGTTCCTATCCACATATCACTTCACTCACCAAAGTAATCAACTGCTCCTTTGGCCTTCTCAGAATTTGAAGCAGTCGAAATTAAAAGTCATCTCCTTCAAAATAATGATTGGTGGTTCCAGAAGGAAGCTCTGAGGTGAGATGTCAGATTTTGGGGATCATATACAACAGTTTTTTTGCTTGAGCGAACAGAACCCTGATGTAGAACCAAGAGCACAGCTGTGATTTCCATGACCATAGGGATGTGGAGACATCTATAAAGCCTGCAAGTAGTCCAGTGGGGTCTACAACAGAGTAGGCAAATCTGCCAAGGCTGATGACTATTTTTCAGCAGGGTTGGCAATCCTAAGGAGCATGGCTACAACTGCAAGTTTTCAAAATTATTTATTTAAAAATAAGTATAACAACTTAATGAATTTTTCTCCTTTCTTTAGTAAACATAAACAAGAAACAATTACTCTAAACAAGAAACAATTACTCTAAACAATTACTCTAATTACTCATGGTGCAGTGGTTAAAACGCTGTATTGCAGCTAAAACTGTGCTCACGACCTGGGGTTCAAATCCCAGGTAGCCGGCTCAAGGTTGACTCAGCCTTCCATCCTTCCGAGGTTGGTAAAATGAGTACCCAGCTTGCTGGGGGGGGGGCAATGTGTAGCCTGTATAATTAAAATTGTAAACCGCCCGGAGAGTGCTTGTAGCGCTATAGGGCGGTATATAAGTCCCAAATATATATACATATATATATACGTATCTGAAGGTCAAATTCATTCCATTATGCTACCTCATTTAAACCTGATTCACCAGATTTAAGTTTTACTTCTGTATAAATCAATAGGTTTAATAAGGCAGAACAGCAGCAGCAACAAGAGAGAAGAGCAATTCAGTGGTTCCATTATGCCTACATAGCCCCAGACATCAAGATATGGACTGAAAACAACAAAGCAAATCGGACTCCAGCAGCACTGTTCAACTGATTGATGACCTCTGAGCCAGACTGAACCATGCAGTGGAAGAGAACATTTTTAAAAACTGAGTAATTCTCCTCATGCCTTCTAGTGGCAAATTTTAGAAAGAGAAATGTGAGAGGAGGGCATAAGAAGACTTTCTGAGCAAACTTTTTTTTTAATGTTTTACTTTGGGAGCAGGATTTGCTGGGCTGACATGCCCAGGAATACTTGGGGGGGCACATTTGAAGCCCTGGAGTTGGCAGGTATTTTACAGTTTACACTTTGCCTACCACTGGTTTACAGAGAGCAAAAGGATGGAGCTGGAACACTATGTAACACAGCCTGCTTCTCTTCATAAGCCTAGCCTTGGGCTTTTCTATCATCAGTGCTTCTCCAACCATCGTTAGCTTTGCAAATAATGTTAACCACTGTGTAGCTCTTGTAGCACAGTTTTATTACAAATGTTGTGCTACAGTAAGTTTCTCCGTCTAGTCTAGCTAAAGAGCTAGATATATTTTATATAATTTTAGCGGCTCTAAAACATCCACTGCAAAGCTTTCCCTCATCTAATTGTCATCCCATTGGCTTTCCGGCAAATGGAATATAGTGACAACAATATGTCTCTAACTGGGGATGTAATAAAACCCTGAGTAATTGCTGCTCTAAATTCAATCTGCTCTGAGAGCAGCAGAGGTGTGGCAACAGAATTAAGGATTAAGAAAAAGCTAGTGGTGCATGCAAATGCAATCTGTACAAATGTTTTCATCCAAACTTGCCAGTAAACAGCTATCATGCAGCCTTTCTCCTCTTATGCACTGTATTTAGCAAGATGTCTTTTCCATGGAGTTGGAACCAAATTTAGCAGCTCTCTGCAAAGTTAATTAGAATATTCACTGAACTGTGATGACACTATGCTGAATAAAACAAGATTGTCAATTTCAGTCAAATAACTAGCTGGTAGGCTTGTTAGATGTAGTTCTTTCACAGCTTGGCTGTCAAAACTGCCAGCCAAAAGGGCCTTGTTCTCTTCTTGTAACAGAAAACCAATCATTTTTTAAAAACAAAACTAAACATTAAGGTTTTTATATATAAAGCAATATCTAAAATTATCTCAGCCAAAACTCCCTCATGAGAACTAAATGTACTTCACATTTCTACTGAAATAAAATGTTTAAAATGCTTAATTTCTGGCAGTACCATATCCTTATATATTCCTTGATTAATATTTACTGCAAATAAATATGACGTCCACAGTCAAAGTTTGGGCTAAAGACATAATCACCACCAGATTGGGCAGAATGTCACCCTGACATATCAGCATTATGTTGAGATTTTGATATGAAAATGTATTAAATATTAATGTTGTAAAGCTAAATGTAAAATGGCTGATTTTACCTAAGTCACTGTACTGATTGCATTCAGGTGTGGGTATCAAGGATTAAGACTTAACGTTGTACAACTGTGTACATGATGAAACTTTGTGTAACAGAAAATGAAGTAATGTATTTTCTGATTGGTCACAGAATTGTACCTAAGTCATGTGTAAAATGAACGTCTGTATCTGCTGTAAGTCAGATCACTTTTTCCTATGCTGTGTGTTGTTGCTTCATGTCATGTTATGCTGCCAGAGGAATGTCTATTCTCCATGCATATATGTAAATAGACTAAGTTGTTGGTTTTACTCTCTCTCTGTCATAGTGTCATAAGTATCTCTGCTAACCAATATCTCCTTACTCTGCTGATGTTATGAGAATACACATTATAATCAAAATTCTCAACACGTTAAGCATCTTTCTTCATACAATTTTTCCTAATGTATTTATCCAACTATCAAACTAAGAAAGGTAAGATGCATATCCCTGCTCATGTGTTCTAAAGCAATTGAAAATATGATCTAAAGCAAATGGGAAAAATTGAGGACTTCAGCTCATTCACCCTGTTCTGTATGGCAGAAATATTTCTTCCCTACACTCACTATGGTAAAAAATACCTTCAGCTGTCTGAAGCCAAGATGTACTTACTAAACACACACAATGGGTTGGTGAATCAGTACATCAGTCTTTGGTACATTCCTTTTACCCTTCAATCTCTATCAGTGATGTATGTTTTATACTGCTAATTTGTTAAATTTTTTAAATTAAAATATTTAATATTTATGTTAGCAGAGTACAGAGGGCCATCACTGAGCTTATGACTATTAAGCAGAAGTAATTAGTTTGATGATGTAGGTAAACAGAAAATGTTCCATTCATATATATTATGAGTACGTATGTCACACTGTTCCTCCAGCAAGCTCTAGGCAACATACAATAGCTGTCTTCTTTCCCAATTTCTCATCAAAACAATCCTGTGAGGAAGGGTTAGAATAAGACAGAAAGCTGTTCTTTTAAGGTAGAACATTAAAAGCAGGATGTAAACCTGTTGAGAGGCTTTCCAGAGGACAATAGGCCAAGGACAATAGCTCTGGTACAGTTAAATATTGACTCAAAACTTGGGGCCCCACATAACAGGTGTCATATGCCAAATACTACTATTGAGAGAGGGGGAAAACAAAAGTATGATATTCTGGAGAACTGCAGCTAACTGTACAGAATCATGTTTTCCTTTCATTTGTCACTTCTGAGGCTCACTCAGTCTGGAATATAAATCAACAAGAGTAGACTATCTGAGAAGCTTGAACTTAAAATCCCATCAATTGCAATATTTTAAAAAATTAAAATAAGTATTAACTCATCCAAGATTTTTGTTGATCACTTTTGAAGGACTTTTATTATATATAGCGTTTTTGAACACATACAGTGCCAGGAAAACCAGTTATTAGGAAATTGCAGAGGTGAGGGAGAGATACAAAAATATGCTGGAGGGGAGGAGTAACCATGCTATTAACCTTTAATTGAAGGTAAATATAATCGTTCCTACTCACATGTATTCTCTGTGTGCTGAATGTACAGCAGCTGCATTGCTGTAGCGCCACAGGACTATCACTGACGATAACACATCCAAAGTGGCATCAAACTGGAAAAGATACATAAGTGATTGAGCTGGGGCAGCAGCTATTAAGGAAAACTATGCACACTTCACTAAAACTACTAATTATACTACAAGATTATACATTCATTTGGTATAAATCATATACATTAAAGCAAGAATCTGCATTCATTAAAATGAGCTGAGCCTTCATTTCACAGATAGAAAACACTACAGATCAACTAAGGGAATTAATAATGCTCTGCCACCCTTCTGCTATGAATGTGTAAGCCTATTTTTAAGAGAGTCCTTTAAAAGGGAGAAGAGAGAGGTTTACTACAAGATATGAAAAGAAACAGTGGTGTAGATTATTCTATCATTTGATAAAACTACTGTCTTGGATTCACATGAGCCATATCACCAGGACGTGGGATAGTTTTAGGGACACGATGTACAAAACTTTTGAATGTATTCTCAATTCTGAATATATGTAGAACCAACAACAGGTCTGTTACTTTGACCAGAATCCTATTGATATTCATGTAAGTTGGTACAGGTACCTGAATGAGGTGTTGGGGTGCATCTCAGTTATGCAACTGGGTACAATCCGGCACCCTGTCAATTACCCAGTTGTGCAAATCTTACATAAATAGGATTTGGGCCTTTGCACTACTTTGGACCATGCATGAAGGAACAGACTACAATGGGGAAAATGAGTTCATCTCCAGTGTCTTTCCTTTATGGCACTAAAGAAGGGATAATATATGCAAATAGGCATGTTTCTCGTGTAAGACATCACTCATCAACTTCATTCGTCATTCCTCCATAAACCCAACATTCTTCCATTGTGAAATGGTGATCTCCATCACATCCATAGAACAGAAAAGTGGGTCTGATCTGAGAGAATTTACTGTGCCATTACTTACAGCAAATCCAAATGATGACGCACTGTACCTCATTATGGAGACAGCTAAAAGAAAAGAGATTTTTTAAAAAAATATTATTTAGTTTGTTAAAATGGGGAGTACTACAGTTTGAAAAGAGGAAAACCTACCACATCACAGTGCATTAGAAATAACAGAAAAGTGCCCTAGTCACAATGCTGCAGCATAAAGAAAAGAGGTGATGAAAAAACCTCTTCCATTACATCATCATCCTCATTAACAATATATCCTGCCTTTCTTACAATAAATGAATGCATGAAAAAAAATTTAAATGGATAAAATCACAATAAATTTGGGCATTATCCTTAAAACAAACCAAGAAAATGTTGAAAACACCATTCATTTAAAATCAATTTAAAATGACTGCTTTTTTAAAAAAATACTGATAAAATTTGTTGTATCCATTTCTAAAAATGACAGTCCTGAAACGTTTTGAGGTTAAAAGCCAACTTAAAAAGGAAGGTTTTCACCTGCCAGCGGAAGGACTGTAAGGAGGGCAACTGAGCCTTGTGAGTCAGGGAACTCCATAGAGTGAAAGCAGCCACTGAATACTCCCTCTCTCAGGTCCCCAGTAATGTGCCGGTGATGGCAGTGGAACCAAGAGAGAAGGTCTTTCCCCAAAGATCTCAGAGACTGAGAGAAGGGATTATGCAGGAATATTGCTGCCCTCAACTATGAATGGCAATTCATGTTTCTACCAACTGGACACAAATCAAGTAGTTTCATTTGAATATCTTCATAAATTTATTTGTCAAGCCACTTATCAGAAGAAACTGTGTACTAAGCAAAGCAATGCTGTATTGTCATGGGAAAAGATAATATGAATTTTTGAAGATATGAAAACAAGCAGATTTGTTGTTTTTAAGTGTGTATAAAAGTCTTTACAACAGAACATTTCCTTCCAGCTCTGAATCTATGTACATTTCTCTTCAGAGATTTTATAAATTTATGAAGTTACTATAGCTTTTATAAATAATTCAAAATGTCCATTTTACATTTGTGATACAACACATTACAATAAGGATCGATTTTTTTTCCTTCTTCCTTTCTTTATCTTCTATATACAATTCTGAAACTTTTAAAAAATGTTCTCACATTGCTAATGAATTAACCAATACAATTCTCCAATAACGTTGTACCTTACAGAGAAAAACAAGCTAAATAAAGAACACAAGAAGCACATGCTCCGTAGCACCAAGGACAGCAACATCACCAGCGTAGGCAGGTGAACAATAGCAGCAATACAGAAATGTGGGAGGGGGTGGAAACTATATGGAAAGACATCAGCATTACAGAATATTTTTTTCAGATGCATGCCAATTGTCACTGCACTGAAAAAGGTGAAGCTGTGAGTGCAACAAAACAATAAATATTTCATGTCCATCTCCTCAAAACTACAGGATGGCTTTGTCATTAACCACACATTTTTGTTAACAAAACACTCAGGTGATACATCAGAAGGGTTAATGCAGTTCCACATTTCTCTATGTGAAATAGCTTAATTGCACTGTTTCCTAACAAATATATTCTTATTTATATTCAGCAACCAAAACAGGTGCCCTGTGACTACATTATTCAAATTCTCCTATTCTGGGCCTTTTCTCTCCCACAGGGTGAAACATTTCACAAGGTTGTACTCTGTGAAACAGATTTTATTTATTCATATATTTTCATCACATTTCCTTTCAATGACTGAGGTGCCATTAAAAAACTAACTAAAAATAATAATCATTAAGTCTTACAAAAAATATGCATTGCAACGGATTACAAAGCAACAGATAATCATAATTTTATTACTTTGTCATAAAGTTGGTACTGCTTTTTGAGCCCTGTCAGGCATGGAAGCAAATTATTCATATTTTTACTAATAAACAAAGTATTCATCTGAATTATATTTTTAATAGAAGGCCTCACTTTCCCACTAAAGGTTGTGGGGAAGACTCATTAGCTGAACTCCAGAAGTAAATCATAGCTAAAGTAAGTCCACAGAATCAGTGGAATTTATACAGGGGTTGACTCACCAAATCCCCTCTGATTCAGTGAGCCTACTCTAGCTGCAACTTATTAGACTAAGCCACTGGTTCTTAACCTTTGTTACTCAGATGTTTTTGGACTGCAACTCCCAGAAGCCTTCACCACCAACTGTGCTGGCTGGGGTTTCTGGGAGTTGCAGTTCAAAAACACCTGAGTAACAAAGGTTAAGAAACACTGGACTAAGCAACAGGATTTCAGCTACTGACACACATTGTCAAAGCACTTTGGAACCAGAATCTTGGGGTAATAAACTGAATTCTGAGGATGATTCATTTTTCACTGCTCTATTCTCATACCTGACAGGGAATGTTACTTTGATATCTAATGACTATGATTACAGTAGGTTGGTAATAGTAAAATCAGCCTCTTGCAAACTATATGATAGAGTGCTCAATTAACTAAGGAAGAACTATTAACTTCCAAGGCTACATCTTATTTGTCTCTGTGTCCATGTGTCTATTTATCTATTGCTTTATTGCTTAAGTTTTATATATAATATTTGAAATTTTAAAACAAAGACTTCTACTGGGGGAGGAAACCAATTAGTCCCACCCTAGGGCAACAGTAATTCATTAGCACATTATACAGATTATATGACTTGGTTTTAGTTGAATATTCAAATTATAAACACAAAAAGCCATGGGATACAGATATGAATATGTAAATTTATAAGAAACTGATAAAAATTGAATTAAAAAAAAATAAAAAATCATTGATGAGTTTTGAATGCCTATATATTTGTTTGTTTAAATTGCTTCTAAAGCTATCATAATATAGTATTTTCTTAATTTTGTGTAAAACATTAGCGTGAAATCCGACATTGAAAATAACCACATCTGAGGTTAACAAACCAGAGAAACTCATAATTAAATTCCATTATTCCATAAGGGCTATCAATTGTTTTCAGCAGCTAGAAGCCCTTTTAGCAAGGCAAACCACTTTAAAAGTTTCAAATATAGCAACATTTTAAATACGCCAAACAAAATTATTTAGCTTGGAGAAAAATCCCAAATCTATGCTGGCCATAGGTTTATCCCTGAATATACTCCTAAAAGGAAATACCTACAGAGGAGTTTTGGTTGTTTAAAGCATGTCTACTTGCAAATTTCAAATATAGATCTCTATGGGCACAAAAAAAGGACAATTTTGCAACCGCAAACCAACCATGCTTTCATAAAAATTTCTGTGTGAGAAAGAATACAGGATCTGTCTCATTACAACTCTCAACCATCCACCAATGGCAGGAGGAATCCACACAGCAACTGGAGTACCTGTGGGCTCCCATATTCTAACACCCTTATTATCCCTTAGCACACCAGCTGGGGCACGTTTACTGGCTGGCATTTGAGTCAGCCATTGGTATGACAGCAGCTCCCCTGGCTGCCAATCTCTTTCTAGGCTCAATACAAATTGCTGGTTTGGATCCAAGCTATCTCAAAAATCACATATCCCTTTATGAGCTAGTCCAGGTTTTAAGATCACCAACCAGGGGAGGCCTTTCTCATGGTCCCACCATCCTCACAGGTGCACTTAGTGGGGGGCACAGAAGAAGACCTTCTCTGTCACTGCTCCCAGACTCTGGAACTGCCTCCCATGGGAACCCAGACTGAGCCCATTTTTGCTGTCCCCCCATAAGCAGGAAAGGACTTTCCTCTCTTCAGGCAGGCTTTTCCTTAGTGACTGACTGTCTACAAGAGGTTTTAAAATGGGATGGAGTGTAGTTTGTTGCTTCTAGATCTGTCTTCAGTAATACTTTTACCTAACATTTAAATATGTTATTAATTCTTTTATAATATTTGAACAATTTTAATATTTGAATAACATTTTAGCTTCTAATACTGTGTTTTGAATGATGTAAGCTGCCTTGAGTCCTTTTATAGGAGAAAGATGGGATACAAATATTTTAAATAAATAAACAAAATAAACAAAATAAACAAAATAAATCTATAAATCTATTGTCCTATGCTGGACAGTCCTATAACCAATAGGACTGTGGTCATTATATTCATATCAATGGCATATTACTTTTTATCTCCAATATGGTTTTTTTTTAAATTCTCTTCTCTCATCCCCATACTCACTCGGGGCACATACTGCACAGATTCCCCCTCCTTTTAAAAAAAAATCAACAGAAAGGGGCAGTCACACTCCATAACCACTGTATTCCTGTCTTGTTTACGTCAAGTATATAAAATCCTGCCAATACAGTCATACAAAAAGCTTAAAAGGACACCCTAGCACATTTTTTTACTTCGTTTAGAAAAGGGAAGGGGGGAAGAAACAAAGTTTCTCCAGGTTCTGAACTGTAAATGTGAAACCTAATTCCTTTTTAATTTTTAGAATCTAGCTTGGGCATATCCATACTTTCTAATTCTCAAATGAGATTCTGTGCCACTATATTCAGCCATGTTTTCAATGCCTGTGGAAACAAAAATATTTCAGAGGAAATCACATAACCAGATGAGTCCAACTTAAGTTATTACGTTTTAACATCAAAGATAGCAAACATCAAAGATGCAAGATAGCAGCACCCACCATTAAAAACAAGGGTAATAATTACCCCTATAGTTCAGTGTTTTGCTTTGTTTGGGCCTAACTTAATTTCTAATGTTAACTGATATGGTGACACTGAGCTAAATCCAATTGCTCCTCCCATCAAGAAATGATCCATTAAATCAGTGGAACTCGCCTAAATGTGAAGTAACAAGCCCAATTCATTAATCAGGTGTACTCTAATTGAGGCTATCAATTAGATGTAGAATTTATTGATCTTTGTTTTAGTTCACAAGTTATTGAACACAGAAGCTCTTTTGTAAGCAGAAGGGCAGAGTTCATATCTAATGGATGTTTAGAACAGCCCTAACTTGAGAAATTATGCACAGGTAATGTGTCTGTTGTCACGTGATTTATAAGTGTATCCGATGCAAACACATACTGCAGGTAAATCAGTTCTCACTAGACACATACAGAATTGCTCAAGTTAAAGACACCCATGTCCTTCAGAATTTCTCTTATCAAAAGCGATTGCTTGATTCTGTATATACAATCAACAGCAAATCACATTTATACTGCCACATATAATGCACAGCAAACAGTTACTTTAAGATCATGGCAATAGCCATGATGGCAATTTGCTAAGGCCACTTCGGTAGTGCAGATTATAACACAGACTTTAATCAATTTTTATTTCCTTATATCAGCCTATGTGTAAGAAAAAGGCAGTATGCTTTGGATTCTTATCTCAGTAATCAATCTTATTGGTTCAAGTACCTTAGAGAATAGTTTGAATGCAACTGGCTGAAACCCTGTTCCTTAGTATGATAAAATGCACTAGAGTAGGCCCACTGAATCAGTGAGGATTTGGTGAATCAACTCGTCTATAAGTTCCATCAATTCAAATTGGTCTACTCTAGTTGTGACCTACTACACTAAAGTAAGTCACCAAACAGAGCAAGTCCATTTGAATTAATGGAACTTATGGGTGAGTTGACTCATCCAATGCACATTGTTTTAATAGGCCTATTCTAGTATGACTCACCATACTAAGTGACGGGAATTCAGCAACCCAACATCAAAAAAGCCACAGTGCTGTGTAGCCTCTAATGTAAGAGAGGAGCAAGAAGAAAAAGATAAACATTTGTACAGTTTAATTATAAAATATTGCACAGAAAAAATGAATCCATTTTTTACGAATAACTAATAATTCTATATTAACAATTAATTTTTGGGAGTAGACATTGGGATTTCTACCACATGATAAATTCACACTAGATAGATAGATAGTGTAGTGTTCCCCTTTATTATGTCAATGGTTCATGTTTGTTATGTTAATTGTTCATACATATTCATTATGCTGAGAGGCGGAGCCAAGAGAGATGTGACAAGAGGCGGAGCCTGAGAGAGAGTCAGTCAGGGGGAGGATGAGTAGTGTGAGAGAGTGGAGAAGGAGAGAGAGTGTGGAGTTTGAGGAAATCTGAGAGGTGACTAGTTAGGAGTGTATTATCAAATAGAAGATTGTTGTTAATAATAAATTTACCTATAGAAGATATTCATGAATCACTATCAATTTCTGTAATCAATACAGGAACCAGGAGGTGAGGCTGAGGAGCCTAACGCCGAGGGAGGCCTGGAAGGAGAAGACAAGAAATCGGGCCTTCTCGGCGGTGGCTCCTCGCCTCTGGAACAACTTACCTCCTGAGATTCGCGTGGCCCCCTCGCTGGGTATTTTTAAGAATCAATTAAAAACATGGATGTTTAGGCAGGCCTTCCCACCAGATAATTCCTGATGCCCTCTTTTTTCTCTCCTCCCCCTTTCCTTCAGCTCTCCCATTCTGTTCAGTATTTCTGTTGTGTAAAATTGTTTATACGTATACTTATTGTATTATCTTTTAATTGTTGTTAGCCGCCTAGAGTGGTCCTGACACGACCAGATAGGCGGGATATCAATGAAATAAATAATAAATAAATAAATAAATAAATAAACAAAAGTTATATTTAACAGACTTTAAAGTGTGGAACTGAATCTTCATCTTCCTGAAGTAATGGTGATTTAGTGATCACCTGGTGGCAGCAGTGTAAAGGAGGGGATTGTTTGCCTTCAAGTGCTCTAAGTCTTGATGGTTAAGCAAAGAGGCACGAGGGTGAACGCCACAGATAGATGGGTGGATGGACAGACGGATAGAATTGTATACACCTGGACAGTGTAATTTTTTTTATTGTTTTGATGCAAACATCAATCAAACTTTATTATGCTGCAGTAGCTAAGATGGGCAGACATATGCTGCTCAAGTCTTGAACAATTTTGAAAAAACAGAACAACAGGCAATCACACTGTCTTGGTAAGTCCTAGGTGGAAAATCTGATGCAGCCCAGCCTCACCCAGACTCTGCCTCCAGCGGCCCCCAGGTAAATTGAGTTTGAGACCCCTGGCCTATGCATTACCCCAATAAAGAGAAAATTAACATGCAATATTTATTCAAATACCAAAAATTAAACTGGTATTGTCACTGCAATTTTTCTTTGTTTCCAAAGAGGCTGTAATCCACAGAAACAACATATCTGAACTGTGAGCATGTATATAGAAAACTGCCAATTGAGGCAACATTTCATCCACCTGATGACGTGGAAATCATCTATTTTGATTTTTAAAGGATTTTTAGGCCTTAATCTAGAAAAATGGTTAGAGACAATAGATAGATTGGAATAATCAATATAAAGCCGTAATAAAACAGAAGCAGTGGGGGAGAAGCAACATAAAAAATCTCACTTTAAACATGGAAGCACAAGTACACAGTATTACAGGTACTTCTCACAATGTGCTGGAATAAGTGGGCAAATTTAAAAAACTCTTCTCACCTAATGTTTATAGAGAGGGCTTCATATAAACTAGTACAGAGACTGAAAAGCATCTTTTTCTATTCCTATTTTCACACAGCTGGGTGTTCCTAAAGCTGCCTTCACTGTGAGATAGATAGATAGATAGATAGATAGATAGATAGATAGATAGATAGATAGATAGATAGATAGATAGATAGATAGATAGATAGATAGATAGATAGATAGATAGATAGACAGACAGACAGACAGACAGACAGACAGACAGACAAACAGACAGACAGACAGACACACACACACACACACACACACACACACACACACACACACACACACACCGGCTACATATACTACACCAATGCAGCTGTCACAAACAGTGCTTCTGTAAGTGGAACATCAATTCAACATACTTCAAGGATGACTGCATAGCTACTGCTACAGTGCATGAATGGGCCCTAAATAAAAAGCAAATAATGGGGCTACTCCCGGGCATATACAGTATCAGCATTCTTAAACAACTGTACTACTTCAGCTCCTTACAATTTCATTTTTTGTTTTCATGACAAGCAGAATAAAGTAACTTATTTCAAGATAATTAAAGTTGCATCACCAGTCTCATTTTAAGTGTTGACACATGCAGACTTGACTGGTTTGCAAAAGGACATTATCATAATCCTGTGTCACATTTACATTCATCTATGATTTATTCATTTCGTTTCGTTTCAATCCCATTTTTCTCCCAACTCAAGAAGCTTAACAAGGAACAAGTGGAAGAGAACACATATAAATTAAAATTGAAATCACTGTGCCGCAATTTTGGTTTCCAAATGATACATGGGAGTATTGATTTACCTAGAAATGCTTTTGACATAGAAGACCTTGAAAAAAGGCTTATATTTCAATCTTAGCTAGCTTTGAATTTAATGCTAGACCTGGATTTTACTTTGTGTTGGTAGCCATAGAAAAGGCATTACATGGAACACTTCAGTTAATCCAAAATGCTTCTTCCACTCTTCTCAGCTTGCCAGCTTTGCTCCTTCTCTTTCTCAGTAATGAAAGGCTCTGAATCTGCCCAGCATGATGTACTAAGAGGACCCTAGTTCAGAATCCCTCCATGATATAACACTGCAGACTCTGATGACCTCTCCTGGCAGCTGCTTGAGGAGGACAAGACTGGCGGGAGGGGTCGGGAAAAGCTTTCTCTTTCAAGAGAGCTTCATTCAAACCATAGCTCTAATTGGTTTCCATGTACACAAGCCGCGATGATTAATGCACTGCTAAGTGCAGCTCTGTTTGTTTCCTCCTTGGCTAAAGATTCTGTTCAGCATCAAGGCACTGTGAGCCTGGGACATTCTGTGGGAAGCTAAATACCGCAGCTCTTGCTGCAGGTCAAATGTGCATACTGTATTTGTTCACAGGGTCTTTACAAATCTATTTCAACCAGAAACGCAAAAGAAAATGAAAAAAAAATCACAGTGGCACTTTAAGACTAAATACTATAGTTTAATGTAAGATTTCCTGGAACATCATCCACTTCTTCAGACATATGATTAGAATACATAGAAAACACAATAAAACATTCATTCCAGGCTTCAGGAGACGGTGGTGTGGACAGGTTTCACACCTGTAGTGATTTTTGAAGTCTGGTTCTGTAAATATTCCAACAAGAGAAACAAAACAAGAGAAAAGAAGGGGGAGGAAGATGTTGTGGCACTTTAGAGTCTTAAGTATATATTTCAGTGTGATTAAAGGAAACAACAGAGGGACAATATAGATAATGATAGACTTTTAAACCTTGTTCTGAAATATGGGTCTGGCAGTTATGAAGGAAAACAGCATAATTATTATATTTCCAGAGTAACTTTTATTGAAGAGGTCTTCAGAGTATTTAAAATACACAATATACAAAACCAAAAGACTCCCAGCACATGAGTGAATGGATGGATTTCAAAGTCAGTAAATCAGATGTACAGTATAATATTAAATCAATCAAATCCTCATTCTCAAATAGACATGCCCCTGACACACATTCCTGTTCATCCTCTTTCTTCCTAAGGGAGCAAGTTGCCTTAACAGCGAAAAGGGCAACCCTCTGTGTCATGTATAAGCTAGATCCACTCAACAGAAGGTCCAGTTTCCTCTCATTATCCCATGTTTTCATACTTTTAAGAAAAGGAGCAAGGTAATGTTCCCTAATGCTGTCATATAGCTGACAGTGCAACAATTAATGTGTAAGATCTTCAACTTTGTCTGTTCCACATGAGCGGAATCTATTTTGAACGGGGATATCCAAAAATTGACTCTGTTGCATCATTGTGTCAATTTATTCGAACTGGAGACAAGTAAAGGCCACATGCAGGATCCTTTTCATTTTAGAAGAGAGATATTTTTTTCCTGGAACTGAACCTTGAACCTTGCCATCGATTTCATAGATCTCCCTGATACCAAGTCTGCTAAATCTACCTGAGCTCTGATATCTAAAATTCTTTGTTTAAAAACATTCTAATATTACAATCAAATGAGATTATCATTTCAACACTAAAACCGTATTTTCTAAATGTTTTTAAAAGATTTAAAAAACAAGATTTTTTAGAGTTTGTAATCATTTGTTTATCTAAACATACCTTAGGGAGTCTGGTATCGCTGATTTGCACTAAATTAATCCAGTAATTAAATAGCTTAAAGCAATAGTCTGCTACTGCGGGAATTCCAAATTTCGCTCTATTATATTTGATCATGACTTAAGAAACATTGGCTGATATTTAATCTACTTATATGGGCATCTAGCACATGTAAAATTTTTATCTCAGCTGTTTCCCTCTGATTCTTGTTCTGAATAAAAATAAAATCACAGAATATTAAAGAGTTGTTTGAAGATAGTTTTGTGGAGAAAAGCAGGGTAAAAAATTAAATAAAAATAAAATATATGATCAACAGCGTTTATTGTACTAGATGCTGATATTGGACTGAATTCTGCAGTGCAATAAAGCTCAGAAAAAGTGACAACATTCCAAGATATTTCACAGAGGTATTAAAAATAGTGGGATGATAATTTTAAAATTTTAGTAAATCTTTTTTTTTCAATCAAATCTACAAAACAGGAGACATTCCTGAAATTCCGCTGAGATGGACCTTTAATGTATTGGAGCAAGAGGGATGCCAAGGCTTGTAGTGACTACAGGACAATTATTTTAATGCAACATTTCATGGCACTGAATTCTGAAAGTTTAAAATTGGCATTGCCAGTTGTACATGGTTTTGTCTTCTTAGTTCTACTATATGAATCATGCACTTCAACACAAACTATTATTAAAAAGCACCATTTGAAATGTGGAATGATTACAGGATACTACAAATTCTTTGGATTGAAATGGTGACCAAGAAAGAAGTACTGAAATGAATTAACATTCATGGGCATGAAATCATAACTTACAGAATGCTTCGGTCATATTATAAGAAATGGAAAGTACAAACAGTTATTTGTTCAAGGTATAATATGTGAGAGAAGCAGCGTACAAAGGAGAGGACCTTATTATCTCAAGAACTGTGGACACTGGTTTGGATGTAACAGGGCATTGTTATTTAAAATGCTACATCCAAAACCAAAACAGCCATGATCAATACTCAAACTCGATTGAAGAGGAAGAAGGAAAACACAATGAACAATGGAAAGCAGGTTTCTTCAGAATAAATCCTATTACCAGTACTACTTTCAAATGTTGATATTATTACAAAATAAGTGAAACTTGCAAAATGTTGTAGAGTGCTGTGCTCCTATTCCCCCATTTTAGTCAGTCAGCCATGCCTTTGTCAATTTATTTCTATCTCTGTACCACAAGATCTTCTAACTATCCACTCTCAGAATAGCCTGTCACCTTGATGGGTGGTTCTGTCAAATCCCTGGTTGACCTCTGGAATGGGGAAATGGCAAAAAGAAATTGATGTGATACCTGCTCCCTCAAAGCAGAGCCAAAGTAGAGCCTAGTTTACCAGAGAGCTGCTGGTGATGAAACAAGGGAGTCATAGTTTTGAGAGAAGGTGATGGAAAACTCAAAGTGAATCTGATCTAATGTTCCATTTTGGGGGAAGGTGCTAGAGTGGGTTGTGGCCTCTCAGCTCCAGAAGTTTCTGGATGAGCCAGAGTATCGAGACCCATTTCAGTCTGGCTTCAGGCCTGGTTATGGAACAGAGAAAGCTTTGGTTGCCTTGGTAGGTGATCTACACCGGGAACCGGATAGGGGGTTTGTGTCCCTGTTTCTTTTGCTGTACCTCTCAGAAGCTTTCAATACTATTGAAAACAGTATCCTCCTGACCCGTCTCTCTGGAATGGCACTTGTGGGCACTGTTTCACTGTGGCTCCAGTCCTTTCTGGAGGAGAGAACTCAGAAGGTGGTGCTGGGGGATTCCTGTTTGACACCCTGACTGCTGACCTGTGGGGCTCCTCAAGGCTCTGCTTTGTCTCCTAGGTTATTTAACGTCTACATGAAACAACTGGGAGAGATTATCCAGAGTTTTGGGATTTGGTGTCACCAGTATGCCGATGACACCCAACTCTATCTCTCTTTGCCACCTAAATCTGAGGAAGGTACTTCAGCTCTAGATCAATGTTTGGTATCAGTAATGGACTGGATAATGGTGAATAAATTGAAGCTTAATCCAGACAAGACAGAGGTGTTTCTGGTCAGTCAAAAGGCAGATCAAGGAATAGGGATGCAGCCTGTACTGGATATACTCCCCTTGAAAAAACAGGTGCACAGCTTGGGAGTGCTTGATTCATTCCTGAGCCTAGATGTCCAGGTCTCAGCAGTATCCAGGAGTAATTTGCATAATTAAAACTAGTGTGCCAGCTACATCCATCTTGAGAGGGGTCTTGATCTGGCCACTAGCACATGCCCTAGTTACTTCTCCGCTGGATTATGGTAATGTGCTCTATGTGGGGCTGCTGATTGGAAGTGTTAGGATACTTCAGCGGGTCCAAAATGCAAAAGCCAGATTGCTGACTGGGGCTGGCTACAGAGATCACATAACCCCCTAGTTAGAGCAGCTCCACTGGTTACCAATCCAATTCAAAGTGTTGTTTTCAACCTATAAATTCCTAAATATCCTGGATTCAAGCTGTCTTACAGACCATATCTCCCATTACAGTATAAGGTGGCTCAGATGTAAAGATCACCAGGAGAGGCCTTTTTCTCAGGCCTGCCACCTTCACAAGTGTGTCTGATGGGGACACAGGAGAGAGCTTTCTCTCTTGCTGAACCCAGACTCTGGAATTCCCTTCCACAGAAGACCAGACTGTCCCCATCTTTGCTGTCCTTCCACAAGCAAGCAAAGACCTTTCTCTTCAAGCAAGCCTCCCTCAGTAACTGTGTGTGACTTTTAGATGGGTTGTTATGCATTACTGCTTTGACTGGGTTTTTAGTACTACTGTTTTCCATTTCTGAGACTGACTTCTTTTAAAACTATTCGTATATTTATTGTTCTTAGCTTTAATATTGCCCTTTTAGTGATGTAAGCTGCCTCTTTATACACATTATTCTTAGCTTTAAAAATTGTCTTTTAATTATGTAAACCACCATTGTTTACTCATTGTTTTCAGCATTAAATATTGTTTTTTTAGTGATGTAAGTCACCTTCAAGGAGAATGCAGGGGTAAAAATATTTTAAACAAATAAATATTTGAACACATACAGTTGTGCCTCGACTTATGAACATCCCGACATATGACCATTTCAAGTTATGACCAGCTCCGGCTGCAAAATTTTGCTTCTACTTGCGACCAGAGCTTTGGGTTACAACCAGAAAAAGGCTGGGAAAAAGGTGGGGAATTCAAATTGCTAACCATTGGTGGCAAAGAGGCTATTTCTTTGTAGCTCTTTCACCCCATCAGTTAGAGTGTGCACGATCGGAGGAGGCTTCGGACTGCCTGGTAAGGTGCTGCTTTCTACTTTTTAAAAACTGTTCTGGGTGGGGTTTGCAGTGTGGTTTTGGGCTTGGTAGTGGGATTATGTTTCTATGCGGTGATGGGTCTTGCAGGGTTTGTTTTTTGGTTTTCTTTCCCCCTTTATCGATGGGTCTTGCAGGGTTTGTTTGCTTTTGGGGTATTTTTTTCCCCATTTCCAATAGGTCTTGCAGGATTTGTTTGTTTTTTTGCCCCCCCCGTTTTCGATGGGTATTGAAGGGTTTGTTTACTTTTTGCTTTGCTTTTTCCCCCCATTTCCGAAGGGTCCTGCACGGTTGGTTTGTTTTTGGTTTCCCCCCCCCCCATTTCCGAAGGGTGTTGCACGGTTTGTTTGCTTTCTGCTTTGCTTTTTTTTTATTTCTGAAGGGTCTTGCATGGTTTGTTTGCTTTTCCTTTATAACCCCCCTTCAGCCACAACAGATTAATCGTGTTTCTGATGGGTCTTGGAGTGTTTTTGTGGGGGGGGGTTGGTGATTTTTTTTCTTCCGACGGAATGGATTAGTTGCATTTCAATGCATTCCTATGGGAGATGGTGCTTCGACTTACAACCATTTTGAGTTACAACTGGAGTTCCTGAACCAATTAAATTCATAAGTCAAGGCACCACTGTACTTTTGTGAACTGTGGTGTTTTGGGGTTTTTTCAAGACAGATCTATACCTCACATACATGATGGTGGGGATCAAGTGGAATTACTCCTATATGCTGAAATCCTGTAATGAGCTTACAAGATGATAATGGCATTATTAACACAGGTAGTAAACACTAAAGTTGATGACAACATTGCCATCCTGGCAATCCTGACAATAGGGAAACTACATGAATTCTAAGAACCCAAGTTTAAGACTTGAGTTTTCCACAAGGGTAGAGTAAGTTGAGATCAGGGTCCAATTTGGTCATACATAAACAGAAAGAAGTAGGCTTGTCCACATTAAAATATAGCAGTTAGCCTTTAAGATGCCACAAATGTTTGTCCTTCCCCCCCCCCTTTGGTTTGGGACTGATAGGCATCAGTTCTGAGTCTCCCTCTTGTAAATCTCAACAAAATGTAGTTGTATCCAAAAGTGAGGAGGAATTAAAGAACCTTGTAATGAGGGTGAAAGAGAAGAGTGCAAAAAATGGTCTGAAACTCAACATCAAAAAAACTAAGATCATGGCCACTGGTCCCATCACTTCCTGGGAAATAGAAGGGGAAGACATGGAGGCAGTGACAGATTTTATTTTCCTGGGCTCCATGATCACTGCAGAGGGAGACAGCAGCCACGAAATTAAAAGACGCCTGCTTCTTGGGAGGAAAGCGATGACAAACCTTGACAGCATCTTAAAAAGCAGAGACATCACCTTGCCAACAAAAGTCCGAATAGTCAAATCTATGGTTTTTCCTGTCGTGATGTATGGAAGTGAGAGCTGGACCATAAAGAAAGCAGACTGCCAAAGAACTGATGCCTTTGAATTCTGGTGCTGGAGGAGACTCTTGAGAATCCCCTGGACTGCAAGGAGAACAAACCTATCAATTCTAAAGGAAATCAACCCTGAGTGCTCACTGGAAGGACAGATCCTGAAGCTGAGGCTCCAGTACTTTGGCCATCTCATGAGAAGAAAAAACTCCTTGGAAAAGACCTTGATGTTAGGAAAGTGTGACGGCAAGAGAAGGGGACGACAGAGGATGAGATGGCTGGACAGTATCTGCGAAGCAACCAACATGAAATTGACAGACCTCCGGGAGGCAGTGGAAGATAGGAGGGCCTGGCGTGCTCTGGTCTATGGGGTCACGAAGAGTCGGACATGACTAAACAACGACGACAATCCAAGGGCTTGGCTATAAACAACAGATTATGTGATGTGTTCCAGGTGGGAGCTGGAAACATATAAAGATCAATGGATTTACAGTATGCTTTAATGTGCCACATACAGTATATCACAGAAGTGAGTACACCCCCTCACATTTCATAAATATTTTACTGTATCTTTTCATGTGACAATACTGAAGAAATGACACTTGGCTACAATGTAAAGCAGTGAGTATACAGCATGTAAATGTGATGTCCCCTCAAAATAACACAAAACACAGCCATTAATGTTTAAACCACTGGCAACAAAAGTGAGTACACCCTTAAGTGACAATGTCCAAATTGGGTCCAAGTAGCCATTTTCCCTCCCTGGTGTCATGAGACCCGTTTATGTCACAAGTCTCAGGTGTAAAGGGGGAGCAGGTGTTATTGCTCTCACTCTCTCAGACTGGTCACTGGAAGTTTCATATGGCACCACATGGTAATGAATTATCTGAGGATCTGAAAAAAACAATTGTCTACATAAAGATGGCCTAGACTATGGGAAGACTGCCAAAAACCTGAAACTGAGCTGCAGCACGGTAGCAGCACAGTTTAACAAGACAGGTTCCACTCAGAACAGGCCTTGCCATGGTTGACCAAAGAAGTTGAGTGCCCATGCTCAGTGTCATATCCAGAGGTTGGCTTTGGGAAATAGACGTATGAGTGCTGCCAGCATTGCTGCAGAGGTTGAAGGGGTAGGGGGTCAGCCTGTTAGTGCTCAGACCATACGCCGCACACTGCATCAAACTGGTCTCTAGGGCTGTCGTCCCAGAAGGAAGCCTCTTCTAAAGATGCACAAGAAAGCCCGCATATGGTTTGCTGCAGAAAAGCAGCCTTTAAGGACATGGATTTCTGGGACCATGTCCTGTGGTCCAGTGAGACCAAGATAAACCCATTTGGTTTGGATGGTGTCAAACATGTCTGACAGCAACCAGGTGAGGAGTACAAAGACAAGTGTGTTGTGCCTCCAGTCAAGCATGGTGGCTGGAGTGTCATGGTCTGGGGCTGCATGAGTGCTGCTGGCACTGCGGAACTACAGTTCATTGAGGGAACCAGGAATGCCAACATGTACTGTGACATACTGAAGCAGAGCATAATCCCCTCCCTTTGGAGACTGGGGTGCAGGGCGGTATTCCAACATGATATGACCCCAAACAAACCTCCAAAACAACCACTGCCTTGCTAAAGAAGCTGAGGGTAAAGGTGATGGACTAGCCAAGCATGTCTCCAGACCTAAACCCTATTGAGCATCTATGGGGCATCCTGAAACAGAAGGTGGAAGTGCACAAGGTCTCTAACATCCACCAGCTCTGTGATGTCATCATGGAGGAGTGGAAGAGGACTCCAGTGGCAACCTGTGAAGCTCTGGTGAACTCTATGCCCAAGAGGGTTAAGACACTGCTGTAAAATAATGGTGGTCATACAAAATATTGACACTTTGTGCCCAGTTTGGACATTGTCACTTAGGGGTGTACTCTTGTTGCCAGTGGTTTAAACATTAATGGCTGTGTTTTGTGTTATTTTGAGGGGACAGCACATTTACACTGTTAAGTAAGCTGTATACTCATTGCTTTACATTGTAGCTGTCACGATTCCACATGGCCACTGATTGTTTCACCAACCAAAGAGCTCATGCTACATGCCCCTCAGCTACCATCAGTTGATTTCATCAACAATATTTATTATTAATTGTAGATGTCCAGGCCATATGTCATTTTAAAAGAACCAAATAGAAATTGTTTATTGATACAGGTGTTGACAGAACAAGCAATGTTGTTAGCTCTTAAACAAACATTCTTCTTTATCCACCCTCAACTACCACTCTCCCGCCCAAAGTTCAAAACCCTCTCTATGTCTATCTCAAACTTATCCTCCTGCTGCCGAGTCTCTTATACCTCATGGTTCCACCCCCCAGCATTCCCATTGGTCTATTCAAAAAGCATATGAATATTCATGACCTGGACGAATGCCACAGTAGCCAACTGTCATTTTTTCAGTGTTGTCACATGAAAAGATATACTAAAATATTTATGAAATATGAGGGACTGTACTCACTTCTGTGATATACTGTATGTGTACATTGTGATGTTGCACAGTGGTGTCCATAAAGTGTATCTAATATATAGAATGACCTGGAGTCCTGTTGATGGTAGGGCAAAAACTACTAAAGCTCTGATGAAATTTATAAACATTCTAATGCTAAAACTGAAGTATGAGAATTCACATTATCTGTATCTTCTGATTGCCAGGATGTGAATGTTATCAACAACATAAATCTTTACAACCTATATTAATAATGCCATTGATCTCAAGCTAATTTTAAGGTGTTAATATGCAGCTGTCACTCCCCTTCCTATTCCATTTAATACCAACGCATTAATTTTTAGACATAACATTCTTAACTGTGTAAATAAAAAAACATGAATTAATATGCATGAGAGGAAGGGAAAGCCTTACAGGGCAAAAAAGTTAAGTAGGCGACCATAGGTTGTAGGTAGGGTGTCTGATCAAGACTCTCGTCCATCCTATATGCATTTCTGAACAAATATCAAAACTCTCATCCATTCTATATGCATCTCTGAATTACATGAAACTCCACCCACATCTCATGGATTCAGGTACTTCTTTCCTCTTGGCCAGAGTCTCCACTTTCAGTTGTCCAACATAGCTTCCATAATTGCTAGGTAATGCTTATAAACTGAAGAATATTTGTGCTAATGGCCCCCATATCATTTCCAGCATGCTCATACCCAACTAAAAGCTATTAGAGAAACATCAGTCACTCTGCAGCACCCTGAACTCTGAGAGCCTGCAATGATGATAGATTTGTTGTAGGTCATTTCATGTGCCTTATGTAATTTACCCCATTAACATTATAAAACTCTGAACACTTCAATAAATGTGAACCACTTGTCATAGAAACTGAAGAAGTTTGCTTGACTCAGTTTGGTAGATATCCGTATAAATGTCTGGTGCCTGGAAATACTTCTAAGCCATGAAGTGATACCAACACAACATTAAAGAATTTTTTGAACACAGGAAGCTTATCCAGATCAGCTCATTGGTCCACTTAGCTCAGTATTTTCCAGATTGAGTGGCAGCTGTGTTTTGGAATCTCATTTTCTTTCCCAGTCCTACCAAGAGACTGAAACTGGGACTCTTCACACACAAACTTTATCACTAGCCCTTCCTTCATTTTTATTAAAAGTGTATAGACATACTGACAAACATATATACAGTTCAGTTTACTATTAGGCATCCACCTTGCCAACCAAACATATTATACACAGTAGTATGATCACATAGATGAATGGCCCTTCAGATGATGTTAGCTTCCATTGCCTCTCACCATCTGCTTAATTTTATTTGTTTTACACAAACAAGCAAGGGAAATTAAGATTTATTTATTTATTTATTTCTATTTTAACTGCAAAATATCATAACATTTATTCAAGCCTTCGAGGGCCCACATGAGGACATTGTGGCCCCATGGGGATCCATGGACCACAGGTTGTTCTAGACAACTCAAGCCTAAAAACAGAATTCATGCCTGAGTGCAGAAAGTATTTTCCCTCAAGACTGTCAAAAAGACACTGAAACACTGATAGCATGTCCCAAGAGCAGACAGGCTTTAGGACCAAACTCCCCAAAGCAGACACAGGAAACCATGCAGTCTGTAGAGAGATGTTAATATCTGAGAAAGAAAGGAAAAACCAAACTGTGAAAAAAGAGGAAGAGGGAGAGAGAGAATACAAGCTGAGAATGCAAGCCCAAGCTACATATTCACACAAGTACAGGAATCCCTAAGCAAGCAGTTGTTAGGAATCCAGAACACATGCACAGTGTAAGCTCCAACTGTGTTAGCAAGCTACATTCTGCCAGCCAAGAGGCATAAAGAGGTTCAGATGTCTCCCACTCACACATTGTAAAGACTCATAACCAAATTGAAACCCACCTGCCAGTCAGAATTTAATTAGATCAGAACCTTCTCAAACATCAGTGGAGAAGCAAGTCCTTATGAGAAAGGCAACTTTCTCACAAGGACCAGAATGACTGCAGCCAACAAGAGAGGACAGGCACATATCACAGGAGAAGGCCTTCTGACATCAAGACAATTTACTGAATTCCTGACAGAACTAGGCCATTGAACCAAGATGGAGATTATTTGGAAAAGTAGATCCTTCTAGTGGATCTGGCACTTATTTTCCTAGTAACTCTTGACATACTTCTGGAGGGGCAATGTCAACCAAATAACAGACTTTTCAGTGGTGGTAGGTTTCAGGCAGCTGACTAGGTGTGACATAGAATGGGTCCATGCTGAATGTTTTAATAATAATATAATTTATTGTCATTGTAAGTATATACACAGTATATCATACAACGAAATTCACAGAAACATATCACCTACACTCTTAAAGGCATTATTGAGCTATAGGCTCACTAACAAAAATCAGATCTGGATTATAGTCTCTGCCACCTGCCACTGTTAAATGAACTGAGTAGTTTAGGATCATGCACAAAGCACATTGAGTTGGATTCTGCCCATTTTATAATGGCATTGCCATTTTCATCATTGTGTTCATAGTTCCATGCTGTGCTATGGCTGCTTTCCATATTACATGGCTTCTCCTTAAAGCAGAATGGCATATTAGCTGGTTTATAAATCAATGTTACTATAGACACAGTCAGTTCAACCATCATACATTGTCCTCATCAGTATAGTCCATTGGGAGGCCTATAATACTTGGGTCTTACAAAAATGGTACTTCCATATTGTTTGTGAGACCTCTCAGCAGCAGTGACATCTCTTATTTGGATCTCAGCATAGGCAAAGAAGAAATTGGCATGACTTTTCCACCCAGTGGTACTTGTCATGTGGAAAGCACTCCTTCAAAGAGGGTATTAGCAATGAAATGGAAAAAACAGATACTCTTGAAATGAATGGTTTATGTATACCTAAACCTGGAATTATTTCATGCAATAGGATTCATTAAAATATATATGTATGCTTTAAATATTCTTTAAAAGTAACATTCATCATTTCCTTAAATAAATTCATATTGCATGCTGCAAAAAAAAACCCACAAAGGGTTTTTAAAAATTGCTGAAATGCTGGCAAAACATCAGACTCACTAGAAGCAAAATGTTAAATTGTAGGGAGTAAGAAGAATGGGACAGAAGAGTTAAAGAATTTGCTGTTTCTTTGGAAACAGCTCAACTTTTCAAACATCCTGCTCTACAGGCTCTTGCCCTGGAAGTGCCAGAAATCAGGGAATGGGCCTTGCAAGGGGAATACCAGGCTTTTTGCAAAGGACTGCGGGACTATGGAAATAAGACATGAGTCAGACCAAGGAACACTGAGTGGTTGCACCCTTTGTACTCAGGAATGACCATCACCAAGACGTCGTCGTTTAATCATGTCCAACTCTTCATGACCCCATGGACCTCCTATCTTCCACTGCCTCCCGGAGTTGTGTCAAATTCATTTTGGTTGCTTCGATGACAGTGTCCAACCATCTCATCCTCTGTCGTCCCCTTCTCCTCTTGCCCTCACACTTTCCTAACATCAAGGTCTTTTCCAAGGAGTCTTCTCATGAGATGGCCAAAGTATTGGAGCCTCAGCTACAGGATCTGTCCTTCCAGTGAGCACTCAGGGTTGATTTCCTTTAGAATTGATAGGTTTGTTCTCCTTGCAGTCCAGGGGACTCTCAAGAACCTCCTCCAGCACCAGAATTCAAAGGCATCAATTCTTCGGCGGTCAGCCTTCTTTATGGTCCAGCTCTCACTTCCATGGATCAAATGGATCAAAGACAACATGGATCAAATACTATGCAGATTTTATTTATTTATTTATTTAATTTATATGCTGCCCACACTACCCAAAGGTCTCTGGGCAGCTTACAATGTTTAAAATACAATAAAAATTCAGAACAATTAAAATACAATTAAAATATATATAAAATTGCCATTGGACCCACAGCTAATATTATTTCAAATGAATATTTAACAATGCAGCATCATTCTGCCACTGTCAAACTCCTCTCTGTTTTGTACCTTTTTCCTCCACTTCTCTATCGTTTGCCTATTTTTAATCTACAAATCTGGGCACATGGTCTACATCTCATATTTAGCTGTGTACAATACCTTGATTGACTGATCCATGTCAATCACTTTATCAGGCAATTTTTCTCTGAAAGAAGGGATTGAAAATAAGTGACAAATTCAAGAGCCAAATTCTCAGCTTCCACACTTTGGAAAGTATTGTACAAGAGTCAACAATTTGCATAACTATTTTTAATGCAAGAAGCCTACATACAGCTCCCTTCCCCAACATACGAGAGAGACAGAGAGAGGTCTCATATACGAGATAGATATAGATACATGGCACAGCCTGGCTTCCAAAGAGCTGCGTATTATGGAGATTCCTTTCACCTAGGAAGTCAGCACCTCTCTTATGTAGCTGTATTTTCATTCCAATACATGTTTCAGTTGAAGTACACTGACAAATATAATTCCACATTGAGAGACTTCCAAAACCCAGATGTAAATATGAGGAATCTGCACAGGATGAAATTTATGCAAATATTGGATGTTCAGTTATCTATTTCCTTAAGTAATTTTAAATGGGGTGGACACCTGTAATCTTCCAGCTGTTCCCAGACTGCAACTCCCATATTGCTTCATCATTGCATATCTTGGAAATTTGAAAGAAACATATATTTAGCTGGGGTTCTTGACATAACTTGTCAGCAAAAAGGTGAATTCAGAACTTGATACCAATTTTAATTATTGGCCAGAATCCTGCCTGTAACATTATGCTGTCATAAATGTGTGAGGTGTTCCACCCAGGCAACAATCTGTTGCATGGTTCCTATTTACCTTTCAATCAGTTGCACAGCTCTGATTGCACAATGAGCATGAAGAAGTGGTTTGTGAATGTCACGTTCATCTTGGTGTGACGTTACACAACACTTACACAACTGTCATTACTCAACAGGATTCTAGATACTGTACTACATATTTGTGGCTTTATTTTAACCCTCATTTTACAAATCAACAAAATATATATGTACTGTATTCTCAAGCACAATTATCCAAAAACAATTAATGTCATAACAGCTACAGCACAATTAGATCTGTGTACTTACTTAAATCCTGCTTTAAAATCTAAAAATGACCCTACTGGTTAAGGCAACTTTCAAACCACCAAGCTTGCCTAATACTGTACAATGTGGGCATCTATTAACTATTGCTAAAGAATTTCATAAATCAGTGAGTTTTCAGAAGGCAGTGAATTTCCCATTAGAATTGGGAGGGAGGGAGGGAGGGAGGGAGGGAGGGAGGGAGGGAGGGAGGGATGGATGGATAGATGGATAGATGGATAGATGGATAGATAGATAGACAGACAGACAGACAGACAGACAGACAGACAGACAGACAGACAGATATAATCAAGCATTGGAGAAAATTTCCATTTGGTTTCTGAATTATATTAAAGGTATATGGATGTTCAATACACTTCACAGTATAGAATAATATGCAAAAATAGATATAAGATGTTATGAAGCAATGCAGAAATAATTTGAGATAGCAGAATCATAGCTGTTTTCTTCGCAATTGTGTCCTCTTTCACCATCACCCCCTCCAATATTTTCTTATATTCCTGACTTCCTTTGCTTTCTACTATAGTCTTCTCTTAGGCAAAAGCTGTCAAATTGCCCCCAAAAGGGAAATGTGCTATATGCAGCACAGCCTGGCTCTAGGGATGTTCAGCAAATGTGGTTTAATCAATGCTGTATTCCAAGAGAATTAAGGATGTGTCTATGCATCAAATGTATCCATTATACAGATATCACCACACATTGTTGTCATGTGTCAAAATGGCAAGTAACCTAAATGCAACTATCCAGTTTTGTTCCACATATTTTATAATTCCCTTACAAAGGAAAAAAGAGAAGTAAGCTTCTACAAAAGCATTCTTACCTTATGTTTAGTTTCTAATGCTTAAGGGAATGCACTTCTTTCACATCTATAATCAGTTCCCACCATCTCAGGAAGGCTATGAAGAAACACACCCTCAAACCAGCAATTAAATGGTATGTGTTTATTGACTATTGACTAGTATAATTAGTAGTCAACAGTCAATAAACATGATTGCAATTTTTAATTCATTCTTAATGAGGTTTGCTAGTTTCCCTGTGTGCTATTTTTGAAAATAAAAGCATGACAAAAATATATTAAATAAACCAAATAAGAACATGGACTATCTGACTCCTGCTTTCTGCTCCAATACTATAGTAAATCCAGAGTCTCTACCACAGCAGCAATATCAAAGAGAGCCAGTTCTGGAATTAGTAACATGTTACTAGTTGTGGAATAGTACTATGTTACCAAAGAGTAACATAGAAGACTATGTTACCAAATTTGCACAGTATCAAAGATTTGCACTATGTAAAGGAACATCACATCTAATCACAAAACAAGCTTCAGTGACAGTCTCTCTCTTAATACAGTGGTGGCCCGCATAGTGAGGTTAATCTGTTCTGGATTAACTGTGGCTATGGGAAAACATCGCTATACGGAAAGTAAAAACCCATTCAAACTTCGTTTAATGCGTTCCAATGGGGCCCAAACTCACCGTTCAGCGAAGTTTCTCCATAGCGCCGCCATTTTCGCGCCCTCGGTAAGCGAGGGCAGGGCGCGAAAACGCTGCGCGTGGCTATTCTGGGTGTCCGGTGGCCATTTTGGAACCGCCGATCAGCTGTTTAAAAAAACTGCTATGCAAAAATCGGTAAGCAAAATACTTACCGATCGTCGCAAAGCGATTTTTGTCCACTGGAAACATCGGTATGCGATCGCATTAGCGATCGCAAAATCTGCATCACTATGTGGATTCATCGTTAAACGGTGCACTCGTTATGCGAGGCACCACTATCTCCTGTATTGTTACATATTTATTTCAAGAATGTATGATACTACAAGCAGTGGTGAATTACTTGCACTCCAAATGCTTTGGACCACACTGCCCATTATTCTTCTGCATGAAGCCAATGGGAATTGTAGCTCAAAACACTTGGAGGACCAAAGGCTTCCCACTCCAGTCACACAGTTTGCTAAAGACCGCAAAAAAACATTTCAAGAGGAAATGTATTGGTTACCACTTGTTATCTCTGCCTTCTGTATTTTCACTATGCCTGACAAGGCGTTAAGACTGAGGCCTGACCTCAACCATTTTAAAACTGAGTAAACTGAAAACTAGTCCCACTCCCTTCCACATTTACTCCTGTAAACTTCTGAAAGCAAGCACCCCTTCTATGACTGCCATATCTTCATAAGATTGGGAAAACTAGAAAACAATACTGCATTTAGTTTAGCCTATATGAGGAAACTGCTATATTTTTCATGGTGACCATTCTGTTTACATCTCAATTACAACTTTAGAAGTCAATATTGTAAAAAAGAGGAATCCTAGAAAGTCAACCCTAAAAATTGTTCTACATTCTGCTTTAGGGGAGGAGGGGAAGTACGCAACAAATGTGAAGAAGTTTGTTTTCAGCAGAAGCAGGGAGTCTGGACTCTGCCCCCCCCCCCCGCTGCCAACCTACTCCTGGCATCCCTGTCTGCTCACCTGCCATTAGCCCCCCCCCCATTGCCTATCTGCCTCTGCAGCCGCTGCAGACCACTGTCCTCAGAAGCAAGCAGTCTCAGCTTCCCTTCCAGTAGCATGCCTGGCAGCTTCTGGGCACGCTCATAGGTCTCAGCATGCCCAGAAGTAGCAGGCCTGACTTTTGGAAAGGAAATCAAGCCTGCTGCTGGCTTCTGCTTGCTTCTGAGGACAGGAGCATGCAGTGGCGGCAGGAGCAGTTAGGCATGGGGGGGGGGTCCATGGGGGGAATGACAAATGACTCAGAAAAATGATTTTGAGTTGCAAGTCAAGTGCAAGCCATGGAGACGAAAAACCCAAATCCAAATTAGCCGCCTAGAGTGGTCGCAAGGCCAGATAGGCGGGATATAGATAGATAGATAGACAGACAGACAGACAGACAGACAAGTCTAAGTCAAGTTGCTGGTGTAATTTAAGTCCAATTTGACAGTGAGCTGCAAGTCCCCATCCCTAGTTTTCAGTCTTGGAAACCTCCAGTAGAATTTACGTTAGGGATGTTAAAGTCACTGAAAAATCATAAACAGACAGGTCTAGTAGCTCAAATGTGGTTCCCAAACCACCAAAGCTGCCAGCTCCTACAATTAAAAGTAGGGGTGTAAGAGGACGTGTTGGTGGCTGTGGGTTTGTGTGCACAGACATACCCTTTATGGTGACCCTAATAAGGTTTTCAAGGTACATGAAATATTTTACCATTGTTAAACCGTTCCCCCGCCCCCCCCGTGAGTTTCCATGGTGGGGATCTGAACCAAGGTTTCCTGAGTTCTAGTTTACCATTCTATCCACTCTACCACACAAGCTCTAACAGGTGTTAGGAAGATGAGATTCTCAAAACAAACACAAAATCCATGCCTACTCTAAACTATTATGTGATCTTTGCCACTGAATCATTAATTACCCATCTGTGAAAGCATGTTGAACTCATGCACGAATGTAATCTGTTGTACTGGATTGTGAAGCAAAGAGTAGCAATTAACAAAATTTAAAAACGCTCATCATTTCTCTTCCTGACAGTATGAGGAATTCGTTTGAAGTATTTAAAGAATAATTAGGGGGCAATGAGAAGCCTGTAACTGACTCTTCCCTGAGAGTTTCAGAAATCTAATTTAGGAGGGAGAACTTAAAAACAAGCTGTAAAAATTGTGGCTGGCTTGAACTTTCAGCACTTACCTCAGCCATGGAAAACAATTATTTCTGTTACATAAAGTGCCTCGTATGGAAAGAAAGTAGTTGTTTATCCACTTGCTTTACTTCCAAACTCCTGAACAAAAGTCTATGCAACATTTGGCTTGGTCTGCAGCTGGTTTTCATCTATTACCACCTCATCCCTCTCAAGCCTTTTAAAGGAAACTGTCAATGCCCAGCAGAGTACTAAGGCGTTATTATATTTAGATGTACAGCGTGTTATTTAGCTGCCTAATCAGATTTGCAACATGGCATTACAATGTTACGATATTTGTTCTTACATTCCTACAACATGCAATTAATTCAATGAAGTTCAGTACTGTGGGACATACACTAACAGCCATGGAATTATATAGTTTTAAACTGGAATTGGAGAAAAGTTGTGAAGAAGAGATGGAACAATTCCTATTAGCAAAGATTAGCTATCTCTGACTTCTGTGTTCAGAAGCAATATATCAATGAATGCCAACAAGACACAGCGGAAGGAAATGCATGCTTCATGCTTTACTTATTGTGAATTTCCCAGAGACGTCTGGATGAATATTGCAGAAAACAACATGCTCAGCTAATCCAGCTGAGATCTTAAATTCTTAACAACTACATAACTATTATCTAGAACACTTATTGATAAACAGAAGAAAAATTCAGAAAAATAATTCTTGTAAATGCAACTAAAATTTTGCAGTTTCATGAGATTATTATTAAAAGCTGGAAAAAAAACACATGTTTTGCTAATTTGTCAATTCCTGAGAAATAATGCAATAATGTGAAATAAGCATCTATGATCTGATGGAGCTTTCTGCTCTGTCCTATATTTAGCAATTTCCCTGCTGTGTCATCTGTCTCCTGTGTCGAAGCAATGTACCAGTACATTGCTCTATTTTTAGGTGATGTGATGCAAAACAAGTTCAAATTTTTAAAAAAGTTCAATATTCATGTTATAGAAGCCACACACTGATTCTAATTATGGTTTGCAATAGGTCTGTATTCTTTTCCTGGGGGGGGGCACTGAATTATGGAACAGCATCGATTATTCACAGGAAGAGCTACAGAAAAGAAAAGTAGATTTGTAGAGCTTCTATGCAGACACCTTTGTTTTGATTATTTAGAGCAGTATTAGTCTGTTTTGCTCACCTTTCCAAGTTCTACAGAGTGGTGCTCACCCAACCTCTCAACATCATCATCATCATTATCTTAAAACCGCAAAGCTGGAAGGGACTCTATGGATCATCAAGTCCAGCCCCTGTCGAGGAGGCACAGTGGGGTATTAAACTCCCAAACTGCAGCCAGAGACCTAAACCAATGAGCTATCCAGAGTTCACCCTATAGAATGGCCCGCTAGATACTTTGAGCTTCTACTCCCCATAAGCCCCACTTAACATGACAACTGCTGCAGTTTTTCTTTGTTCTCCCCTTTTGCAAAGGGACAGAGAGCCTCACATATTCCTCACTAAACATGTCACTACTCTCCATAGCAAACCCCTTTCCATACAACAAATGAAGAGATTTCTGCTGTTCTCCTCCCTGTAACCAAAAGACTGAATAAACAAAAACTCAAGCACTAGAGATTTCCCTCCTCCTTGTTAATTAGGGAAACCTTCTTGGGGAATTGAGGTGAAACAAAAATGTGGCAAACCCATTGGGCTAAAATATATTTTATGCATTCAATGAAATAGTTACAGCCAAATTAATAGTATTCTCTAATGGTTGGAGGAAGATGTTGTCCACAGTTTACAGTCTGACATGGGTGGCATGAAATGCCCATGCTTAGTTGCAGATTTTCTGTCACAGTTAAGGATATTCAATACTCAACTTCAGCATAGGTATACTATACGTATACATACTATACTTATTATACATATTCAATAGCAGTTTACCACTCACTGTTTTGTACACAGAGAAAAGCCACTGCTCCTAATTCAAGTCTCCAAAGATTCATTGATTGATTGATTGATTGATTGACTGACTGACTGATATTTCTATTTCTATTTATATAAATATATACCCAAAGGTCTCTAGGTGGCTTACAACATTTAAAATATAATAAAAAGTCAAAACAATTAAAATGCAATTAAAATATATATTCTAAAAATTGCCATTGGACCCACAGCTAATATTATTTCAATTAAAAGCCTTCTGGAACAGGAAGGTTTTGACCTGGCACCGAAATGTCATCAGCATTGGCGCCAGACGAATCTTAGTCGGGAGGGCATTCCATAGTCTGGGTGCAGCTGCCAAAAAGGCCCTTTGTCTACAGGCCATCCCTCTTACCTCCTTGAGGGACGGCTCTTTCAGAAGGGCCTCCTGGCTAGATCTTAACTGCCAGGTAGGTTCTGATGGAAAGAGGCGGTCCTTCAGGCATCCAGGGCCCAAGCTGTTTACGGCTTTATATGTCAAAACAAGCACTTTGAATTGGGCCTGGGCAGCAACTGGTAGCCTATGTAATTTGAACAGAATCAACCTGATGTGTTCCCTAGCGGCCCCACCACTCATCAGCTGCGCAGCTTGATTCTGAACCAGGTGCAGTCACCGGACTGTCATCAAAGGCAGCCCCATGTAGAGTGCATTGCAGTAATCTATATGGGATGTTACCAGTACGTGCGTAACTGTCATGTGACTCTGCTCATCCAGGTGGGGCCATAGCTGGTATAATTTCCGCAGTTGAAGGAAGGCGCTCCTGGCCACCGAGTCCACCTGGGCTTCCAGAGTTAGACCAGGGTCCAGGAGCAGACCCAGGCTGCGGACCCTGTCCCTTAGGGGAAATGTAACCCCATTCAGGGCAGGGAAGTGGCCCTCCAGCCTGTCTGGCGAAGCAGCCATTAACAGCACTTCCGTCTTGTCTGGATTGAGTTTCAATTTATTAACCCTCATCCAGTCCATTATCAGGTCCAGACATGAGTTCAGCACAGAAACTGCCTCACCTGGATTGGAGGAAAATGGGAGGTAGAGCTGAATATCATCAGCATATTGCTGACTCCTCAGCCCAAACCTCCTGATGACCTCTCCCAGCGGTTTCATGTAGATGTTAAACAGCATGGGGGACAGTATTGAGCCCTGAGGAAGCCCATGACATAAACGCCATGGGACAGAGCAACTGTCCCCCAGCACCACACTCTGGACACGGTCAGCCAGGAAGGAGCGGAACCACCGTAAAACGGTGCCCCCAACTCCCAACCCAGCCAGCCTATCCAGAAGGACACCATGGTCGATGGTGTCGAAAGCTGCTGAGAGGTCCAGGAGTATCAACAGGGTCACACTCCCCCTCTCTCCTGGCAAAGGTCATCGTACAGGGCGACCAAGGCAGTCTCTGTGCCAAAACCCAGCCTGAAACCCGATTGAAATGGATCCAGAAAATCCATTTCATCCAGCAGCGCCTGGAGTTGCCCGGCCACAACCCGCTCCAACACCTTGCCCAAATAAGGGAGGTTCGCCACTCGTCGGTAGTTAACCACCAGCCTTGGGTCTAGGTTAGGCTTTTTAAGGGGTGGATGAATTACGACCTCTTTCAAGGTGGTAGGGACCACTCCCTCTTCTCAAAGAGGCTTTCATGGCCTCCTGGACCCAGGTGCGAACCCCCCTGGCAGATCTTCCAATTAGCCAAGATGGGGAAGGGTCGAGCGGAGTGGTGGTAGAATGGACAGATCCAAGCACCCTGTCCACATCCTCAGGTCTCAACAACTGAAACACATCCATTAATACTTGACCTAAGCACAGCACACTGCACACATCCTCTGAATCTGCAGTAATGGTGGAGTCCAACCCACTGCGAATCTGAGCGATTTTCCCCTCAAAATGGATGGCAAACTCATCAAAGCGAGCTGATGAGCAGTCCAGGACCTCCACCAGATTTCCCGGTTGAAGAAGATCCTGGACCACCCGAAACAGCTCTGCTGAATGACATTCTGAGGAAGCAATATGGCTGGAGAAATATTGCCATTTCGCCAGCCGTATTGCCATGAAATAGGCCCGATAATGGGCTCTAAGTCGTGTTTGATCAGACTCCCAGCAGGATTTCCTCCACCTGCGCTCTAGCCATCTTCCCCTCTTGCTTAATCACCCGCAGTTCAGAAGTATAACAAGGAGCTGTCTGGGCTCTGCGTGCAGGGAGAGGGCACTTAGGCGCAATCGTGTCAACCGCCCGGGTCATCTCCCTATTCCATAGGGTGACCTGAGCTTCGACAGGAGCGCCAACCATATCAGACAGATAATCCCCCAGAGCATTCAGGATTATAAATAACAAGTATTCCAAAACGGTTGATGTATAGAGCCCAAATTTTTTATCTGCTTACTTGAAATACAGCCTTTCTTCATACTTATACAACTGAAAGGCATTTTCATTAGACTGGAGTAAGAAAAGTCTGTCCTTTTCACTGATAGGTTGTCCAGTCCAGACTTAATAAATTTGTTTTGTATTTGTAACTGTCTGACCACAGAGTTACATCACGGCTACTGACTCTCTTTTGTCAGGTCCAAGTCTAGTCAAGTACAAGAGGAACTCCTGAGTAAAGAAAAAAAAGTTTCTAAGACTGGAATTTCGGTCTTCATATAGACTGCTGCTGTCCAACATAAAAGAGTTTTGAACTTGTGGGAAACTTCTGCTTAAAGGTTGTAGCTGCATTTTGTTCCAGTGACGTGCATACACTCCTGGCAGGAAGTGGCAGCTGCCAGCAGGTGGGGTAACCCTTTATTCTACCCTTTTGCTTAGAGGTAGGGCACAAGATCAAAGAGTTATTTCAGCCAATCCTAGTTACAATTAGATAACTAGTATCCTATCTGTTTCTCTCACAACATACTATGTAAATCATGCTAAGTAAATAAAAAGAGCTCTCAGGGCATTGCTTTTAGGCGCCGCTGGCTCAGACATCCCTTGTCGACTTCTTTGTTCTTTCTCTAAGGCAATTAGCCTTCCTTTGTTCTGTGATCACTCACATGATCCTTCCAGCAGCAGCATCCTCACCCAGCAAAATCCTTCCCACCATCAGTTCCTTATGAAACAGCCCACTATATGACACAAAGGAAAGGTTCTTGTGGGTTTTTTGGGCTCTTTGGCCATGTTCTGAAGGTTGTTCTTCCTGACGTTTTGCCAGTCTCTGTGACCAGCATCTTCAGAGGACTGGAGTAGGAACTCTGTCCATGCTGTTTGTTGGATAGTTGAGTATTTATAGCTGTGGGAACAGCTTTTGTCTTTTTTCAGGAGATAGGGTGATCAGCATGTTTTTGTGGCTGGGTAGATTCCAGCCGTGAAAGCCTTCGCCAATACACAAAGGAAAGTGTTTTATCCCAATACATATGCTTAGCAACTACTTTGAGCTTGTGTAATTGTGTGGGTAGGGTGGTGGGGCTGCTCTCTACCTTTCAGTGCAGCGCACTACAAAGCAAATGGTACAACAAAGGTATTTTACAAAAAAACAAATAAAATGTAAAGATTTTTAAATGCATACAATAATCAGCTGGGACCTTACAGCTGAATTGCTGGACATTTGTGAGTGGCTACTTGGTTGCCTTAAAAAAAAAAACAGGAACTCGAGAGCATCTGTGTTTTAATAGAGTAAATACTGGATTTTTTAAAAAAAAATCAAAATTGAAGAATCAGACAAGCCAAGTTTGAGTAAAATGACCATACATAAAGATTATGGGTATTCTCTTATTTGGCTGTATTGCTACATATAGCACACTAAACATATCTGCCTGGTGAAATTAATTTCCGTGCTCTTCAAACTCCTTGAGTTGGAAGCATGGGATATTGGTGAAAAGAACTGGAATAAAAATCAAAGGAGAAACTACAGACTGTGAAGCCAGATGACGCCCTCCTAGATGAAATTACCAAACGTTGTAAGAGGAGAAACCTAATAATAATGAGAGACCTCAGCCACCCTGGAGTCTATTGGAAATCTGTTGGCGATATAGCCAGAACCCATAAGGTGCAATAAATCCCCCACTTGGCTTACTGACAACTTAATCTTCCAAAAAGTGGGAGAAATGACAAGAGAATCAGCTGTCTTGGATCTGGTCCAAACAAACAAGAAAGAACTGGTCAACAGAGTAGAAATAATGGCTGCTTTGGGTGGAATTGGTTTTATTAAAACATCTTTCAATCACCTTTCATCTTTGTGGATATCACAGCTGTATACAAAAACATGGCTGTATCTAGGCATACAAAATAGAGCAATATAATACTGCATAATCATCACAAAAGAACTGGCAGACAACAAAAAGATGGAAAGAGTTGGACATTTTAAAAGCCTGAACAAGTAAAATTCTTGGTATTTGTTATATTGAGACAAGAGAAAGCTAGATTTTCCTAAAGCAATATGCACTTTAGGAAAGTGGATTTCAATAAGCATAAGGTCATCCTCCATTGTCAGCTATACTCACAGAGAAGGGAGTCCACAGTGGAGTCCACAATAATAGGAAGTTCTTAAGGGTTAGATATTGAAGTCATGGAGATGCAAACAATTCCTCTAAGAAATAAAAATAGAAGCCATCAAAAGAAACCAGGGTGGAGAACAAGGAGCTTTCAGATGAGCAAAGATTTAAAAGGAGCATATATAAGAAATCAAAGGAGATGCAAAACACAAAGAAAGAGTACAGACAAAAATAAGCAAAATTGTGTAGATAAGGTTAGGAAAGCTAAAGTTCCAAAGGAGCTAGACTTGCCAGAAAGACTAAAAATGACAAAGATGGGGGGGGGGGGGGGGTTCAGCTACACTTCAAGCAAGAGCAAAAAGAAGGAACTGGTAGGTCTGCTGCATGAAGGGGATGGAGAAATACTAATGGGTGGCAGAGAAAAGGCAGAATTGTTGAATACCTACTTTGCCTTCATCGTCTTCTCCTAAAAGAAAAACAGTGCTCAGACTAGTGCAGGTAGAAAAGGGAAGAAGGGAGGGCTCTGTTGCTCACTATAGATAAAGAGATAGTAAATGAACATCCTGCTCCTTTAAATGAAGTCAATTCTTATAGGCCAGAGGAACTTGCAAGTGTAATCTCAGAGCCTCTTACTATAATTTTTGTAAATTCTTCAAGAAAAGATGAGGTCCCTAAAGAATGGAAGGGACCAAATGTCATTCTCCTCTTTGAAAAGGAGGAGAGAAAAACAGATTTTTTTCAGCAATTTCAGCAACTGCCAGCCAGTCATCTTGTCATCAATATCAAGAAAGGTTCCAAAACCAACAGTTGAACATTTACAAAAGTGTAATGGGATGTCTGAAACCCCAAATGGATTTCTCAGGAAAAAGTCATGCCAGACCAATCTTACCTCTTTGTTTCTAATAGAATCACACATTTGATAGATGAGAAATGTAATATACATTTTATTTCAGCAAGGCTTTTGAAATGTTCCCCCATGATATCCTTGCAGCCAAGCTTGAACCATCTAGGCTAGACAACACTATTGTCAGGTGGATCTGTAGCTCGCTGACAGACCAAACCCAAAGAATGCTCACCAGTGGTTCCTCATCATCCTGGGCAGAAGAGGCAAGTGAAGATACAACCAGGTTCTACCCTGGGCCCATTAAGGGTGTGTCTATCAATTTTATAGATGGCACCAAAATGGGAGGGGTAGATAATACTTCAGAAGACAGAATCTAGAGATGGAAAACAAACCGGAGAACTGAGTCAAAACAAATGAAAAGAATTTCAATCTGGAAAAATGTGAAAATTACATTTAGGTAGAAAAAAAATTGATACACAGATGTAAGATGAGTGATACTTGGCAATAGTGAATGTGAAAAGGATCTAGGGTCTTAGTAGACCACAAGATAAACATAAATGAACAGTGTGATGTTGTGGCAAAAAAGGCAAATGCTGTACTTGGCTGCATCAACAGAAATATAGTGCCCCATTCAAGAGAAGAATTGGTATCACTCCAAACTACTTGCGTAAGATCTCAAATAGAATACCGTGTCCACTTTTGGACACCACAGTTTAAGAAGGATATTTAAAAGCTGGACCACTGCAGATGGGGATGACTAGCATGATAAAAGAGATGGAAGCCAGCCCCTGTAAGAACAGGTGAGGGAGGCAGGTATGTTCGGCTTGTAGGAAAAAAGACTGAATGGCAATACAAAAGCAATCTTCAAATATTTGAAGGGCTGTTGGGCAGAAAATGGAGCATGCTGGTTTTCTCTAGGTCCAGTGGATAAGACTCAAAGAAATGGATTAAAATTATGAAAAAAATATGTTTTGCCATAGCATCAGGAAGAACTTTTGACAACAAGAGCTGTTTGACTCTGGAACAGACTGCTTTGGAGAGTGATAGAGACTCCTTCATTAGAGGTTCTTAAACAGAGGTGCAAGGACTGCTTGTCAGGCATGCTTGAGCTGTGGGTTTCCTACTTAGGCAGGGGGTGAAACCTAATGACCATTTGGTTCCTTGACGCTCTATGACTCTATGGAGGGAAAACCTAGTGAGAGTACCTGCAAGGAGATAACATTCCTCACCCACATAACATTTCTGCTAGTAGAACACTCCATGGATTCTAGAATACTGCAGAATCTATGGACATAAACACAGCTGTCATATCTAGTTTGTAACAAAAAGTGAACCAGCAGCATAATAAACAGCAGAAATAGAATGCTGGGGGGGGGGGGGGAGAGAGGTGACCTTCCAGAATTACTTTTTTCCATCAAATTTGGACCACTTTGGTGCTCATAAACACATATATTTGCTTTGCAGATGTGCTAAACTGCTAATCTGGCAGCACAATAAATTGTCTTAGGACATACAACACTGATTTCTCAAGAGAGCAATATATGATTGACATGCATGATGTATGAATAATTTACACCTCCTGTGTGGAAGACACAGCTGTTCAATACTTTAAATCAAACAGCATTAAACAAGTGTGTGTTTGATTTTTAATGACTATAAAATGCTAGCACTTGCTAAATTAAATTAATTTTGCCTATTATAACTATACTAGAATATTTCTACCCTGTTTCCCCAAAAATGAGACCTAACCTGAAAATAAGCCCTGGTATGATTTTTCAGGATGCTCGTAATATAAGCCCTACCCCCAAAATAAGCCCCAGTTCAGTGAACCCGTGGCCTCCACCATTGTGCAGCATTATGCAGCAACCAGAAGATGACTGTAAAATAAAACATCCCCTGAAAATGAGCCCTAATGCGGTTAATTGAGTAAAAATTAATATAAGACCCTGTCTTATTTTCAGGGAAACATGGTATTAGAAAAGTAATTTATATGTATGTCAATTTAATCAAAGGAGGCAGCTAGCTTGTTTTGAACAAGACAGAACCATATTAAAAATCTTTATATCAGAACCCTAACAAAAATCAGTTAGATTTCATGAAAGCTCAATTTTTAAAAAAAAAAAATCTAGTGGTTGCATTATACATATAACTACAGCCATATTTTATTGGAAGTTACCATGCTAAAATATTTACTCACAGGATCCACTGTTACAGCACATAATCATTTCTGAACCATTTCACTTCATGGTATATTCCTCGTGAAGTTATCTGCAAGGCTCGACTTACCTACTTATTTATTTCATTTCCAGCTTGCTTTTCCACAAAAAATGCTAAAAATAACTTTAAAAAATAGTGGCAACAACACTGAAAGCAGATTACAAAAAAACTAATCAATAAAATCATAAAATCATCACGAATTAAAACCCTTTAAAATCAGCATCATAATCAACACAGTTTAAAAAACCAGTTTGAAAAACAAAGGTATATTTTCCACTGTTTGTATAAAATAGTGACAGTAGGAGCTGATCAAAACTCTGGGCCAAAACTGTTTTCCTTATGGGAAAGCAGCACTGTTTTTTTCATATGACCCAATTTTCATATGATCATGATAAATAATTCTGCACATTCCTTGTATTTATCATGATGCACCCAAAGACCAAAGAGTCCAGAAAAACACCATGGTCAATGGTATGAAAAGCAGCTGAGAGATATAAGAGAAGCAATAGAGCCCATAGTCCAAGGTGACCAAAGCAACATCCGAGCTGAATATAATTCAAATGCATCTACATAATAGGTGTTATCCACAAATTTCCAGAGTTATAAAATGTAAAGTGTTGCCACTTTTCAATCACCTTTGCTTCATCTAGATTCATATTCTCAGAAGAAGGGTTAGACCTGCCCAGTGTCTTGACCCTTCCTTATTAGCACAGACGGCTATAGACTGCATCCTATGTCAGAAGGCTTGCTCTGATTTATAGTAACTCCCATGGCAAGGGTACTGGGCATTTTTTTTCTATCTATAGCAATTTCGTAATCACAGGAATTGCGGATACAGACACTGGTTCTTACAAACAGCAAATTGGTTAAAGTCCCCGGCTGGAGATTGTAGTACTTTCAAACCTGGTCCTGGGAAATTCATACATGTCTTTTCTTTTCTTTCTTTTGTACGTTAGTTCCATAAATAAAGAACATTTAACATACTGCTAATTTTTAAACTGAGAAATAACTGCACAAAGTAGTTTGTATTCATGCATGATATACAGTTAAACAATTAAGGGAAGCCCTTCAAAGTGTTATGCTGAGTTCCATGTGGCAGATATACAGTATTTGTTTGTACACATTATTTGACATTCTTGAACCATGCCTCAGACAAATGATATTGCTGTGAAAGGCAGGCTTTCCACAGAATTCTTTGAACATACACATGTATTGCCATGTCAGAAACTGGAACCAGTTTGAGAAAAGGTATATTGACTGGGAAACAATGAAAATTAATAAAATTGGTTGATCTTAGTGGTTTCTGAAAAGATGTCCTTTCCATTCATGACTACTCCTGACGTAACTGCCGACAAGCACTTGCATAATATCCAGTGTCATGTGGTATAACACCAGCCCTTTAGCTAAAGGCAAAATGTGCAGGGTGGAAAGACCCCAGGGTATCGGATAAAAGGTTGACCTTGATTATGTGCTTGCCAACAAAGCACAAAGCGGTGAGTAACACAAAGCTTTCTTTATATAATATCATAGCCCAAAGCAGAATAATTTTGAGCTGTGCATTATCAAAAACCATTTCTCTGGAGGATTATGTTTCACAGCCAACTTGTCAGGAGTAAGATACTGCATTAATAACTTGAGATGTGCCTGAGCTATGGAAAAATTATGAAATCTGATCTGGCTTCTCTATCCCTACCAAAGGCTAGCCTGACAAACTATATGTGGGAGAAGCTAAAGATAATTTATATTTGATCTACAGAGAGTCTGATTCTAGTATCTCACACAGTAGTTAGTATATGAAAAAAAATACCGTATCTCAGCATATTGTCTTAGGTAATGGCCATACCTGGGGTCTTCAGTGGCGATGACACCTTTGCTTTCCTGCTATGAGCTGTAAATGGAATTTAAACTGTGGTGCCAGACAGCACTTAATATGTAGCCTGCATAATTAAATTGTAAACCATTCAGAGAATGCTTTAAGTGTTATGGGGTCATATAAAAGCAGTATGCTTTGTTTTGATACAGAGAGGCTGCAACAGGCAAGAAAATGCAGGGGGAAGAAGTGGTCTGGCAAGAGAGGATCTTGTTGGAAGAAAGATGATTCAGACTGGGGGCGGGGTGACTTCAAGTGAGTCCTCTTCAGAGGAGGAAGAAGAGGAGGACTATTGGCTGAGTGGGGCCGGAGCACCTGGGCTTCCCCATTGGGCATCAGGAAGCATAAGAAGGCAGATGTGCAGAAGATTGGCCCCAGGGAAGTATGAGAAGAGACGGCCATGTGGTCCAGGATAATGAACACCCACCTGGCTTCCACCTCCCCAGGAGAATGAAAGACTACAGAGTGGTTTTGCCCAGGCAGCTTGCCAGATCCTTCATGGGCACGAGGGAATCGTATCACCATCTAGAGATTACAGCAGGCATGAGACAAGATATGAGGATATGGCTGCATTTTTAGGCTGATTTAACAGGGCTTCATTGGACAGGATTAATTACAGGACAATACCATGTTGCAGGTGCACCCAATATGGCAGGCAGTGCGGGTTTCGAGGTTTACTACTGCAGTCATTGGTGCACCCAGCACTGGCCGGAGGAGTGGCTCCAGTCTGACCTCAGGTGAGATCTGATATTCCCACCATTTCGGTGGCTGTGTCCATTTCACAATGGGAGTTCAGAGATCAGCAGGTGCTCTTCTGGTGTGATAATCAGGCAGTGAGAGTTTCATGTGGGAAACGATCAGATATCTTGTATTCGCGAAGGCTTTCGTGGCCGGGATCTAATGGTTGTTGTGGGTTTTTCGGGCTCTTTGGCCGTGTTCTGAAGGTTGTTCTTCCTAATATTTCGCCAGTCTCTGTGGCCGGCATCTTCAGAGGACTGGAGTCAGAATACTGTCTGTGCTCTGTTGCAGTTTGTTGGATAGTATTTATAGCTGTGGGAACAGCTTTTGTCTTTTTTCAGGAGATAGGGTGATCAGCATATTTTAGTTGTGATAATGGAGGGGGGAGTATGATATCTTGGTCACCCAGGGTCTGTCTGGTGTGTCACTTTGTGTTAGTCTGTCTTTCAGGGACCATCACTTTCATGGCTCACCATGTGCTAGGCATGGATAACGGCATCATGGATTTCCTATTTCAACTTCAGGAGGATCAATTTCATGCGCTGGGCCCTGATGCACTGTCCTGAGACACCTGGGATTGCTGAAGAAGAAGGGACTGGCATCAAATATGGCTATCCACTTGGCAACAACTACAGTGGTGCCCCGCATAGCGAGGTTAATCCATTCTGGATTAACCTTCGCTATGTGAAATCTTCGCTAAGCGGGAAGTAAAAATCGATTGGAATGCATTAAACTTCATTTAATGCGTTCCAAATCGGCCCTAAACTTCCCACTTAGAGAAGTTTCCTGGCCCCGGGCAGCCATTTTCGCGCCCTCAGCAAGCGAGGGGCTGTTTTGCGGCTTCAAAACGGACCCGAAATGGCCCCACGCCGCGTTTTCGCGCCCTCCCCTCGCTTGCCGAGGGCGCGAAAACACCGCGCGGGCCCATTTCGGGTCATCCGGCGCCCATTTTGGAGCCGCCAAACGCGGCTCCAAAATGGCCGCCGGACTCCCCAATCGCCGCAATGCGAGTGCGGCGATTGGGTGCTCCATATAGCGATCCCGAAAAAGGGGATCGCTATACGGATTCGTCGTTATACGGTGCACTCGCTAAGCGAGGCACCACTGTACCTTTTTTTTTACTAAAGCCGGTGGTTACCCGGACCTATGTGAGTCATTTTATGTAAAGCTGTAGGGGGTTGGAAGAGGATGGGACACCAGTGGTTGTACGTAGGCCGAGTACCTATCAATTGCTGGCAAAATTATTTGAAGGAACTCCCAGGGGCATGCTGGTCCTCATTTAAAGTCATCTTATATAGGGTAGCATTCACACCGACATTGTTCAGGGCCCATGCGAGTGAGCAAGTTCATATCAGTTTCCAAGCAGGCCACAACCATGAGGGGCTTGTGCATTGAATATGTGGTCATGGATAAGAATTGCATGCTAATCTGCCTTTGCAGGCCCAAGATGGATCAAAAGGAGTGGAACAGTGAACAGCTTTGAACACAGCTCAGAATCCTGTAATTTGTCCCAATAGGGCAGTGAAGAACGTTTGTACATCACCACCCTCAGTCTGAGGGCCTGTTGTTCCGTCCACATAGACAAAGCTCCGCTAACCTATTTCCAGTTTAGTACAGTCCTGAGGGTGGGCTTCCCCAAGCCTGGGCTCTAAGCAGCAGAATTCGGGACCCATTATTTTTGGATCAGGGCAGCAACTTTGGATATGGGGTTGGGTAAAGGCATTAGGGGAGTGGCAGTCAACAGGGTACAAATGGTATGTTCAGCCTAAGCTGGCACATCATCACTAACAGCAGGCTCCTCTCTCCTTTTTTCCTTTTCTTGTTTGGATACAGGAGGACCAAAGTGTACGGCTATTCAGGCACAGTACTGTGTGTGGGCAAAGCAGTTTATGTCATGATCAGAAGTGGACCTCAGTCTTGGTCTGGAAAATTGGATAAATTTTAGGCGGTTTGGCCACAAAGGAATGTGCTGGAAGTCAGTGATGCCCACCATGAAAATATATACTTACATCAGTTTCTGTCTGCAGATGTGCTGATGATTCAATTGATGGTAAAATAATCCCACCAGCAGTGATTTTCAGAAATTAAAGATTCCTCCATTTGAAGGTCTCATAGCCCCTAATGGTTTCCTCATGACAAAAAGGATCCCAAAGGAGCTTGAGGATTTTCGGAGGGTGGCAGGAATTGAAAATTTTAATTTCCAAAATACTACAGTTTAACGACATGGCATAAATTACAGAATTTCAGTCAATATTTTTGTAGACATCCTCTAAAAACTGAAAGAACAATGCAGAAATGGTGTGGCAGTGGGAAATAATAGGTTGTTAACTGGAGAACAGTAAAATGTAGTCTGATGGGATAGGTATAGAAGATTTTCTGGATTCACAAATACTAACTTTACTTCAACAGAATTACACACAAGATAACTCCATCATTTCAACCTCAATGCAATATCATTATTTTTTCAGAATTAGGAAAAGTGTGAAATCATTCCAAGTTACTGCCCAACAGAAATTCATTAATATTTCCTAAGTGTCTTTTATTTGTTTCACATTCATAAATTAAGCCTTGAAATTAGCTTGTTTTGCATTAAACCCAGGCTATTAAAATCTGACACGAAAACAAAACAATGCTTGTTTCTTTTTCTTTTTGTATTTGTATTTTGAGTGTAGCAAAACCACAGAAGAAATATTGATTATCAATAGTATTTTACATTTCCAGTATGTTAAATACTACCATAACCAACTCCTTACCTCATACAAAGCATTTTTCTTGCATAATTGCTTTTTAATTGGTATCTAAATCAATTTAATTCATCTCATGGGAATGTATTATTCTATCCAGACAACCTATACTATGGAAAGGATTCTGCATAAAATGTTATAGCATCACCTGAAGCATCTTTTTGCTCTAATAATCAGGCATTAGCCATGTAAATCTATACGGTTAAGTAGAGGGATGTTTTATTAAAGTAATGTTAGCCCATGTAAGTTCAACTCAAAAGTGTGATGTGAGCAATCACTTTCCCAGTAACAATGATAAAATGGAAATCATTAAAATTTATACCAATTCCTTTGTAATTCCATATTAAAGCTACAAAAGTCACACCAACATAATCTTAAGGAATTAATAAATGGCTAGTACTATCACAAAGGTTTCACAAAAATTGTATATTGAGACCACCTAGTCCAGCATTTCCCAGCCTTGTTCATGTTGTGACCCCCAAGTAACCTGCAACCCCCTCACCACATTTGTGTAAAAAGGAATTTTCAATGGAGTACAGAAAACATATTAGAAATAGATTTATCATAATATATTCTAACCTAATATTTAATGCAATGATTATAATTGCATCTGGGAAATGAATAAGTGCTGAAAACCTTTGGGTGAAATCTATAAAAATAATTGCAACTAAAAATAACTGTAGTGACTCCCCAGAAAACACTTCATGACCCCTTGGGGGGGTCACAACCCCCCAGGTTGGGAATTCACACCAGTAGTCCATCTTCTTCAGCAAAGGGTAAGCCATTGCTTTAATTTGGCTTTACTTGAGGGAAAATATTCAGTGGTGGGGTTGGGGAACTATTGCTCTGTCTCTCTTGCTGTCACGGCTGCATCATCTGCTACTGGACACAACAAGACACATATGATGATTTTTTTAAAAAAATGTTATTTTTATATTTTAATTCTGATGTTGCACATAATTTAATCTGTGTTAACTGCTGTTTACACTATTTGATGGTAGGATACAGCTGAAATACGTATATTACTGAAGAACAAAGCATGAAGCATCTAGGTAGCACCAAATACAACACACCACCCTTTGCAAATGCCCTTTCTCCTATAGCCACCATCCTTGCCTCGTAAGGGCGAGGGTGACCTCAAAGAAGATAACAGATGATGGCCAAGTAACCAGAGCCAAAGCTGTTGAAAGCTTTAATAATTAAAACCAATAGATATCTAGGCTTGTATTTAACACAGGCTAGATCCCATGGGTTTTTTTGAGAGGCAGAGAGCAGAAACAGAGAAGAGGGACAGAACAAAGATATATATATAGAAATGAAGAGAATGTACCTGAATATCTTCAGTTCACCATTCAAAAATAGCTGAACTGATTTACTGAATCATTGTTAACTTACTGCCTGAAATGAACAACTGTTAAAATACACTGAGTAATCTGAATCAAACCCATTATGGGTTTATTCCATTCTTTTGCCACAGTTTTGTAAAAGCCTGACAGTAAAAAAAATCCACATTGCCACCTGTGTAAAAAACGTGATTATTTTTTGAAAAGATCATAATTCAGTCACAAATGAGGACATACCTACTTCCTACAGAAACAAATTAAAATTTTTGATAAAGTACTCTAGATTTTACCTTGGCCCAGTTACAGTGAGTTACCAGCTTGTATCAAGGCAAAAAAAAAAAAGAAAGAAAGAAAGAAAGAAAAAGAATAAGCACTGCTTATTACTGCAATACACTAGTACATTATACATGCACAATGCCAAGAAGTGAAGTTGAAAACTAACCTTTTGGCGTTTTAAAATATAGATGCAACATGCCCATAACAACCCTTCATCAAGCACAGGTGGTAATATTAGTTTCTAAACTACATTTTGCTGCAAAATGCAGCATCTTAAATGACAGTTAAACATATTAATTACAGGCAAAGGTCAAGTATACCTTAAATTGCACGATTAACCTCTTTTTCCTATATTTTAAAAAAGGACAACAAATCAAAATGGGGACCTTGTTGTGGACACTAGGGGTATGGGAGGCAATGAAGGTAAACCCCCTCCACGCTAGAGAAAGGGCACCTTGAGCTATATCTGATTCCCCCATTTTGTCACAAGATCTTTGGATACAGTGGTACACAAGTGACGTAAAAAGCTCTCAATAAATGTTCTGTCCATTGAGTCTTGTACTAAATAATGGGGGGGGGGGTAACCCTTCACACCTATAATTACACTGTCAGGACAGTTTATATAAGTAGAAAGTGTATATAAGTTTATATAAGTAGAAAGTGTCCAAGTGTTAAAATAGTAACAACTTTTTTTCTTTTTTATGCAGCAAATACATGCTCCAGAAGGCTTTTAATTGAAATAACATCAACTGTGGGTCCTGATGGCAATTTTAATTGTATTTATAATAATTTTATCTTTTATTGTATTTTAATTTAATTTTAATTGTTGTAAGCCGCCCAAAGACCTTTGGGTAGAGTGGGCGGCATATAAGTTAAATAAATAAATAAATATAATTACAGCTAAAGACTAAGAAAACAAAAGTATGTTTCATAAACACTGAAGGGATGACAGGTTAAGCTCTCTAGATAAAGCTTTGTACAACTGAGGCACCACCACTGAAAAGGCACTGTCTTTAGTACCAGTGGAAGATCTTTTTCCAGTGGCAGGCCCCTTATAGAAGCCCCTCTGCTGATGATGTCAATATCCAGGAAAGTGAATATGGGAACAGGTGGCACTTAAAATATGCTTCAAAGGGTCACACCCAACCAGCACTTTGAACTGAGCATAGAAATAAAGAATGAGCACATCTGGCACAGATCTAACATGTTTATGCTACTGAAGCACGATTAATTATCTAGAATGTGCATTGTAAACTGTGTGTAGTTCCTGAACCATCATAAAAGACAAGCCTACACAAAGCACACTAAAAAAAGCACACTATAGCAGTTTACTTGAGACTACAAGAGCATGGATAAGTGGATTTGAGGAATCTCTACCATATAGAGCTCCAGATGGTATATTAAACTGGTTAAAGTTATCCAGTGCCTCACAAGTATTCCAAGCTCATTTCTTCAAGAAAAGTACAGTCTGCCAACCACAAGATGACTATTACATGCCAAGGAAGACAAACCACCTTCCCACAGCTGAATTTCAATCTATTAAGCTTTCTCCAGGTGATTGGATTCGGAGTAAGTTAAGGGCAGCTCTTGTTTTTGGGCGGGAAATAACCAAGAGGGCTCATTTTGAACTTTAACAGATTTATTCAACTTAACATCCGGAGAATCAACAACCTCTATGGGTTCAAAATAGCTTAAGCCAGGAAGTTGACTATAAGAATTAGGTAACGCCTTAAAGAATGAATTGCCCTGTTTCACTGTGGAGTCAGACCAAAATGCTCTCTGTCCATTGGCTTCCGTAACGGTGTGCCCCTCACTGCACAAATTGTGCCACAGCATGGGTGACATGCCCAGCCCCCCTCAAGGAGTGGTTGGTTGAATGGGCATCAGGATGAATCACCATCCTCAGTGACCCCATCCCCTCAGGAATACTACTACCATCCATTCTGATGTCTCAGTCACAGTTACACTTTCTTTCTTGGGAGCTGGATCCGGCAATAATCTTCCAACTTTCAAGTTGGGAAAGTCCTGCAATAAGTCACGTACTTTCTGGTATTCAGCTTCTCTTCCCTCTTTCATCTCCTCACTGGGTATTCTGCATGTTCTCACCCCTTGATCCTCCTTTTTAATCTTCCTCCCATACCGACAAAGTTAGCTCCTCCCCTTCCTTTCCTTTCCCCTCTTCCATCAAACAAACCTCTGTCTTTATTCCTTCCCTCTCATCCCCTTTGACAATCACCCCTTCTGTCCCCTCTCTTGGTTCTTCTATCACTGATTCTTTTGTGCCGGCCACAGAGACTGGTGAAACGTTAGGAAGAACCACCTTCAGAACACGGCCAAAGAGCCCGAAAAACCCACAACAACCACTGATTCTTTTACTTGAGGAGACGGCGCATTCTGGTCATATTCCACATTGCCTACTTCTTCTTCACACCAGTCTACAGTATTGTCACAGTCAGGCATGGATTTAGTACTTTTGCTACTTCATCTCATACAAAGGAGAAATATGAGCTGAATGTTTTCTGCATATTGGTAACACTCTCCCCAAACCTCCAGATGATTCAATTCCATGGTTCTATGTTGGTGATAAACCTCATGGGGCTCCAGGCCTATGGAAGGTAAGTACTGAGCAGGAAAACAATATTTCCACATCACCACTGCCTGAAATTGGTTCTAGGATGAGAAAGAAAAGCATTGCAACACAGACTATCCAATCAGCATATCACAGTCAATTCTATCAAAAACTACTGAGATTCTGAGGCAAGCTAAGAGCATCCTGTGGATGCTTGTGGCACTTCTCTTATTGCAAACATTAAGGAAGCAATTAACAAATGCCACTTTCATGGTTTATCCATCACTAATTTCCTTAACATTCCCTTTAAGGTTTTGTTAAATCCTTCTACTAAACCGTTTGTTTGGGGACGGTACACTGCGGTATGCACTGGTTTTACTTCTAGCAACTGCCACAGTTCTTTTAAAGTTTGACTCATGAAATTTGTGACCTTATCTGTCAAGACTTCTTTAGGGGAACCTAACCTGGAAAACACTTGGATCAATTCTCTAGCTAACACCTTGGCAGTCGTAGATCTCAATGGAATAGCCTCTGGATTTCGTGTGGCGTAATCTATAATATGCATATGACCTCCAGCCGATCTAATTAGGGGGGCCACTATATGTAGTCCAATCCTTTCAAATGGTCGATCCACTAAGGGCATAGGAATTAGGGGAGCATGGCATTCTGCACAGGTTTTGCAATATTCTTCCACTAGTTTACTTACATTAGGCCACCAAAAACGTTGTACCACCCAGGGTAACATTTTCTGTGTAGATAAATGTCCAGCCATCAGCACATCATGAGCTAAATGTAAAACATATTTCCTCCATTTCTGGGGAACTGCTGCCTATTCCCTTCTTTATCCACATGATACAATACAGCTTCATGATTCTCAAACCCAGAGTTCCCTCCTGTTACGGTTCCTCCCTCTAAGGCCTCTTCTAAACTCTTTTGTAACATGGGGTCATCTTGTTGCCATAACCTTGTCTGTTCATGTGACGCACTCCCCAAAAAATCTCTTTCATTTCTGTGTTCTGCACATTCTCCCTGTAAACCTTCCTTCAGTTGTAACAACTTATGGGCTCCGACACAATCTCTCCCCAACAACATTTCTCTCGATAGTCCCAGCACTACTCCTATTTTCAACCTTCTTCACTCTCTCGCAATTTCTATATTGGCCCATGCCATCTTATACGTCTTCAAAAAAAATCCACTGACATGCTAGAGGTTTTTAGCTTGGCTTTTCATTTTGTACTGCAAAGAACCCCAGCTGCCCTTTCTATTTTAGGCAGCATTGTAGCCTAAATGTTTTCAGTTAGGAGGAAGCAGTGCTGATTTCAACAGCATTGATTCATGGGCATCAGTCAATGTATTCAACCATCCTGTGAAAGTTTTTGAAAACCAGGCCATTACAAGAAAGCTAGCAAAGAGTATGAAAAGGGGGAAATATTCTCACTTGGCAAGATTACGGCTAACAAAATGATCAGAGGATAAAAATTAATTTGTAATTGTGATTTGTTTAATTTATAAGAAGAGGTGGCTGGGGACAAAAAAATTCTGTATGCCTGATACTGTATCAGACACCACAAGGCATGAGATGACATTTTTCCATTTGCATTTTGATGTGAACTTACCTACTTTTACACTTTTGAGGCAACTTCTGAAAGACAAGGGGCTATTTTTGCCCTTCCCTGGACCTTGGTGGGCCTTGGCCCCTTCTTTAACTCTCCCCCCCCAAAAAACCTTGCTCCCAAATGGGAAATCATACTCACTGAACCCTTCAGCCACATACTTGTTGGTTGGTTGGTTGGTTGGTTGCTTAAAAAGTATTTTCTGATCTAAACCAGGTCCAAGGAGGTGAAATTAGATTCACGTGGCAACATTTTGTCTCCCTTGAGTCAAAATATGTATATGCCATTTGGGGAGATCAAAGAGTCTGAGATAACACTCCAGCTACTCCTGTAGTATGTGAAACAAAACACATGACCCTCTAAATGCAGACAGAACACTCCAGTGAAATTCTCCAATCAAAAAGTGTGTATAAAAATATAAATATTTAAAAATATAAAAGCAAATGTATATTGGCCAGAATCCTACTGGTGTTTTAGTGTATCCCACATATGTGACAAAATATAATTCTGTATTTATTTTTATCTATACTAGATGCACATACAGTAGCTGGTTTACACAGTTGTCCCAGTTTTATGCTGAAAACAACTCTATAAAGTAAAGTTTGGCTGAGAAGCTGGCCCAAAGACCCCAGGCTAGCTTTGTTACTAAGCTGGGATTTGAACTGGTATCTGCCAACACTGACCCCTGAATATACTAGCTCTCTCAGAGAAGTGGGCACTATGTGAGACCATGCCTGAATCCTACTGGTATAAAAAAACAAAAATTGACACACCTAATTTGCACAAATTGGAAAAATCCATATCAGTTTATATATCGGGAACAGGAATATGGCTAATTTACAGTTACAACATTCTACTGCATTTCCTTTGAAGATGGTCCAGGTATTAAGGTTCTTAGAATCCTTTATGGGATTCTAAGAATCCCATAAGCCTAAGCTAGAGCAACTCTTTGCTTCCTTGCTATTCCTAAAATAAGTACTGTGTAATATAATATAAACAAATTTACAAATCATTAAAAATCCAACAGTCTTCAAGATTTTAGCATTGTTATAAGAATCCACAAACAACACACATTGGATTCATTTAAAAAAAAATTTAAGTACAGATTACATGAAAGATCAATACCAACCACAGGAAAAGTGAAGAAGAAAGTATCTCATAACCTGGTTTATAGCTACATACAAATAGCTATATACAAAAAGAAGAAACTACAAAGATTTGTAAATGCATGCACACGTCAATGCAGAGATAGCACGAAAATACAGTAAGTCACATGATTTGGAACAGGACTAAGGGACAAAAGCCAACCAAGGTGACAACCAAGCATTACAGCCCATTGTAACCAGATAAACCTGACAACACTGAGTACACTCACATGTACCAATATTTAGTACATATAACCATATCTCAATTCCAATAGAAGAATATATATTCTGGTACGATATTGAGCAGGGGAAAAGAATGAAAGGCATAATAAACAACAGATGAAGACTGAAATTAAAACATACAATGCAAGAGAGTAGGAATTCTAGATTTGACATTTCAAATTAAATATTGCACAGACAATATAAGAGATTTATTATTTATGCATTATGACACATTGTCTGAGCAACACATAGAGAAAAAGCAAACAGAATACCACAATAAAGAATGATAAAAGCAAAATAAAGTGCAAAGGAATTACATTATAAAAGGAGGTTTGCTATCATATGGCCATGAGATAATATTAAGAAATTAAAAGTATCTGGTTTCTCCTATTAAGAAATGATCCAACCTAGTAATCAATCTGACTTTCCCATTTACTATCTCTTCAATCATTTGCCCATGACATATAACACGGTTTTGTATGTATTTTTGCATGCATTTTGTATAGATTTCATTATGTTAAACAGCCCTCCTGGATTTTTTTTTAAATCATTTTTTCATTACAATTTACTCATACTGAAATTGGTTACAACTGAGTACATTTTGAAATATTCAGTCTTGTTCATTAAAGTGATGAATTTATGTTGTCCCACACATCAAACTCACAAAAAGAGGTTCCTCTGGGTACTATTAGTTCCACAAAGCTGGAAATGATAAGTCTGATAAATGCTAGCTGCCAGAACAGTGAGGCCCATCAAGTCAGGAAACAAGCATTAATTAGTAAGAGGTGGTTCTACTTGAAAGAATAACACCCCAAGCATACAGGGACAATTTATTCCGCCCCGCCCCTAATGATTTTATAACTGATTTCAAAAACTCAGATGTTAAACAATGGGAGGAGCCCTTGCTCAAGGTTAATATCATGATACACTTGCACAATCAGTGCTTTTGTTAATTACAAGGAATTTGGAGCAAGTACAATGGTCCCTCGCTAGACAGTTACCCCGCATGACAGTTTTTCCGCTAGACATTGGCTTTTTGCAATCGCTATAGCAATTCGCAAAACAGTGATTCCTATGGGGGAATTTTGCTGGACAATGTTTGGTCCGTACTTCGCAAACTGATTTTCACTAGATGACGATTTTGACAGCTCCCTCTGCACTCACAAACAAGTGTTTTCGGGACCTAAGCTTCGCAAGACAGCGATTTAAACAGCTGATTGGCGGTTTGCAAAGCGGATTTCCTATGGCCGATCTTCGCTAGACAATGATTCTTCCCCACTGGAACGCATTAAACAGGTTTCAATGCATTCCAATGGGGAAATGCTTTTTGCTAAACAATGATTTCACTAAACAGCGATTTCAGTGGAACAGATTATCATCGTCTAGTGAGGCACCACTGTATTTTAACCTCTGTTAAAATGCCATTGCTCTCAAACCATTCAACATTTTGCTGCTTTATTCTGTGGGTAGAGAACAGCACACAATACTTCTGCTCTTGCAGTAAAATTGACCACTTCTTTATCCCCAATTCCCACTCCTCGTGACTCTCCAGAATTTTCACAACAGAATCATCCAACCTTTGAGAACAATCAGGGTTCACGGGAGATTTGCAGGGGACTGTAACCCTCTGCCATTCATTTCAGCATCCATTCTGTTCATTCCAAAGAGAGAAACCATCTCATCAGTGAAAAGGCCTAACTGAGTAAAATGTTATATCCTCAACCCTAAGACTAACAATACAATACTAACAGGTCACTTAACATTTCATAAGGTTGTTGTTATGTGCCATTGAGCAGATTCTGATTCCTGTTGACCTCCTGAATTTGTGACCTCTGAAAAGTCTTATCATTAACAGCCCTGCCCAGATCTTGTGAACATAAGGCTATGGCTCACTTTTTTGACTGAATCCATCTCAAATTTGGTCTTCCTCTTTTCCTGCTGCCTTCAAATTTCCCCAGCATTATTATCCTGTCTACGTAGACTGTGACTACTCTGGCAAACCAAACTGCTTCAGTCCAGTTTTTCTGCAGTTTAATTTGCAGCCTGTATTGTGGTTGAATTTGCAGTCAGTGACCATACAGGGCAGTAGGTTGATTCAGGAGTACAGTGTTCACACTCAATGCAATGCAATGCGATGCATATTTCAGGCCACAGCCTCCACTTCTCTCCTTCCTTCCTCTGCTTTCGCCTCTAGTGACCTTTTTATGGTTCACCAAGTTGCTTGGTTTTGAGAGGGTTGTACAGTGAAACAAAAGGTGGAAGCATTTCAAAGTTCTTCTTAATGTGTACATAAATACCACATACCACAGGAATCTCTTTTATTTTGTCTCAGTTGTTTCTCTTTTGTTCATATATTTCTTTAAAAAATCCCTTGTTTGGATGTGATCTAGTGCCAAACTAGTACAGTAGGACTGCAAAATCTACAGAATCAGTTATCCACTCCCTGAAAATATTAAATAAAACCCACAGAAATACTTATTTCCAAGGTGTATTGCCAGAACTGCCCATTAGAGGGAACCAGAGACTATATGAGAGGGCGGGGGGGGTTACATTACTACAGTAGCTTCCTGAAAAAGCATACTAGGGCTTATTTTCAGTTTAGGTCTTATTTTCGGGAAAACAGGGTATATACTATACTCTGTTTCCCCAAAAATAAGACCTAACCTGAAAATAAGCCCTAGTATGATTTTTCAGGATGCTCATAATGTAAGCCCTAACCCAAAAATAAACCCCAGTTAAGTGAACCCCACCCTCCACCATTGTGCAGCAACCAGAAGAAGATGACATGACTGTATTTGAATAAATGTAGATTGTTGTACGTGAAAAAAAAATACAATATCCCCTAAAAATAAGCCCTAATATGTTTTTGGAGCAAAAAAATAATATAAGACCCTGTCTTATTTTTGGGGAAACAAGGTATATACTTGGATGCCAGAAAGAGTGGCTATAGAAACCCTATACATATGCCATAGCTCATTCATTCATTCATTCATCATTCAACTTTTATAATGCCCACCTGGCTACAAGGCCACTCTGGGAAGTTTACAATATAATAAAACAAAATAATAAAACCAACACTTAAAAAAAAAGACATAATAGCTATACAAAAATCAAAATCATGATCAAAATTGCAACATACCATCATAATAACAAATAAAAACAGACAAAAACAAAAAAAATTCATGATGCAGCAAAATCTTTTAATGGCTGACTTTTGAATCAGAATTGTGAGAATTAAACAAAGTAGGAAAGGGAGAAGGGCAACAATGTAGAAAGAAGAGCCAAAGCATTACCCTGAATGTGCAGGGGAAGGGGGGGGGGAAAGATAGCACAGCTGCAGACCTCAGAAGACAGACTGAAACCTGCTCACACTGAGCTTAAGAAAACTAGATATCCATTCAGAAATAGCCATACAACATGAAGAAATGTTAGAAAAGGAAGACAAAATTAGATCAGAGAAAAGTGGATCAGCAGGCTGTTAGCAAGAAAATTATAATAGGTTTTATCCAGTTTTGTTGTTTTACTCACAAAAGGCTTGTTTCATTAATTCCCACCCTTCTCCATCTTCCCATTCAGCCTGTGAACAGCAGAGGCTCAGGAGTAGGTTAAGTACCTTCCGGACAGTGTGGTGCAGGGTTCACAGAAAAAAAGGATATATAACCAAACAAAACCAACAAAAAGCTTTCCTTCCACTTCTTTATGTATCTGGAAGCTATTGGAAAGAGCCTCTTATGAGCAGAAAGGCACAGTCGGATCTAGAAATATGGAAAGAAAGAATAATATAGGTACAAGGAAGACAATCCAAAACTGATCAGAGGAAGCTACAGCTGAGCAAGAGACGATGAGCTTTACAACAGAAAAAGGAACACATACAGGGGGGAAATACCAAATGTGCTTATCTTTCATAAAGATGTGCTTATCTTTCATAAAAATGAAAAAGAAACCAACAAAGCACCAGAAGGCATGAAAAATAATCAATAGTATTATATACTGAAGAAAAAGAGAGAGAAACCTATAGCAAGCTAGATATCATTGAAAATTTAAAAGTAGATCCGATTCATAAGCTGACGGCATATACCAAGATCCAGGTCTATAGAGCCTGTGTCCTGGGTACACTCTTGTACTACAGTGAGTTCTGGACCCTTCGTGCATGGCAGGAAAGGAAGCTGAACACATTCCATATGCATTGTCTCCAATGAATTTTTGGTATCATCTGGCAGGACAAAGTTCCAAATACAGTGGTGCCTCAATTTACGACCATAATCTGTTCCAGAAGATAGTCATAACTCGAAATGGCCGTAAGTCGAAGCACCAATTCCCATAGGAATGCACTGAAATGCAATTAATCCATTCCGGCCAAAGAAAAAAAATCACCCAAAAAAAATCAATGTAAGACCAGTTGGAAACGCAATTAATCCCTTCCAGCCGAAGGGGGGGGGGAAGCAATCAACCGTGCAAGACCCATTGCAAATGCAAACAAGAGAAAGCAAAAAAGCAGCCAAGCAGATTGTGCAAGATCGGAAATGGGGGGAAACAAAAGTAAAAAAACCATACAAATTCCCCAAGACCCATCAGAAATGGGGAGGGGAAAATCCAAACAGCAAGGAAACCCCCCAAGACCCATCGGAAATAGGGGAAAAATCCAAAAAGCAACCAAACCCCCAAGACCCATCGGTAATGGGGGGAAAAACCACAAACCCCCCAAAACCCATCACAGCACAGAAACATAACCCTCCCCAGCCCAAAACCACACTGCAAAAACACCCAGAACAGTTTTTAAAAAGCAGAAAACAGCACCTTACCTTACCAGGCATCCGAAGCCTCCCTGCAAACACACACACACGCTCACTCTGAAGCAGAAGCCAGGCAATCCCAAGCCTCCTTCAATCACACTCACTTTCAGGGCAAAAGAGCTACAAAGAAGCAGCTTCGTCACCACCTACAGTTAGCAATTTGAATTTCCCACCTTTTTTCCCTGCCTTTTTCTGTTCGTAAGTGGAAGCTCCGGTCGCAAGTCAAAGCAAAGTTTTGCGACCGGAGCTGGTCGTAACTTGAAATGGTTGTAAGTAGGGACATTTGTAAGTCAAGGCACCACTGTAGAGTAGTCCTAGAACAAGCTGGAATTTTTAGCATGCATACAGCAACGTCTATGGGCATGTCCTGAGAATGGCTGACGGTCAGATTCCAAGAGATCTCCTGTATGGAGAATTAGCGCAGGGAAAGCACTCCAGAGGGAGACCACAGCTGCGATACAAGGAGATGTGCAAGAGGGATCTGAAGGCCATAGGAATGGACCTCAACAGATGGGAAAATTTGACATCTGAGCGTTCAGCCTGGAGGCAGGCAGTGCAGCATGGCCTCTCCCAATTTGAAGAGGCACTTGTTCAGCAGGCCAAGGCAAAGAGGCAGTCGCAAAACCAGCAAAATCAGGGAGCTGGACAAGGGACAGATTGTATTTGTGTCCAGTGTGGAAGGGATTGTCACTCTTGTATTGGCCTTCTCAGCCACACTAGATGCTATTCCAAGACCTCTGTTCAGAGCACGTTACCATAGTCTCTCGAGACTGAAGAACGCCTACACTGGTCCAAATTAGTGGATATGAGAACTTGTGACAAAAGGAAATTTCACATTTTAACTATGCATTTCTGAAGACATGATTACTGAAAAACAATACAAAAGAGATGCAACGATAGCAGATTCCTTGTAAGATTTGTGTGATAAAAAATCTGCAATTTTAGAAAGTGAAGTGAAAGCTACTCGCAAAGTAGTTGAAAGAAATACAGTGGTGCCCCGCTTAACGATTACCCCGCTCCACAACGAATCTGCTTAATGATGAGGTTTTTGCGATCACAAAACGATGTTTACATGGAGAAAATCCACTTTACGACGATAGGTTCCCTTCTTCGGGAACCGATTCTTCACATTACAATGGTTTTAAAACAGCTGATCGGTGGGTCGCAAAATGGCCACCCACTGTGCAAAATGGTTCCCCGCTGTGTTTTAGGACTGATTGCTCGCTTTACAGGCACCAGAAAATGGCCGCCCTATGGAGCATCTTTGCTGGACTGTGAGGTATTTCGCCCATTGGAAAGCATTGAACAGTTTTCAATGCATTTCAATGGGTTTTTTACTTTCGCTTGACGACAATTTTGTTCTACAGCAATTTTGCTGGAACGGATTATCGTCATCAAGCAAGGAACTACTGTATATCAGCAAGAATAGATGGGACATAAATATACTTGTTTCAAGCTAGAGAATTTGAATATATCCATAACATAATAAAATATACAAAAAATATAGAAAATATGGTCCAGAACCAAAGAAAATAAACATCAAAAAGTGCAGTAACTGTAGTATAATTGCTTTAACTTTCCATGCAGTGAAGTGACATTCAATAATCACGATGAAGACTTTTACCACATATATAGCAAGAAATGCCAGATGTTCAAGCTGCACTCAGAAAAGAAAGAGGCACTTGAGATCCTGTTGCAAATATATGTTTGCTACCAGAGCGTACCAAAGACTTTCATGGGAACAGTCAATATGATTTACTAAAAATGCCTAAATTGAGGCTATTGTGCTTTTGGTATATCATGGAAAGACAAGACTCACTGGAAAAGAGGAAAGTTGAAGGCATGAAGGCAGCAGAAAAGAGGAAGATCAGACAAGAATTATAAAATCAAAGACTCATAGAATTGTAGAACTGGAAGAGATCCGAATGGTCATTGAGTCTAGCCCTGGGCCCAGAACTGAGCCCTGGGGTACCCCACTTGTTACTTCCACCCAGTTTGAAAAGGAGCCATTAATCATCACCCTCTGAATACTATTCTGTAGCCAACCGTGTACCCACATCTGGACAGTAAACGACACCCTTTCGCTATACATTGTAACAAATCTATCAAGGCAGCCTTGGTTTTGTGCCTGTAAGGAGCTAAAACCTCAGAGATAAGACTACCTAAACAAAAGGCACCAGGAATTATTCATCTGAATCCAAACAAGAACTTATTCCAAAACATACAGTTAGAAAGTTTAGTTAGACTGTTAAGGAGAGAAAGCTGATCTTTATTCATATTACTTGCCCTTAGTTCAAAAATAGTTATCTCCCATGTTTCCAAACAGTTCTCATGTTTGGGGCTGTTTAGTTTTCCTTCCTATCTCTCAAACCTGATGCCACAAACAAAGTAATTAATTATTTTCACGATCATGTTGCCTCCTTTCCTGGAGGCGTTTCATTTTTGTCAAAATCAGAAAAGCTCTATAGCTACTACACCATGCCAAAAATGTTGCAAAGATAACATTATACGTTGTAAAACTGGTATATTTATTTTTAACTCTAATCTGAAATATTCTGTGTACTGACATGACAAGTCTTTAAAATGGCCATTGGGTGATCATTCTGGGGTTTTATGGTGTACCACATGGAACAAAATAGACAAAACCATTTTCTAGTATCATATTCCAAATCACTGCATTCATTCAGATTCTTACAGTGTGATGCAGGGGCAACAGCTTGCTCAATGTTGTATATTTTAGTATCCCTAATAAATGTGTTTCCACTTTGCAAATATGCCAAACTTTTTTTTCCAGTCTATATTTGAAAAATGGATAAATAAATGGGCTCTTCCTCTTCCATTAACCCTGAGTGGGTCACAAATTTGCATTTCACTTCAGTTCAGTCTTGATACATACAGCCAACTATTTGCACTCATCTTCTCCTTGGGCTATATATTCCAGTTCTGGTCCACGTCAATAATGAATTACTGGACCGTTTCCAAAACCAGATATCACACAATCCTTTTTTTTTCAACATGGTATGAATGACTTTAAGACTTTGCTCCTGTTCTGTTCTCACAATCAGAACCTTCATATGGACTACAATATTTGTCTTGCCTATTTTCTTCTTTCAAAGAAAGGCTGGCTTCCTGAAATCAAAACCAAAAATGTTTACCTTTTCAGAACCAACATGTATATCCTAGAATGCCAATACAACACTTTGCACAACTAGCCTTAAGGGCACAGGCAGTGTTGCATAATGCTATTAAAGTTGTTAGGGGTAACTTTTGGGGCAGTGTTATGTCTTTTCATGAGCTGGTATGATTTTAAGACTGCACCTGGAGTTGCATGCAGTAATATGCAGCATATAATCCCCATATTCAGATAGTTACTGTATATTAATAGCAAATAAATTACACTGTACCATCCAAACTGTATTTCAACTAGAGATATGCTCATCAAGCTTTTTATTAGAATAGATAAACAGTATACTCATAATCCAGATTTTTACCAAGCAAAATAAGAGCATTTCAAAATATATACTCACAACGCAAAAAATACTGGAAAAATAAGATTTGTTTCTAACAACATCTGGCATCATATGCTGTGCCAATAAACTTTTGCTGTAAGTGGTGGATGATTCCATGTGAATAAAGATTTTGAAGCTCTGTGGAGAGTCTTGTACATAAACCAAAAGCTGAACTGTGGCACAATGATAATATCCATGTACTGTACTAATTGGTGTAACATGCTACCCAATCTAATCAGGAAAAGTATGATACACAGAATCATAAGACTGGGCAGACACACAGAAAAAAAACACAAGTAGTGAAAAGAATCTTGTTTTTCTAATTTCAAAACTATTCTCATGCTTATTATTAAAAGGGTTTGAATTGCTAGAACCTTCATTTATGTTGCTTAAACTACAGTGAATTTAACCACACAGATGTTCCGAAGATAACATCTGAGTGAATTTAATAAGTATCTATCATAATCATAAAATCATATTCACACAAACTGATTTTGCTTGTTTACTCAAAATAAGATCTACGTAGAACATTCCAAAGCATTTAATATAATTTTCACGCCTAGGCCTTTACATTCTAAGCCTGAAACAACTTGAACATCCATGATGTCCAATATTTTATCAGTTATAAAATATTAATAAATACCCTAGGTTCGAATCCAGACGTTCTCTTCCCTGAGCTGCTGCCATTCACAGCAAAGGCTCTTACCACAGAACATGGCAGGAAGATGTCTTCATCTGCTGCTTCTTTACCCTGCACTTTATAGAGCTACTTCCCACAATATTCCAGAATAGTGGTTTCCAACCTTAGGTCCCCAGGTGCTCTTGGACTAAGACTCCCAGAAGCCCCTTGACCACTTAGCTGTGCAGGACACGATTTCTAGGAGTTGTAGTCTAAGAACATCTGGGGCCCAGGGTTGGGAATCACCATTCTAGAACATTCCCCAACCCTGCTGAGGCAGCAAAGGAAGAAAAAGGAATGATTGGTGAATCCTTCATGTCATTTCATCACTATGAGGATCTAGTTAGCAACATTATGTTCTCCACAGTCTAGATTCAACAGTTGCACCTAAATATTTCTTTAAAATAGTTAAACTAATTTTGTCAAAACAAAATATGCAGATCATTTTCAAAATTAAAACATTTTAAAGCATGTATACTTTCATCAGCTGTAAGTTTGATGATTAAAGGGAAACAAAGATTCAAAAGCCAAAGGATATATTTATCTGAATTGTCTTTTTGTCCAGGATAATACAAGATGAAATCAATCAGATATCTTCCACCAACCGTCGTTGTTGCTACATGCTGTCAAGTTGCTTCTGACTTATGGCAACTCTATGAATGAGAGAACTCCAAAATGCCCTGCCCTCAATAGTCCTGGCTCAGCTCTGTGTCTGGTTTCAAAGCTTGGCAGCTGATTTTCTCACTCACATTCATCCCTCTTCCCCCATACAAACAGAGAGTGAGTCTGGATGTTCAGGAGGAGGGAAACATACTTGAAGGATCATATCACCCCATTTGAGATTATCAGGCTTTCCAGATCTTCTGGGGAAGCTTTTCTCTTGGTTTCACCACCATGCTAAGATCATTTGGTGAGGACACAAGAAAAGGCCTCCTCAGTAGCTGGTCCCCAGATTTGGAATGTGCTGCCCCAAGAAGCCAGATCACCTGATGACAGAAGAACAAGAGCATATAATTTCCTTTTCAGGCAAGCTTTTAAGTAATAAGTGTCTAGGATAAGTACCCAAACTGAAAAGAAAAAAAAACCCATCTTGTGGCAGGTGGCAGCAGTGGTGGAACCAGAATTGGTGGTGGAAGGGGGAATCCTGGACACGGAGGTGCCTCAAGACCCCACTCTGGATGTGCTGCCGGCACCGGCTGCTCTGGATCCTGGCCCACCACCTGTCGAAGCGCCAGCACCACAGCTGCAGCCACCTCCAGAGGTTTGCCTGCATGGGGGTAGTAGTGATCCAGTGACTTATGGCTCACGTGCCTGCAGCGAGGGCTCTGCATGCCAGCTGTGGCACGTGTGCCATAGGTCCGCCATCTCTGGTCTAGGAAATGCTCTGTTTTTTGAAATTTAGAAATTTTTAAATGTTTTCAAAACTGTTTTTAATCCTGACTAATCTGGAAATTGAATCATGGCAACCTCACCCAGAAGACTGAGAATCTTCACAGAAAATCCTGACTAATGTTTAATTGTTTTTAAAACCTGGTTTTGTATGACTTTTTTAATTGTTGTTCTTATATTTTTTTTTAATGTTGTGAGCCGTCTTGGGTCTTCCATGAGGAGAAATGTGGCATATAAAACAGAATACAATACAATAAAATCATAAAAAGAGGCCTGACCCTTCACCTCAGATAAGGAAGCAGACAGGAATGGGGCTAACTGGGGGTGCTGAATGGACAGTGCCCCATTTTTCCAAACTATGGTTACAACAGTAACTGGATACAGTATATTCAATATTTAACTGTTCAATGGAGATATGACAATATATAAATCAAAGGGAAAGTTCAAGAAAAAGAAACCAATCATTAGCGATATCTTTGACTGTCTTTTACAGTAAATACTTGTTTTACATGTGGGTTTTTGTTCTTATGGATTAATCAATCTCCGAATGAATATATTGAATGTTTACCTCAGAAACATGTTCAGGACATCAAAATTTTAACTACAATCTAGAGCTACTGCTGTCCTGAAGATTACTAAAAACCTTTTTTAAAAAATTCTTTACTAGACAAAGAAATGTAAGCAGTTACCATAGTCCAGAATCACACAAACATTGAAAACTATCTTTTTGCTGATTGTGATAAAATAAACAATTTCATCCTGTTTCATTCCCTCTACTAGAAAATACAACTTGTTCTTTGACAAATTACTCATATGACTGTTGTGTGGCGGAAATCCTGCTGCACAGCTCAGCATGTAAAATGGGAATGACAGCGGCAGCAAATTGCAACTGATTAAAGACTTCCTTCTATGATTTTGGGGTGAACATGATTTTGTCACACTGGGTATGAGTTGTTTGCAGTCTGAAATTGCAAAAGGAAGCCTTTAAACACTGCTGATGACATCATTCCTATTACACATGTGGAGCTGCAAAATAGGACTTCAGCCTCTTCGCTGTAAACAAGAATATACCCTCGTAAATAGTTGAATCAAAAGGAGGTGAGCACAGCATGAACAGAAACTTGTTTTCTGTGTATTATCTATCTCCAATGATTCCTTAATATCGTAGATATTCCTTAATATCTATGATTTGTTCAGAAAATCTGAACAATCGTTCAAAAACATCAAGTTTCCAAAGGCCGCATTTTTCTTCTGTATCTGCTAGTCAAAACAGTAAGAAAAACTCTAACACTTTCTTACAATATCATGCCTGAGTTGCCATCAAGAAAAAGAATGCCAAACTTCGCATAGCAAAGGCCATCCTGAACGTTGATGGCACCAATGTCAGCAGTCAAGGTGGTCTACAAGATGCCCTCTTGTGCTTACCACCAGTCACAAGGTACAAAGAAAAAGAAAACCCCAGAAACAGGCCTTTTGTTCAACAGTTAACCACTTCTAACCCAAATACAAAGCAACTGTCTTAGTGGTTTTTCAACAAGGCCATAAAGCACACTGGATGATCTTAGCTCAGTAATTCTCCTTCCATCTGACCTACTTCCTAGAGTTGTTGTGAAAAGAAAGTGGAAGGGGGAGAGCTATACATGCTATGCTGGGCTTACCGGAGTTAAGCTGGAGTATAAATGAAAATTGCATAACTTTGAAGAGTTTATTTCCCAGATAATTAGGTAAATGTTCAAATCTGAAAGCACACAAACAGCACAGTCTTATAAACATCTACCCAGACATCAGACCCATACAATTTGGGCAAGCTGGGACTAAAACCCAATGGAATGAATGGAATGTCAGACTAGGACTCAGGAGACCTCCCTTCAGATCCCTGCTTCAACACAGAAACCTTCAGGGGTGGCACCAATCATAAGCCACTTGTTGAACCTCTCACATTCTTTGAAATCCCTAGTATGAGAACCAGTGTGGTGCAGGAGATAGAGACTTGGATTAGGACTCAGGAGACCTCAGTTCAAATCTCTAGTCGCTTGTCTATGGAAACTTACTGGGACAGGGGGACACAGTAGCAAAGGCAAACCACTCCTTGAATATCTCACAAAAACTCCAAAAACCCTATTAGAGTGTCCATACGTTGGGAGGGACATGATGGCACAGGTCAGGGATGGTATCCTCCTTTGAGAATAAGTTCCACCATAATTCAGAAACACTTCTCACCTTATGACATCAGGCTGTCAGATCTGTGTGTTCCGTCAGCCTTGTGAGAGATGGGGAAGATACTAGGGTCCTTTCAACCATTACTCATAATATTTTAGCAACCGAAGATTTCTCTTTTGTTTTTCCCCCTCTCTTAGTCCCCTTTATCCCACTTTTTTAACCCCATCGAGTGGCTGTGTATGTGAGAAAGGGTAGTAAATTAGACAAAAACAACAGGAAAAATGTCAACTTGTGGTACTTCTCCCTAGTCATTTCTAATATGGTGGTAAAAACTATGATCTGTCTTGCAGAAGTAGTGTTAACAACTGTAGAGACCATGCAACTCCCTTCAATCTAGAGCTTATGGAGGAATGGAGGTGCTGCTAAGCCTGTAAAGTAGTAGAACTGGGAACAACCCCCAACCCCTTTTCTCTCTTCCTCTCTCCCTGCTCTCTCATTTGTTTGCGTTTCATCGTCCTCCCTCTCTCCTTCCACTTTCTCCCTTTTCCAAAATAATTCAAAATATTCATTTCCTATTTTTCTTTTTTAAAAATAAAACTCTTTCCTCCTTCTCTGCTTCCCCTGCCCTCTTACATCCCAGAGTGGTAGCTGAATATCACATTGCACACCACTGCCACTGTCAAGTATCCCCTCCACCACAATTGTCAAACTAGGCATCCAGCTGGCTTTCCAAAAGATACCTCAAGGTCTTTTTCAAATTGTACCTGATTCTTTAAAGGCAAAAAGTTGTAAAAGCTCAGGTCTCCTTTGCTGTATTCATTCAACCAATGATGTACTGGCAGCAGTACGGGTCAATGAATACTTAATACTTATTGCTGCCACCCCTCCCTGAGAGAGGCTTTTTCTTCACCCCTCTTCCTCTTCCTCTATCGCTTCGTATCTCTGTGGTTTCTTCCTCCTTGTCTCTTTACTTCATTTTTTCTTTCTTTCACTCTTCTCTCCCTCCCCCCAACCTCTTGGCTATAATATGTGTATGTTTATTTCTTCAAATATCCTTATGCCTGCTGGTCACAATCTCACTTCCATGAGACTCATTATTTTCCTGAAGCACTGGCAAGATGTTTGGGCAATGACTACAGAATACTTCAGTGAGGACATGCAGCCAGACTTTATGAAAAATGTGGTGTGCAAAAGAACCATTTTTAAGGTTCCATTCCTTTTAAACAACAGGATGAATCAAGTTCAAATTTAAAAAAAACTTGTAGCAGGAATCATTTCCCTTTGAGAAAGCAGTGGCAGGCATTTGAAAAATAACTATTGAACTCAATGTGAGCCACCAAAAATATGTTTGCGGGCTGGGGGTAGGAATCATTTTAAATTAGACATTCAAAAATACAAGCCCAACCTACTCGAAATCTGGCACAGAGCAAGTCTGTACTGTTTACATTTGGTCCTGATTCAAGAATCCATTCAAAGGTTATAATATTTCATTTAAATTGTCTCTCCTATCAAAAATGGCTTAGAGGTTACTGTTTGGACTCCTCATGCAATATCAGAGGTGAATTTCTGTGTGCTTCTAATTCACACTATACTTGTATGTTTGTTATGTGCTAGAGAAGTATGGATTCTGTCCAGTCCTGAAAGGAAAGAATGAAGTATAGAGAACAATATTTTTAACGTTAACAAACAAAAGTGAAAAATAAAATAAAATAAATATTGAAGCAATATTTGAAGAACAGGTGAAATATTCTTTCTTGTACCTATTGTTGTCTCTTCATTATATATCTAAATATTACATATCCACTCCTGCATTACCACAGCTAAAAGTCGCAAAGGTAAATTATAAACATACTGAATAACAGCATATATATATAAACCTGAGATTTCTTTAAGACTCAAGATTTATCTAAATAGGATGAAAATGTAAGAGCAGCAAGAAAGCAGCCTATATAATCTGACAACTGTCAAAAGAGGTTTGATAGCTGACCCATGTTCCCAAGAGAGAGAATGGAAATCACTAGGTTTTCAGTGCTAACACTCTGGCATTGTGAACAGTTAAAATGGGAAGCAGTCAGAATGTGAAGAAGCTATGCAACAGAGTGGTATAAATAGCAGGTGTTTGCAAACAATCCTCAGAGTCAATCAAGCCACCCCAAATTTGACAAGCAAAAGCAAATCATATCACACAGGAAGCAATCACCAAGCTGTCTGGCATGCATCTTAACTTGAAAGATTGACTAAACATGGAAACAGTTGACAAATGAAAGGAAATATGAAAGATGAAGACAGCCACAGCATTACAAAGTAAGGGACTATTTACTTTATACAGGGAGCTAAAAACAGCCCCCCCCAAAAAAAAATGCATAAGGAAACATAAATTACAATTTTATCTGAACAACAGCTGATTCATCAGATCACCTCATAACTATTCTTTCCACAGTACTTAATTCTGTATCAGCTTACTAACAGACAGGTATTATTAAGTATCGAAGAATGTTCCACTTCCTCAAATCTTTAATGGGCTTCTTGTCCACAAACACTCATGACAAATAAAACTGGTAATCTGTTGCAGAAAAAAAAAAACCAAGGAGTCTTATGGCACCTTAAAGACTAACATATGTAGCCATTCTTCTGGTAATTTATGAAAACATAACATGCTTTGGAACTCTTTTTAAAACTACAGCTAAACCCAATTAACATTTTAGTCCATAACATGTAGATCAGTACTTCCCAGCTTTGGGTCCCCAATATTGGCTTGGCTCCCCCAGCATTCCTGCCTTCGGGAGAGTCTTTATCATCTGCCATCCTTCAGGAACTGAGTGAGAAACAGTGTGGCTGTGCTGCTGCCGGTTGCCAGCCTTCCTTGCTGCCTCTGGCTGCCCCACCCCCTCCTCAACATCAGCCACCTGGAGGGGGGGAGGGAAGGGGTTTTAATTGTGATTAGCAGTTACCATCAGGTTATGAAGTGAGAGGGGAGAAAGCTGTAGTGCAGGTGGAGGAAATCCCACTGGGACTCTGATCAAACACGACTTAGAGCCCATTATCGGGCCTATTTCATGGCAATACGGCTGGCAAAATGGCAATATTTCTCCAGCCGTATTGCTTGCTTAGAATGTCATCCAGCAGAGCTGTTTCGGGTCGTCTGGGATCTTCTTCAACCGGGAAATCCTGTGAAGGTCCTGGACTGCTCATCAGCTCGCTGTGATGAGTTTGCCATTTATTTTGATGGAAAATTGCTCAGATTTCAGTGGGTTAGACTCCACCGTTACTGCAGAATCAGAGGATGTGTGCAGTATGCTGGACGCAGTGGCCATGGGCGCCTTCCTTCACCTGCGAGAATTATACCAGCTATGACCCTACCTGGATGAGCAGAGTCTTATGGCAATTACACATGCACTGGTAGCATCTTGTATAGATTACTGCAATGCGCTCTACGTGGGGCTGCCTTTGAAGACGGTCTGGCGACTGCAACTGGTACAGAAAAAAGAGCTGCATGGTTGGTGAGTGGTGGGGCTTGTAGGGTACAGACACATCAAGCCAATTCTGTTCAAATTACATTGGCTACCAGTTGCTGCCGGAGCCCAATTCAAAGTACTTGTTTTGACATATAAAGCCCTAAACAGCTTGGGCCCTGGATAGCTCAAGGACCGCCTCTTTCCATATGAACCTACCCAGCAGTTAAGATCTAGCCAGGGGGCCCTTTTGAAACAGCTGTCCCTTAAGGAGATAAGAGGGACAGCTTGTAGACAAAGGGCCTTTTCGGCAGCTGCCCCCAGACTATGGAATGCCCTCCCGACTGAGATTCGTCTGGCGCTGACACTGATGACATTTCAGCGCCAGGTCAAAACCTTCCTGTTCCAGAAGGCTTTTAATTGAAATAATATCAACTGTGGATACTGATGGCAATTTTCAAAGTATATATTTTAATTGTATTTTAATTGTTTTTATTGTATTTTTATTGTTGTAAGCTGCCCAGAAACCTTTGGGTAGAGTGGGCAGCATATAAGTTAAATAAATAAATAAATCATATGTTCTTGGTCTAAAACTCCCAGAAGTCTTCACTACTACCTCTGCTGGCCAATATGCCTGGGAGTTGTAGTCCCAGAACATGTGGTGACCCAAGATTGGGAACCATTGATACAGATTATTTTACCTTTGGTGTGCTTGAAGCAAAATTCCTTGTTCACTTTGAGTATCTCCACAGTGCCTTGATAACAGTACAAGCCCAGGGCATATTTTCACCTTACATGAGGTAGAGGATCGTGCCCACCATCTCCTCAGTTCCATATACAGTAGCAGACCTAGCTGGCAACTGAATCTTAGTTAAGCACTGAAAACGAAACATGGTCTTCACACTCATGAAGGCAGCAAAATAGTTTAAGGGACACTCGCTGTTGCCCCTCTGAATTAGTCAACTGCTGCCTCACTCTGTCTAACAATGGAGCTGATTCTGACTACTATAATAATATATAGGGGGAAAAGTAGGCAATATATGGAATATAACATACATCTGAAGACAGGAAAATATGAAATGGAGATTCATGGGACAAAGTTTCTCTTTTCAAAGAATGAAACCAAGGAAAATCAGGAATACATCCCTTTACTGATCTTACATTATACTGTATTTCTCATCACACTGTATTTGCCTCAGTGGAGACCAGCAACGTACAGCCGCCTATGTTCTTCCAGAAATCAGCACTGAGAAGGAGTTAAACCCTACACTGCCAGCATGACATCCCTAATTCAATAGGGTCCTTCTTCAGTTCTTTTTTGAAGTGTCTATTACAATATACCAGTAAATTAAAATTATATACCTTTTAGGCAGTTCCTGTTTTTGCACAAGAGTCACAGAATGTTTTTAGACTTATCTTCAAGCTCACTGACAAGGGGGTGGTTTCTTTCTTCCTACTTCCTTTTGCTTTTTTGACCAAAAAAGACAAGTAGAGTTTCTTTTTGAGGTGCTAGACATGGCTTCCAGAAACGAGTTTTTAACTATATTTATCCCCTAAAATTGTGCTGCTGAGCATGTTATAAGCATTTTTCCTTTTACCAGCCTTATCCCAAATTTTGAAATACCTTCTGTTCTTGTAGTCTCATTGGAAAGAATTCCTGTTTTCCTGATAAAACTATTCTTCTCTTTCACAATACTGAATTGGTACTATGAACTTCAAACTGCTATGGCCCAAGAAAGCAAGATAATACACATTTTCCCAGGACTAACTTTTTGATCACACATTTCTAGAACTACACTCCTAGATCTTTTGTTGTCTTCACGCTAATAGCAAACCAGCATTCTTCGAATTTTGGTACAGAAAATGCATTGTCATATGCTGTCTGTCAAGTTACTTCCCACTTACGGCAAACCCTGGCCAGTGCAGCTAGTGGTGAAGGCTTCAGGGAGTTGTAGTCCAAGAACACCCGAAGTTGGGAACCATTGCTCTACACCACGCTAGCTCAATGTGAAACACAATGACCAAAATTGAGTGGCAAAATGAAAATAAAATGCCTCCGTATGCCTCGGAAAGTTGAGCTGGTTACCTTTTGTAACTTTCAAAATATTTAAGGGAACTCTAAGGCTGCAAGTGTAAGAAATAAACTTCTAAAAAATACAAAATTATTTTTCTTTCCCAGTTTTCTACATAGGGCACTCTGAACATGGCACGCCTTTTGATCCTTCACGTAGCTCTATTTTCAGTACCATACTGTATTTTTAAATAGTGATAGCCAAGAGATATTCAAAAATAGTTCTAGCCAGCATAATTCACAACACAGCCCAATTTATCATTAAAGCAGTACTTATTTCAGCAGGACATACATATAAAGCCAATTATGCAGAAGAGTGCATTCTAAGCAGCATAAACCTTCCAACAATCTACAATACAGATTATATTTTGTCCATATTGAAATGAAAAGATACATTAAGAAATTCCAATGTGTCGCCTGCCATTCATGATTGTAGAAAAACTCTGAGAAGGCATGATTAATTCTATATCCATACATCCAAAGTGTTTCTTTTTTTTTAATCTGAACATTTACACACAGCTATCACAGCTCAGATTCATGGGAAAATAAAATAATTTTTTTTAGCTGTTTTGGATTTCAAAATAGAAAATTACACCAGTGAATTGAAACAGATTGGGGGGTTTTTAGCTGTTATGCAAGCTTTTTTCCTAATACTGTACTACAGAAAAAAACTAGTTGTACGTTTACTTTCCTTTTTTTCCCTAAAGGAAAATGAATGGTGTGCTTTCCATACAAATTACTCCGAATAATATATGCTGAGTTTTGCAGAGCCCATTTGGCTAGATCCTAATAACTCCCCTTGGGAGCTGACACCAACTTTCGGCACTAGTCCATCACCGCAGATTAGCACAAGAACATATGCTGCTGCAGCATCCAGTTCTTCACACACCAAAGAATGGTATTCTGAGCTTCTCACACCAAACCTGTGTCTCTGAGAACTGGAGTTCTATTTTTATAACGAACAATAAATATTCTGGGATCTCAAACTGAACAAACCCAGCTAAAAAAATGTGAACACTACAAAACCCTGCATTTTCCATCATAAATGCTCTGCACGGAATTTAAGAACATCTTGAATTATTTATAGCCTAGCTAAATGCTAGCAAGCATGTAACATTTTAATTTTGTGCTAAGCTAAGGAACTTCCATTCAAATGAAGCAAGCAACCTTTTATTTGATTTGATTTTTTTTAAGTAATGTTTGTTTTAGATGACCGCATTGGGCACCTAAGAAAACCCCCAAATAGATCTGAATCTCTCTAGAATATTAATTTAAATAGACAAAAGCATATTTAAATTAGCATCATTAAATTAACCCTAAGGAGAATATGATCTTATCAGAATAGCAATAGCTGGGTATTTGATTCTTAACTCAGTAAAATAAATATTAGAGCTTTTTGTGGATGTTTCTGTTCTGGCTTTGCTGTATTAGTCAAATGAAGATGTCCAAGAAAGATAAGAGACTTTCTTTGTCCTTTTCAGTTAACAATCAAGCCATTATACCTTACAATATTGGTCAGAAAAATGAACAAACCTCTATATCTGCAAAGCACAAAACAAACAAACAAACAAAATATATCTGTTCTTTCCTCCGACCTTCAAAAATTATATTCTATTTCCAGGGGTGGGGAAAAACACATACAGCTATTTCATTGCTTCACAAAGCATCAGACAAGGCTGGTTTAAATCACATCATTATTAACAGAGCCATTTAAAAGCAAAGAACAGCACCCAGTCTGTTGTTTTTTAAGCTTTCAGGAAGACAAAGCTAAGAATTTGAAATAGGTTGTATACTCACTGAAGGCAGCAACTGCTAGAGCCAGTGTGACAACAATGGAAGCCCATGAAACCCACACTGCCTTTTTTCTGTAGCTTTGAGCTTCATGAGGTTTTAATCTTGTGCTGCTTTCTAGTAAACCTGATGAGAGAATCAGAGACAGAAGGGGGAGAGAAGTGTGTAAAGAGTTATTCATCTTTTAAAAAAAATAAAACCACATTTTGTCAGGGCCAATTAGGCATATTTTGTGTATGTTCTATGCACCATCATTTAAGCCAAATCCTGTTCACCTTATTCAGATTGCAAACAAAGCAAATACAAGCTGAGGAGTTCAGCTCTAGTTCATCTTTGTGTTTGCATTTCACAAGGAGGTAAAAACGTACTAATTGGCTGCCTGGAGCACACTACAGCCATAAAGAAACTATACATGAGAAGGCTTCCCAGCATTTATACAGCTCATTCAAGATCAAGTGTCAAAGAACAAGGGAAAAGCCTGCTTAGGGTGCCAGTTAAACAGATGCACAACCCAAGTGGTAGCTTGACTATAATGTAAAAGAAAAGGATTAATATGATGCATATCCAAAATCTCAAGCATGCACAGTACAGATGGGAATCAGGAAGCAACACTGTTATATAGGAATCTCCACTTGATTCCTTTGTTGCTTCAGTTCTAAGAACCTCACTATACTATAGCAAGATTTCACCACCATCACCACTCCATAAAACAGTATTCCTTTAAGTTCCATTATCTCTTTAGCCCATTCACTTTGATTTCTGGAAATAGAAAAATTTACTTTTTCTGACTAGGTTAATTTTTCTAATTGTTGGTAAGCACAAGGAAGCATAAATTGAGATTTAGCAAATCAGAACTAGGTATCAAAAGGACTGAACTGGGCTAAGCTTTGGTGTGGAGAAAGCTTTGGTTTTCCACACCAAAACTGAATTAAAAGGATCTGCATTCCAAGATATGTGTAGAACCCCAATATTCCTGATTCAGAAAAATAAAATAAAAGGAAATAAGCTCCTAAAACAAGCCTTTGTTTATTAAATATTATAGTAGATGTACAGCTTACTTTCTCTAAGCAAATTTTATTACCATTGTTCATTTAAAATCAACACATTCTAGTTTAAGTTAGAATACTGTGTTTAATTTAATACTCTTTGTCCTGCAAAGAGTCAGAACCTGACAAATTCTACATTATTTGTTTCTTCAAGCCTAAAATAATTGACGAGTTCACTATTTAGATAGAATTCTTTCTCTTAACCAGCCTTGCTTTGTAAGAATGAGGAAATCTCCAAGGACTACATGCAAACATCATGCAGCTGCCAAATACATAAAATAATAATTTCACAGGCAATATTAGACCATTAAAGAGTTTAGATTATGTGTACAAATTTCAGAAAGACAGAATTTTCGAATGTTCATTTGGTATACAGTTTGGACAAAACAAAAATAAGCCACAGAAAGGAACAACCTAAAAAAAATTAAGCCTAGTGTGCTCTTTACAAGCCGTGTTTTAAAATGGCTACCATTTTTTAAAAAATTATCAGGCAGTGTTTTCTTTTAACACACCTAATGTCACAGATTTCTATCCAAAGTCATTTCTCCCCTTTTTTCTGTAAAACAAGGAATTTTTCACAGGTAGAGGGTTTTTTTTTCACCTGACAATACCTTTAAGAAGCTGGATCTTCAATAAACACCATTTTAAACAGTACCAAATAATTTTTTTTAAATTGCAGATGTACACACATTTTTAAAAGTTTTCCTCACTCCAACTAATTCTGCACAGATTCTCTAAATCTTATCAAAATGGGCATGGGGTAGAATCCTTAACAAAAGAGGGTGGCTTGGAATCTCTCAGAAAATGTAAAAATTAATGAATGCAACCTTGACAAAAGTGCTTACATTAACAATCCTTTATGCTTCTTATAAGTATCCAAGTAGCTCAGAGTACAGTCAATGAAACTGACAAATCAACAAAAAAAATGAAGACTGAAATTATTCCCAATATTTCCTTGGAAACCATGCTAAACAGTATCAGAGGTCTGAGCTATGACCAAATACAGGTAAGAAAATTCTGGTTAGCTGTCCCATTTCATACACACATCTACTTTAATTTCTCTTTAACGGAACTCTTTGTTCCTCCTTTCCATTATTCTCTCCTAGGTCTAAAGAGCGATTTCTACTTAAGTGTAAAAAGATACAGTACACAAAGGGAGGGGCATTCCCAGATAAGTCAAGAGCGTTCATCCAGATTCCTGAATCAGAACCTGAGACAAAATTGACCGGTTACTGCAGTTTGAAAGATATAAGCAAGGTAATTTCTGATCTGACTAATTTTTATTTGTGGGAGGGGGGGGGAACGGGATGACCTACTCTTGATAAAAAAAAAACAACAGACAACCAGATTTTGGGTTTTAATTCTGTACCGTCAGGTAATTGATGAAGAATACCTAACAGTGAAGAACAGCTAAAGGAGGAAGAGCAAGCAGCAGGTTCAAAGGAATGAGAGGGAGCCGCCTGCATCCACACGAAACGAGGATGCCATCGCACACGCGGGGGTTGGGGGTGAGGCAGGAGGAGCGCCTAGAGAAAGCACGATACAGTATATAGGCAACGCCAGTGAATAGGCACGCGCGGGGCAGCTGCCTCAGGCGGCAGACAATGGGGCTGAGCGTCCCTTCCTCGGGAGCCGGGGCGGGGAACGAGCAGCCCTCCTTTCTTGGCCGTGAATGGGGCCGCCCGCCTGCCCGCTCGCCAACGCTTTTCTAATCGCCTTTTGAAGACGGGGTGGCGTGCCTGGGTCGGCGTCTCTATTCAAGCGGTGGCATTTGTTCTTGAAAGAAGGAAGAAAGGGAGGGGGGGATTACTCGGGCCGCCGGGCGGAGAGAAGAGAGTCCCAGCTTTTGGGGGGGGTTGGGGGGGTTCGTTTGTTTGTTCGTTGCTCCCGAAAGAGCGCCTTCCTGGACCCGCAAAGGTTCGAGAGGGGCAGGGGAGGCGAGTGTTCAGACGGCCGCCGCAAATAGACAGAAAACGCGCCCAGACACGCAAGCGGAGAGGTTGTGGGGGAAATGGGCAGCTAGGGATAAAGGAGGGAAGCCGAAAGAGAGGCGAGGAGAAGACGCGGTTGGTGGAGGCACCCCCGTGAAGGCCGAAGGTGTCCCAGGGGATAAGGGGCGGCGGCGATTAATATTTTTTTTTCCTCCCTGAGGGACGACGTTGTGGGGTGCAGGTCTGTCAGGCTGCAGGAGGGACAAGGCAGGAATTTCCCCTGAAGGGTCGGTCGGCTGGAGAAGTGCGCCCTCAAGGCGGCGAGAGGTTCGTGGTGGACGGTGGTCGAGGTAAAAGCTGAGGGAGAAATTGGCAGGTGTGTTGCCCGGGGCAAGGGGAGGGCGAGGGGGAGCTCGCCGTGAGGGCGCGGCGGTCGGAGGGGCGTCGTCGAGGACGCGCCTGAGCTTTGGCCGAGTCGAAGAAACGACAACTTCGAAATGTTTCGAGAGCTGGGAGGCTGCGATAAAAGAGCGGGAAGGGAAGCGGAGTAGGAGCGAGGGAGACCTGGAGGGAAGGGCGCCGCGGAACAGGGGCCCGGCTACCTGGGGGGTGGCTGCGGCTGCGGGAGGCGGCGCTGGCCCAAGAGGCTCACCTCTATCTTCCAGCTCCTCGCTGAACTGCCCGTCCTCCCCGAGGCGCAGCTGTTCGCCTTGCTGCGGCGGCGGCGGCGGATCCCGGGATTGGTAGGGTGGTGGTGGTGGAGGAGGCGGGGGAGTGGTCCCGCCGGCGGCCGCAGCGGGCTGCACGATGGTGGGTTCCGGGGTTTGAGCCAGCTCGTCCCCGGCTTCAGATGCCTCCATGGCGGAGCAGGAAGGCGGTCAAAAAAGCCGAGCAGAGAAAGCGAGCAGGGAAAGAAAAAAAAGAGCGCGCGCCGGGGAAGCGAGCCGGCTGCCTCTCACGAGCTGCGCCCACGGGCAAGTGGGCTGCGAGGGAGAAGCGCCCTCTTGGCTTGGCTGCGGCCGCTCCCCACTGGCCCATCAACTGCATGCAGGTGGGAGCCACCGGCGGCGTCCCCGGGCGCTCGGCTCCTCCCCCTGCCCATGAGGCGAAAGAGAGCGCGCTCAAACTCTCCTCAGACGGAGCCGAGAGAAGAGGAGGGGGGAGGATATAAGAGAGAGGGGGGGAAAAAACCTGACTGACTCTCTCGAAGGGGCCGGCGGAAAACGCTTCTCTTCCAGCCCGCCGGTAGGTAAAGGGTTCCTGCTGGCCCGCTTCCTGGCTCGAAAATGTGTCGGTAGGCTGACGAGCCACCCCTTCCGAAGCTAGGGAAAGCGCTGGAAGCCGCCAAGCCGCCTTAAAAGGCCGAAAACTGAACCCAAAGGTGGGCTAGGAGTCAGTGGCCCATTGCAAATGTCAGTTGCTGGATAGTAGGTGAACATTTAAGTCAGTCCCACTGACTCAATGGGTCTGCTCTGGTTTCGTCTAACCGTCGGATAGTGGCAGGTTTGATGAGCATCTGTGGGGGCTGCCAAGGGAAAGACTTCCTTCCTCAGAGAAAGATTTGACCCTCTGTTCTCTCTTTTTGCCCCCTTTAGATAAATGTATGACTGCTAGTAGTCCTCTTCACCTAGTAATGCTGGTGTGTACCTGAAGGCTTCTGTAAACGCTCACAGGCAGGCAAAACCTAGATTCGTGTTTTCTGTGCCTGACACCGTTGAGAGAAAACATAAAAGTCCCAGGCAGATTGGAAACTGTGGGCATGAGATACAGCCTCACTTGAGCAATGCAGTAAACTGGGAAGGGATCAAGGCTGCAGATAAGAGACCACCCCTAAAGGAGCGTTCACTGTATCCATGAAGGGAGGGGATGGTGTAGTGATTGTGTTAGCAAGCTTTGCTCCATCCATAGACTCAGCATCCAGGTTCCTTCCAGGGACGAAGTGGGATCTACCCATCACAGTTTGCAAGGTATTGCACAGAGATTCTGATCAAACCACAGGGATGAAGTATGTGGTAAGGATTAGGGCTCATGAGAAGAGAAGATTCCCTGGAAAAGCCCCTGATGTTGGGAAAGTGTGAAGGCAAGAGGAGAAGACAGAGAACGAGATGGATCGACAGTGCCATCAAAGCTACCACCATGAATTTGACCCAACTCCGGGAGGCAGTGGAAGACAGGAGGGCCTGGCGTGCTCTGGTCCATGGGGTCACGAAGAGTCGGACACGACTGAACAACAACAAGGGTTAGGGCTACCCGCACCACCAGAATTCACTCTGCTGCACTGTATCATTATTTTGTAGCCCACAAATGGGTTAATGCACAGTTCTAAAGTTAGCAGATGGTGTATTTTGGTATGTTCACAACCATGACACTTCTTAAGCACAGAATGGTCCCAAGTGTACAGTAAGTAAAGAAAGCTTCTGAAACAGGCCCTATGGAAGAAGGAGTAGCTATGGAGGTGGGATTGAAAACTAGGTTGAGAGAGATCTCAAGAAAGAAGCAGAAAGTCCCAAAACTTTTCAACAACATTGGCAGTTTACTGGGGTTTTTTTTGGGGGGGGGGGAGAAGGTAAAGGAAATTCAGAAGACAGTACAAGTGGAAAAATACCAGCTGCACTCATCCATGCCCTAGTCTCAGCCCTGATACAATTGCTGTGATATGTTTCTTCTGGCTTTAACCACTGCATGAAGACAATTGTTCCTACATGAGTGAGGAACTTCCCTGTTCATACCTTCCTAACAGCTACTGCCACATCAAGACTGCAGTCCTGTACACACTTACCTAGGAGTATCATGAAGTTCAGCAGGATATCTGAGTAGAATGGTCATAATACTCCAGGTGCTTGATGCCTCTACCACAGACTAGGTTCTAGTAGCCAGCAAGCTCACTCTAAGGCAGTGGTGTCGAACTGTGGCCCTCCAGATGTTCTTGGCCTTCAACTCCCAGAAATCCTGGCCAGCAGAGGTGGTGGTGAAGGCTTCTGGGAGTTGAAGTCCAAGAACATCTGGAGGGCCACAGTTCGACACCACTGCTCTAAGGCATTCTTGTTTAATAGATATAGGTGAGATGTTACTGGAGAACAAGGAGCCTAATTTCATTTTGGCCTATTCTTGTTTTGGCCTGCCCCTCCAAGAAATAGCTTCTGCTTTGTGTACAGGAGCATCACTGACTAAGTATCTCATTCAGTTAACCCTCTTTATCCTCTTACCAAACCAATTTGTAAGCTGAAGTATAGATAATTGGTACTGCAGGACAATGGTGAGGACTGCATCCAGCTAGCCACTGTCATTACTCAGGAGGAGGAGGAGGAATTGGAAATGATGATATGGTAATGACAGATGCAACTGCTACTCTGTGACCTACCCACACTTATACAGCCACTGACTCTTTAGATGGGCTGTGAGATAATGACCCCTCAAAGCCAAAGTTTTTGCTCTTCCTCATGTAGACTCTAAGAAAGTGCTTGCCTTTGGGAGTTGCAGAGAACTTTGCATTTAAGACTGCTTTTAATAAGTGAATTGTAACCTAATAATCCTATTAAGACAGCTAGCACCAAGAACAAGTAGCGTGGAGCTGATAAAATGGCACATTGTATTGCAAGAGCAGCATCAGTAGCAAGTTAGGAGGAAAAGTGTAGGCACCCAAGCTTTTGAAGCAAAGCAGTAAAGTTCACAAAACACAGCTGAACCAATTTCCCAGTGAAAATGCACTGTTAGAGAGGGAGAGCATGAGGCATACCACACCCATGTCTCAGGAAACTTCTGTCTCTAATAGTCTACTCCTATGCTTAGAAATAAGCACCTTTTGAGTTGAGTGGCAATTACACTCAGGTAAGTCTGCATACTGCCTAGGTTTCCAATATAATATGCATTTGAAAATGCAGTCATCTCATAAGCCTCACTGGAATCAATGGGATTTACACCTGAATAGTTTATGCTATAATATTCCATCAGAGAAGAGCAACACCTGGTTAAATGGCTGTTCCTGCACAAATTTTAAAGTTACAAGGGCCTTATGTGGGGTTGTACCTGATGAGAAGACAGGATAGTGTGAGCTGGGGGAGAGAGCCCGTATTTACAAAGCTAAGAAACTGAAAATCTGAAATGGGTTTCATAAGCTGGCAAACAGAGCAGCTCAAATGCCTGGGCAGCTGATACTGGTACAAACCCATGACTATGCTGCAAGAGCCAGTCTGAACCAGCACTGTAGAAGCAAGAAACCAATTCATCTTGATGAGTTACAGGAGGACCAGGATTTATTTCATCCTTTTTAAAAATTGCTCCCTGCTAGTGGCATCTTCTCTTGAGAGATCCAGTCAGAGTTGCCAGATATAAAAGAAGACCAGGTTCCTCCTGGAGAATTCACTTTCCCATACAGTATAGCTATTAAAGGTGCATAAACCCTGCCCATTTCTAGCAGGCTACCCTAGAGTGAATGCTGCACTTGGCCACTATCATTGAGGAAAATTGGTGGTAAGAGGGACAATGGTGATCGTCAGCATAGGTGTTAAAAGGATACCAGATTTTCAGTTTTGTGTTTTACATAGATGTCTCACCTGATCAGGTCTAAAAGCAGTTTAAACTCTTCCTTAGGAGGATGAACTACACATCAAAACATCCTCTGTCAGGAACTCACAATGCCTAGAGAGCCATGCTTTCATAGCCTCAGGGGACACTTCTTATGGGATTGTAAAGTTTACAACTAGATAATGTCTGTGAAGCACTCTGGATACTCAAAAGCACTATACAATTTTTTAGCCTTACCATTACAAAGCTAATTCCCCCCTCCCCAATTTATGCAGTCGCTATGCTGTTGCTGCTTGACTCTTGCTTGATTAGAACTCCACTGCACCACTAAGGACACAGAGCTCTCTAGCGCTCTAAAAGACCCATAATCTGTACAAATGCCATGCCCCCTCTATTCTTTGGATTTGCATTTACAAACTCGTCTATCTTTTCATTCCTATTATTTGCTATCAGAACAGTACTGAAGTGTTTAGGTGGTCAGTGATAATGAACTAACAGATTGTTGTAGAAACAGTTTCTTGAAACTGTATTATTGAAAGTGTTACTTTTTATTGAAAGTGTTACTTCCGGTGTATGATAATGCAAACTCAGATAGGCGGGATATAAATAGAATAAATGAATAAAAATAAAAGTAAGCCCTGTTGAATTTATTAAGGCTTACTTCAAAGTAGGTCAGCAGATAGACCTGCAACCTATATTTCACTATTTATGGCAAAATACAAAATTATGTCTCTGCATTCTCTCTTGTTATGGTGACTTTACACAATTATGGCATGTGAAGAATAAGGACGAATGAGTTTGAAAACAGAAGTTGGTTAATATCTGTATGGAAAGACAGTGTGGTGTATTGGATAAAATATCATCCTAGGTCTCAGGACACCTGGATTCAAATCCCCATGCTGGTGATAGTTTGTTGCTCCAGTAAAGGTAATACCCAATTCTGAAGTGTTTTTTCTTAATTCATGGACCTTGGATCTATCTGTCTGTCTGTCTAAAAATAAAGTAACTCACAATTGTCAGGAAGAAGCTATGGATGATCACTGAAATCAACATCTCCATTTCAATGATGCTTTCATAGTTGCCATTTGGGACTCTTTGATAGACCTAAATATAACAGTTTAAATCTCTCTCAAGATATGTTCACTTGACCTTTCAAATATAAATTTATTAAGGAGGCAGTAGAATTAGATAAATATTGAGGTGGAACTAAAAGCTGCTCTGTTTTATATGTTTTGTATCATTCATACAAAAAAACATGATGAATCTGGGTAAATGTATGAGAAAGGTGGGGAGAGGGGAAGAACTTTCCCCCTATGTTTTCACTTCTCATACAATCTTCTCTGATAAACTATCAGAACCATGCTGGCCTGTACTCTGCAGTCTCCCATTGGAACATCCAGCCTTGACATGAATCAACCCTCTTCATGGGTTTTGCAAGCTCAAATAATCATGGTAATTCATGAATCATGTTTCCTGGTCACAGAATGAACTTTTCAGTTTTGAAATTCCACTTGTGAAGCAGTTGTAATAGGCTCAAACTGAACCCAGACAAGATGCAGATTTTCTTCCTGGGAGGCCCCTCTGATGGGTTGTACATGGATGGGGAGTATCACCTAGATTGGACAGCATTGTGCTCCTGTTTAGGGATCAAGTTCTTCTGGACCCATGTCTTTCTTGGGATACTCAAATTGCATCCATGTCCAGATCTTCTTTTAACCAGCTTATCACCCGACTCTGCCTCTACCTTGACAAGGGTTCACTCAGGATGTTGGCGCAAGACTGATCATCTTCCAGATTGACTACTACAATGCTTTCTGCGTAGGGCTTCCCTTTAGGCTGACTAGGCAGCCAGACTGGTGGCTGGTGTGAGCAAATTTGATCACATCACTCCAGTTCTGGCTCATCTCTACTGGTTACCTGTTGTGGTCTGGAACCAGGTTCAAGGTTTTGATGCTTTCTTCATGGTTTGGGACCATGTTACTTGCTGGAGTGTCTCTCCCTAATGTAATCTACCTGACCCACCAGATTCCTCCAGGCTATGCTTCACCGAGTAGCTACTCCAAAGGAGGCCTGAAAGTCATTCACAAGAGGTTGCGAGGGCAGCAACTTTGTGGAACCAGCTCCCAATGCAGCGACACCTGATCCTCCCTGCTAATGCATAGGAGGCAACTTAAAACATTGCTTTTCAGGGTGGCCTTCCATAGTGACCCTGCTTGATTCTACACCTCTAGTCCTCCTGTCTCATTGAGAACCTGCCTTTGGTACCACTTCTTCTATCCATCTAAATGTTTTTAATTGTTTATTTGTAAGTTATTAATATATGTTTTATTTATTGTTGTAAACCACCCAGAATAGTTAATCACACCAATGAGGCAGTATATAAATCAGTCAATACTATCAATCAATACATTTAGATATTAAACAATCTAGCTGCGTTTCTCAACCTCACCTATGAGTACAATTATTTTCTGAAAAAAAACTTGATTGTGGTATTTATTCACAGGGATCAGGACATCCTCCTTTCCAAATGGGGGCTCGCATGCCCTGATCATTGAAAGATCCCCATTACTGGTCCTCATTGTATGGGTTACAGAATCGTGCCATTTTCAACATTACCCCAGCCTGTAGGCTGGGCCAAAGAAGCAGCTGTTGATCCTTTACCATGCCAAAAGCTCTATGATTTGAAACCAATACAAAGTTGTGGCAGTTTCAATGCTATAAAAAAGAAAAGATTCACTGAAAAAAATGACTAGCAGTTGGTTTAGTTACAGGCAGGTGATCTTCCTAATATATGTATTGTGCTGTTTTTTTCTAGCAAAAATGTATGGGCTGTTATCTTTCCAACAATGAGAACATTTTGAAGAATGATGACAATCTATGCAGGATGCAACCTATCAGTCTCAGTTGCTACCACTAAGAATCAGGAATAGGGATGTGCCACCCCAGACTTATAATCTAAAAAGAGACATCAAAAGATAAGAGCATCTAATAGCATAAAACCTATTTATGTTGAAGTAACCTCCACTCGATTTCCTGGGACTTACATCTGAGAAGACATGGGTAAGCTAGTGGTGTAGTATTATGCCTATACAGAGTCCTCCAGATAAGTATCCCAATGCAAATAAATGACCGTGATCAAATTATGTTCTCTAACATTTTTGTTAGGAACTTTTGTATTAGAGCACAACAGACTGAAAAAATACAGTTTTAGAAAATTAAAACTTAAGAATTTTCATTATAAAAACAGGAAGTTACATAGTACATTTTTCTAGATAAACATTTTGAATATGTTTTATGAATGGTTTCTAATGGCTGTTTTTTAATATAGCCATTCTGTTTGGTTAGTACTTTTCCTTTTACTTAACAAAGTCTGTAAAATCACAAACCAGAAGCATTTGTTTCCCCGGATATGCTCTAGAATAGTGGCTCCCAACCTTGGGTAACACAAGTGTGTTCTTGGACTGCAGCTCCCAGATGCCTTCCCCACTAGCTGCGTTTGCCAGGACTTGTGGGAACTGTAGTTCAAGAATATCAGGGACACAAGGTTGGAAACTGCTGCTCTGGAATATGTGTCAGATAGTTACCCATTAGCAGTTCTTATGTGGGGTCAAGAGTACAGGGAGAGAAAAGAAGTATTCACAGATGCATGAAAAGGGATTATTTATCTTTCTGCATTGCCTAATTCTATAAAAGCATACTTACCACTTAGAGTGATTCTACATTAAGTGGTCAAGCAAGTTTACTGCCAGACATTTTCCATCTTTTTGAAGAGGCAGGAGTAGTACTCTTGAGTTCAAGGCACTATTTTGCCATGCTGCGATATATGTAATACTATACATCCGCAGTAAGCAGCAAGTTGGGTGAAATTTCACATCCTAGTTTTTTTTCCAGTTTGATCCGACAATCCAGTCAGAGTGTTACTTTTGTTTTGTATGTATAGATGCCAAGAAGAGAGGTTTCCAGTCAAAGTGTACATGAAACACTCATGGTCAGTGTTTCTTAAACTTTCACACTCTAGGTCAGTGGATCTCAACCTTGGGTCTCCAGATGTTCTTGGACTACAGCTTCCAGAAATTCTGACCAGCACAACTAGCGGTGAAGGCTTCTGGGAGTTGCAGACCAAGAATACCTGGATCACTGCTCTAGATGGTTTGGACTTCAGTTCTCAAAATCCCTTACCACTGGCCACACTGGTTATGGCTTCTGAGAGCTGAAGTCCAGAATTATGTTTAGAGGGCCAAAGATTAAGAACCACTGAACTTAGTTATTGACTGACCCAGTAGTAAATTGCAGCTACAGTAGGCCCATTTCAGCCATTGTTACATATGAACACTCATCCATACAAAATTGCGTGCATCTAAGTTGTTTCATGGAAGTTTGGTTTTGTGGTGAGAATGCATAGCTCTCCAGATGACGCTTGACTGCAGTTCCCTCCAGTAGGGATGGGACTTTTATATTAACATACAAAAGGGAAAAAACAGGAAATAGGTTCTTTTTGTGTTGTTTTGTCCATTCTCAATAGACAGCATCTGAATCAAAAAGAATTTATATTAACAGAAGAGAGTTTTGTGGTTTCCTCTTTCATTTAGCCTCTAGTTTTTTGTCCAGTCAAATCACCTGACAAAGTTTTAACACCATAATATTGCAAAGACTGTTATTGGGAGCCAATCAGAATGTCCAGGAGCAGGGAAGCAAGAGTTTTGAAGCTGTCCAGTCATAGAATCAAAGAAGGGGCCTATAAGGCCATCAAGTCTAACTTCTTGCTCAATGCAGGAATCTGGCAAATGGTTTCTAGCATTTTTTAATGCCTCCGACATTGAAACACTCACCACCTCCCAAGTTAATTGTTGTACTGCTCTAACAGAAGAAGTTTTCCTAATATTCACCCAAAATCTGGCTTCCTGTAATTTAAGCCCTTTATTACATGTCCTGCACATAGATATTTGAGAACAGATCCTACCCTTCAAACATCCAAGTATTTGAAGACTGCTAGCATATCTCCCCTCAGTCTTTTTTTTCTCTCAAGGCTAAACATGCCCAGATTGTTCCATCTCTCCTCATAGGGCTTGGTTTCCGGTCCCCTGATCATCCTTCTTGCCCTTGTCCAAACTTGTTCCAATTTGTATTTGCATTCTTCTCAAAGTGCAATGTCCAGAACTGGGCTTGGGTTGGTTGGAACCCACTGTAGGGAGTGTTCTAGTGCTCTGATCATTCTTTGTTTCAACCAGTAATGATTGTGGGAGAGAACCTGACACCATAGATAAAATGGGACACTTCAAAGTAGGTCACTGGATGATTTTCTAGTCGAAATGGAAGTGGGTTGTGGGAATGGTTAGCAGATGGCAAGATGCCATCCTAATAATAACAAGCAGTAGGGAACCTTCAGCAGGGACTGATTGTACATACTATCATCAACATGGGGCTGAAGTGGCAACTTGAATAAATATAGTAATGTTTGAATCCCCACCCAATCCTGAACTTGGTGAATGTGGTTTGTTGAGGTGGAGCTCTTGGGAATCAATGGGAAAAGGCTTGTTTTGCGGCTGTCTTTGAGGGAGATGAAGCTGTTGCAGTGACACGCTTGAGGTTCTTACTTCTCTTTTTTGTGTTCTCTTAGCATTTCCCCCCAAAGAGGGAAAATGAAATAAGATGACCAAAAAGAGCTGGTCCCTTTCCTGTTTAATGAAAGAGCTGGCACACAGAAGACACAAAAGCAAAAGAGAAAGAACTCAAAATAAACAGGAAAGTTCTTGCTGTATACATCCTTACACATTAGCAGTAGCCAACATGGCCAATAATACTATAATTATTATTATGTGCCAAAGGGACAATTCTGATTTATAAGAATCCTTTCCAAGGTTTTCTAGATAGAAAGTACTCAGAAATGGTTTGCAATTTCCTTCGGGGGGGGGGGTTGGAGGGCGGGCAGTATCCCGGTACTTTGCAGCTTACCCAAGGCCACACAGGCTGGCTTTTCTCCCTGGAGGCACAGAGGGGAATTGAACTCCCAAACTCTCTTTCTCTTTCTTATTTTCTTGTCAGAACTTTCTCTTTGGAGGACACCATATTATCCGCATCATTTTTCATGTCGCTCTTGTATCTGTGCCTCACAGCAGAGTGGGTAGAATACAGTGCCCTTTGCTCCAGGTGTGAAAATGACTACTTATAGCTCTGCCTGTTTGTAACTTACAGCTTGACTTCTCATGGCCTACAAATCTTGTGTTGAGAACCAGCAAAGAGGCCAATTGAAGATTATGTTACCTTGGCTTCTATGTCAATTGAATGTAGCTGTCTTCTTTCATGGGAAGCCTGAATGCAGCTAAAGGGATCTGAGTAACAGAGAGAAGATGGTCACCCTTTCCTGGATTTTCCTGGTAGAGAGTACTTGGAAGTGGTTTACCGTTCCCTTCTTCTGGGGACAAACTGGGACTGTGCAGCTTCCCTGCAAAGGGGGTTTGTACCTTCTATATTTCTCTTTTAAAGACTTAGATGTAGTACTGATCCTGGTTACATTCCTCATCGTGTTTTCTACTACTACAGCTGTCCATTTAACAAGACCAGGGTCCTTGTTATTGTAATATTTCAGGATCTTAAATATTCTGCTCGGATGCAAGCATACTTAATAGTCTTAATAAGCAAATTTGTGCAAATATTACTTGCTACATTTGTTCCAAGCACAGGTCTTTTGCTTCCTTTGTTCTGATGTTGTGCCTATGTCTACATTGCAGAGGCCCAGCTTGCATGGCGTGACAGGCCACTGTTCTGGGGGAGACTCTGGCTTTTTGTTAATAGGCAACGTGCAGGCACACTGCCTGAACCCTGCCATTTATGGCTTATCATAACATTATCACATCCCAGCACTTGGGCTTGTCTCTCTACCAACAAGTAGGGTAAAAAAAAAACACAAAGAGTAAACCATGGGGGTTCTGAGAGGAGAGACATTTCAGATTCCTGGCTTCAGACAATACAGCAAGCAAATCACAAACAGAAGATCTGGGATTTATTTGTTTGGTCTCACCTGCAGCAGGAGCAGCCAGGCAGCCTGCAGCAGCTTGCTACCTCATTCACAATAAGACAAAATTCTCAAGCATCATGGCATACTGTGATATCAAAAGAAAGAAAGTTCAAGGAACATAATCTCTTTCATAAAAAAATAATACTAATGAAGAAGCTAAGGATTGCAAAAGAGTTAAATAGAGAAGAATCTGTCTCAAAAAGTGGTACTAAACTGTTGTGTCCATCAACAAAATCAGAATCAGCACTAGAAGTTTGAGAAATCCACTTCAGTAAACACACTTTAAAAGATTATTTCCTGGGATTAAAAAAAGTATACCATCAATATTTTTTTAAAAAAGTAGCATGTATTGAAAACATATTTTATAATATAGGCAACTGAAGAACTCTATAAGTTATACAGTAGTTATATCTAAGTAAAGTATATATGGCTTTGTACTTGCAAACGTTTTTATTGGCCAGAATCCTACTGGGGGTTAATGCTAGCATAAATATCTATTTCTGTAAAACTGCAGAAGTGAATTACCAATAATTACAGAACTGTCACTTGCATTTCCATCACAGGATTTTATTTAAATTATGTGTTTTCATACTGGTTACTAGAGGTATGCAAAGGTATGCATATACTAGAGCAGCGATGGTGAACCTATGGCACGCGTGCCACAGCTGGTACACGGAGTTCCTTCTGCTGGAATGTGAGCCATAAGTCACTGGATCACTACCCCCCCCCCCCGTGCAGCCAAAACTGAGAAGGCAGCTGCAGCCACGGTGCTGGTGTTTCGGCAGGTGGATCCAGAGCAGCTGGTGCTAGCAGCGGATCCAGAGTGAGGTCTCGACGCACCTCCGTGCCTGGGATTCTCCCTTCTGCTGTCACTTCCAGTTCCGCTGCCACCACTTCTGGCACGCCACCCGCTAGTTTTGGGTTGTTTTTTTTTTTCAGTTTGGGCATGCAAGCCCGGAAAGGTTTGCCACCACTGTACTAGATGGAAATGTATGTATGCTAGCTGATTATCTTTTGGGGCCAAATGTTATAAAGGGTTTATTCAATGGTACACTTTAGTTATAAAGTGTTGATTAAATGGCACAAGTTTTGGGGGTGCAGGAAAATCTTTCAGTCCAATCTCTTAGATATTTTTTTCTCTGTGTAATACTGAAATAGTGCTATTCCAGTCTGAAAGAAATTAAAATAAAACAAAATACCACCAGTGGCAGCAGCAGTGAGTAGCTGTGAGAGGCAGCCAGTGCAAAGGCAGGTGGATGGAGGACAAAGCCTCAAATGTAATGAGTTTGCAGTGCCCACTCACCCTCATGCTGATTGCCTCTCAGAGTCATTCCCCACTACTACTGCTAGTGATATTTTAATATATTTTACATTTTAAAAATGTCTTCCAAACTGGAATAGCACTATTTCAGTGTTACGGATAGAAAAAAATATTACAGATCCAACTGCAAGGTTTCCCTGCAGCCCCAAACCCATGACCCTGGCATCCATTACTTGAAAAATCCCACAGGCACAATTTACTCCAACACCACTGAACACCCATGCCAAAACCATTCAAAATAAATCAGGTTAAAATATGCAGCTGCCTTGAGGTTGTTTAAAATAACTTGCTTTCTGGGGGGGGGGGGGGGAATGCTTCCCAGCCAAAAAAAAGCTCATTCAGTTATACATCATGTAAACAGATAATTTAAAATCCATTTCAAGTGTGCTAAACCTGATCCAAACCCAGGAGTTTTTCAACATGTAACCTCACCCTCATTCTACTTTTCCTCTGGTCTTCTTGCCTTCCCGCTTGCTAGAGCAACTTTGCCTCTTAGTAGGTGGGAAGTTGGAACAAGCAGTGGCACTATAGAAGGAGAGGGGGCAGATAAACTAAATTTCTCATTGCAGCAATGCTTTTAAAGAACAATCAATTCAGATGACTACAAACAGGCATCCCAAAGGCCGGCTAAGAAGTTGTCTTAAAGGACTACACATTTAGTGCAACTTCATTTAACAGCAGCTTGGTAATTAGTAGTTTGGATATGTATGAGCTCTGTGTGTTAGTTGGGGAGCTGACTGCTATCTTAATTAAATACCCAGCATGGATTATTTTAAAAGGCTTGACATAACAGAAGGCAAAGTGCCTGAGTAAAATAGTTCCTAGTATTTTCTAGATATGAACATTCTCATTTAATGCAGTGTCACAGTAAATGCACAAAGACCAAAATTCTGTTGCTTAGTGTAGCACATTGCACTGGAGTAGGTTCATTGGATCAATAGAGATTTAGTGAGTTAACTCCTGTGTAAGTTCCATTGGGCATGCTCTGACTGCAACTTCATATGCTAAAGTAAGACACACTTAAAGTAGACCCAATTGAATCAATGGTACCTATGGTGGAATTGACTTACCAAATCCCTATTGTTTCAATGGGCCTACTTCAGTGTGATTTACTACACTAAACATCATTTCAATCATAATATCAATTATATTCATGATTAATAATGGTTGGGTAAGCTCTGCTGACCCATTCAGAATGGACATGCTCAAATCAAGCAGGAGAATAACTTGATGCTACTCTGCCCCAGAGTAAACTCATTGTACCCTCAGTATCATTTTGAGCAAAGGTTCCATTTTGTATTATTAGGATGCCTCCAATCCTGGCTTTTTCACTGCAGGAGCCCCACTGTACTTCAAACAGGATCTCAAGTGCAAATCTCCATCTGGAACACTTATTTCCCTCATTTTCTGGCATGGTCACCAGAGTCCATGAAAACTGTATTTGTCAGGGTTCTCTGGAACCAAGATGCTGCCTTTATCATGAAAGATAGTATACCAGAAGCAAGGACCTACAAAAAGTTTAGTCCGCCACAGAATCTAGGTAATGGTCCTAACATCAGGATTCATGTCTGATGGATCTTTCTGCTTGTGTGATAAGCCAGTGGTTCTTAACCTTTGTTACTCGGATGTTTTTGAACTGCAGCTCCCAGAAACCCCAGCCAGCACAGTTGGTGGTGAAGGCTTCTGGGAGTTGCAGTCCAAAACTCCTGAGTAACCCAAGGTTAAGAACCAGTGTGATAAGCAAAACTGATAGTCTAATTAATAGATGCACTGTAAAGGTCTCCTTGTCACTCTTGCAGCTGTCTAGTAAGTTTGGTAGGGAACTTAGAAGGTGTTTGGTTGTGGATCATAAGTGGCTTTGGGTTCCTGAACCAGAACATGTGTTTCCACCCTCTGAACATCCAAGTTTCCATGCAAGGACTGTTAATCATAAGCTGAACACATGATTCTTTTCAACAATGGTCCTCTTTCAGAAAGCCAAAATAAACAGGGCTAGGTAAGAACTGGAACAGGGTAGAATGGAAATTTCTTAATAAACATTGATGCCAACAATAATGGGATACAATGGACAAACATCAGAATGATATTTTAGACTTAAAACCTAACAAATATTATTCTTTTATTAGCCCTTTATTGCCCCCAAACCCACAAGAATGGAACACAGCAGCCCAGAATAGTAACCTCCCAGTAGGATAATCAAATCAAACTCATGATACATGTGTGACCATGTTATGTCTTGAGATCCACTCCGCTGTTGTCCTCTCCAGGTTTTGGTTGGAGCCAGGTGGTTGACTTTGGCTCCCTAGGATAACAGCCTCAGAGGATAACTTTCCCTCCTCCCTCCCAATTAGTAAGGATGCTGGGCAATTAGCCAATAGAGAAGGGAGGGCCGGAAACCCTCCGCTGGTGGGTGGTGGTTTGTGTGTGTGTGTGTGTGTGTTGCCAGTAAACCGAGTGGAATCACTACTGCATATGTGGCTCTTTATTGGTATAGAACCCACTACAGAATAGACCAGATGAGACAGATGTATGAAGTCACAAGTCACCCTCAGGAACATGTCACTACCCATTCCATGCAGAAAATTGATATTGCAAAAAAAAAAATTATTTGTTTTTTTGTTTCCTGTACTCCTTCTTTAAAAGGGCCCAATGCAGCTTACATCAGTGAAAACACAACATTAAAAGCTGAAAGAGTTAATCATTCAAATATTTAAAAATATTTAATAACATTATAACCAAATTTTTAGGTAAAAGCCTTACTAAACAGAAGATGGAGGTGAAAGTGCTTATTAATTGGGAGGCTATGCCATCTATGTTGCATCACAATGGTTTTTGTGTTAGGAAAATTTTGCACCAAGGAAATGGTCAGGGATACCTGTGGGGTGTGTGTGTGTGGAAATGTAAACAAACAATTATTGGTTGAGAAAGCAGGACTTGCCAATCAGGAAGATGGCAAGAAAAGGATGGATGCCTCTCTCATGCTCACCCTTTTCAGGAGGATGTAACAACTGCACTGTGTGTGCATGTGTTTTGTGTATTTCCTGAAAAATAAAGAAAATCCTGTGTGCATACCTACGGTGGGAACTATGGGCAGCGGCTACAAGAGAATGACTTGGAGGTATTGCTTGTGAAACCTATGCAGCAGCCTGCATTGCAAACACCTGGAAGCAATTCAGAGGTGGAGTGGGCTGTGTGGATGTAGATGCACAAAAGCAACATAGAAGAGGAAGAAAAAAGGCATGTGAACCTGTAACATAGAAATACATGTGAAAATGCCCTTAATAGTTTATTTAGTTAAAAGAATAGGCATTAAATACTCAGGAGTTAGAATGGTGCAGTTTTTGCTTACTGTTACTCATTATCCTCAAAATATACACTTTTAAGATTGCATTCATATGTGACTTTTTAATTTAGCTTGGTAGAAACCAGCTAGGATGAGAAGTCATACTTCCTAAAGTGTTAAGCGTGGGGCCAAGGGATAACAGTAATATGAAGGGTTCCTGAATAGTTCTAAAACTATTGGGGAAAATATAGCCTGAATATAGCTCATTGGATAAACTATTTATTTAGTTTTGTGAACAGTCATGTTATTGTTAATTGTATGTTTGTTTACTTATACCTAAATCCAGCTATGTTCAATGGAGCTTATTCTCTAGGAAACATATGCTTTATGTATGTTATTGTATTTTAAATGTTGTAAGCCACCCAGAGACCTTTGGGTAGTGTGGGCAGCATATAAATAAAATAAAATAAAATAAAATAAATATGTCTTATCTTCATGACAAGGAATTTCGAAGGGCACAAGTCACTCCTGAAAAACAGCTAATTAACAAAACTGGTTTGAGCTGATGAGAATGGTAAAGGAGAGGGAACAAATTTACTTTGAAGAAGTTACTCTCATATTTGAGCAAATTCAAGGTGATTTGACATCTGATTGGGGCCTTCCATCAATGGGTCTAGAAAGTGGAATGACAGGTATCAAAATGGAAAGAGAGTTTGCATAGTTTATCCTAGGCTTTCTAAGGAGCATGTTCACCGGCTGTCTTGGTGCCTGATATGTACTCTGTTTATGCTCTGGAACCATACCGAAGTTCTGCTTCAATATGAGTATCAGTTTAGAGTAGTTAGATTTCTTATTTTCTTGTGGTAATTGTTCTGGAATTGTTCTTGCCTCAAGATCTTTCGAATGCTTATTTGCTCCACAATGTTTTTACTGCTCTGGGGACTTCTGAAACTTTTTTTTTTTTTTTGAAACTGAACTTATTTTAGCAACATCTTTTATAAAATAATAAAATTTTACAGAAGTTTGGTTATTTTAGGAAAACAGTGTTGTTGGTACTGAAGAAGGACCTTGCCTTGATCCATCTGCTGGATACCTTACATTTTGTGGGTATTTTGTCATTCCTACCTGGCAGTGTTGGCATACAAGCTAACCTGCTTAAATGTGTGAAATTTTGGTAACTCTGTGGAATATTGGTGATTTTCCCGAGGCTGTCCTGGAATTAACCCATACCAGAAAAGTCTGGGCTGAGTTGTTAGTGTGGGCCTCTCTGACCAGGCCATCATCATTATATAATTCATCCATAAACTTGTCACTGTACGTCTTTTAGAAGACGTGGTTTTACAGAGCAAAATCATGTTACTAAGGGAGTTATGGTTTCCCTATCATTGTGGAACTTTATTCTAAATCTCTCAATTTGTTAAAAGGTCACTCTTCAAACAAACAACAAAACCATCCTGTTTCCTCTTGGTAATGTACCAATACTTCCTGCCTACTATCTCTGTCTATCTCTCTTCATGAGTCATTTCTATGAAGTACCATCATATTTCTAAGAAGCCATCAATATACATAATATTTCTGCTAAAATCCTGTTTTTCAGTGTAGTAAGGAGTGTAGTTGCTGAAGGCTTTCAGGAGAAAATAGGACAACCATCAGGTCTGCTTTTGTTTGGATTCCTACATTGAGCAAGGGGTTGGACTCAATGGCCTTACCGGACCCTTCCAACTCAATTATTCTGTAATTCTAAGTCATGCTAGAGTAAGTCCACTGAATCACTGGGGATTTGGTGAGTTCATTACTCTGTAAGTCCAATTGATTAAAATGTGTCAATTTTAGTTGTACCTTAATTTCAGAAGTAACAGAATTGACTCCTGTGTTAGTCCCCAATGATTCAGTGGGCCTACTCTAGTGTGATCTCCTACACTGAGCAACAGGATTGCAACCAATGATTTATTATTTTAATTGCATTTTATGTTATTTTTATTTTTGGCTACCTCCCATATTGATCTCCATCTTTGGCTGCAGAGAATATAATCAATCTGATTTCGGCATTGCCCATCTGGTGATTTCCAACAGTCACCTCTTGTGTTGTTGGAAAAGAGTGTTTGTGATGACCAACTTGTTCTCTTGACAAAACTCTATTAGTCTTTACCATGCTTCATTTTGAACTCCAAGGCCAAACTTCCCTGTCGTTCCTTTTATTTCTTGGCTCCCTACTTTAGCATTCCAGTCCCCTAGAATGAGAATAACATCTTTCTTTGGTGTCAGTTCTAGAAGGTGTTGTAAATCTTCATAAAATTGTTCAATTTCAGTCTCCTCAGTATTAGTGGTTGGTGCATAAACTTGGATTACTGTGATGTTGAAAGGTCTGCCTTGGATTCATATTGATATCATTCTATCATTTTTGAGATTATATCCCATTACAGCTTTTCCCACTCTTTTGTTGACTATGAGGGCTACTCCATTCCTTCTACGGGATTCTTGCCCATAATAGTAGATATGATAATAATCTGAATTGAATTCGCCCATTCCCATCCATTTTAGTTCACTGACGCCCAGGATGTCAATGTTTATTCTTGCCATCTCCTGTTTGACTGCATCCAGATTACCAAGGTTCATAGATCTTACATTCCAGGTTCCTATGCAGTATTTTTCTTTGCAGCACCGGACTTTCCTTTCACTTCCAGGTATGTCCACAGCTGAGCATCCTTTCGGCTTTGGCCCAACCACTTCATTAGCTCTGGAGCTACTTGTACTTGTCCTCCGCTCTTCCTCTGTAGCATGTTGGATGCCTTTCAACCTGAGGGGCCCATCTTCCAGCGTCATAACTTTTAGCCTTTTGTTTCTGATCATGGGGCATTCTTAGCAAAGATACTGGAGTGGCATTGCCATTTCCTACTCCAGGTGGATTGCGTTTAGTCGGAACTCTCCACTATGACCTGTCCGTCTTGGGTGTCCCTGCACGGCTTACCCATAGCTTCTCTGAGTTACTCAAGCCCCTTCGTCACGACAAGGCAGCAATCTGTGAAGGAGTCAATGTAGTCCATATAGATACCGGTAACTACTGGACTAAGTACAGTATACCAATAATGTTTATCTTGGTATAAGACAATTTTCATTTTCAGCAGGGGTGCTATCTAATGCACAGCAAGCAATTCAGGTACTGAAGTCAAGTTGTTATTTAGCAAAGACCTACATCCAATTAGTAGGTATCCACTGAAAGAAAGCTCTTTGATTCATCTGAGGTCTTCACCAGCAGAAAGGGGAAGGAGTGATTTTCAGCTAGTCCTCATGAGGTCTAGGCTCCATCTGCCCAGAAAGACTGCAGGCCTTTCGGAACACTGCATGAATTGGTTTAGGGGGACTGGTGGTTGGAAAGCAAGAATTCATTTCTGTCCTAGAAATCTTCTCTGGATCAAAGAAAAATGTTGATCAGATACAATGCAATACTTTTGTCTCAACACTGATACTTTCTGACCCCTGGTGTTTTCCTCCATGCAAGTTTTAATGCCACGTGGTGACCTTCTTGATCTAACAACATGGCCTTTGTAAACAGAAGCAGGGTTTCTTCCATGTGCATCATCTGTCCTTAAATATGTGTCTTCCTATCCATTCCTCTTAGCTCTCCAGATTCTGTATTCCTTGTTTTGTCAAGCTGCTTGTTCTTTCCTCTCTTCCTCTTGGCATCACACTTGTTAAAATCTGAGAAGAATAACAGCAGAAGTGCCATAAACACTAAGTGTGTGACTTGTGCAGTCAACACTCCACCGCAAAGCTTCATTTGCAACAGATTAGCTTACACTTAATTTTCATATAATTTAATGCCAAAAGTCCTGTGATATGTACCTATCATTAGTTTTTTTTAATTAACAAGCTTTTTTTAGAAAGCTAAACAAGCTGGTACGTGGTAATGTCCTTGGTAGACTGACTGAACTTAAATAAAATGGTTATTCCTGTATACACAGCAAAGTGATGTGATTGGTTACTATTTATTTCTTCTTTTTATCCATCATTGCATTACATTTTTTGTATGCTGGACTGCACCTCAGTGTTGATCCTCTTTCCATTTCTGTACTGCTGCATCTGCAGTGACTAAATGTAAAACTGATTCACCCCACATTCTGTAACGTTGGGTAACTCAGTTACCTGTCCCCAACTTATTGTGCTTAAACTAACCTAGAGTCCTAGACAGAAAGAGAATCAAATTATACTTCTGAGTAATAATTACTTGGAAACAATAGCTATGTTGTATTGAGCAAATTCCATTTAACGGTATTTCTGCTTTAGCAAAAATGAGTATGTGTTGACCACAATCTTACTTTCAACTTGATATGCTTGTTGTGGTTGTGATGGGTGAAAGTGGGTGAGAGGGAGATGTGTAAGTAGAGAGCAACTCTTTTCCCCCCCTAAATATAATGAATTCTCAATCAGTATAAGTGTTAGGGGTTTTCTGCTGAATTTCTGTGAACAACAGTCTCAGCATAAATTGCTTGGAGGCAATACAGAAGTGACAGAAGAGTGTTAATAGCCTGCAACATTCCAGTGTTGTGTGTTGATCAATGGGAGCCAAGATTACCCAAGAAATCTAGGTGATAAGCAAATATGATGACTCATCCTTATCTAACCCTCATGTCCAAGGAAGGGCAGGATGAGTGCAGTTATCCAGAATAGCCAGGAGCCAGCTGAGTTGATGTCAGGTGAGCTGAATTGGGGCTGAAGACCAAACCCTCTAAGTTTGGGATTTCCGAAATTATTTAGGACTACCATCACTCTGACCTAACTTTGTGTAAACATTGGGGCTCTAGCCCTGGGTTGGAGAAGGTTTGGATCTGATTTAACTTGGATCTTTCTTTATTCCACCCATATTTTTTTTGCTCTTGTTCTGGCAGACTTTAGCAAAGCAGTTCTGCCACAGATCTGAAAGGAAAAAAAATTATTTACTTGTGGGACTTGTGCCTAATCCTAGCCTCATACAACCAGCGTACTTCTGAATTAGGACTGCCGTAGGTGAAGAAACTGCTATAAGCCAAAAATGTGCACAGATAGCTGAGTTTGGATGCAGTAAGCATTTTAGGGAGCTCATGTCTCCCTAGATGCACAATGTTGGAGTTGAAGCAATGGTTGTTGGGCTGTATCTGTAAACTGTGTCTCCACCAAAACTCAGCCTGCACATCTGTATATAAATATGAATATTATCGAACAACAGTAAGCTTCTCTTATGCCCTGCCCTGGGACCAAGAGACAAAGCTAACCCACACTAAACCAGTGGGTGCTATATTTGTGTAAACGTGCCAGGGCCAACACCAACCCCACAAAGAAGTTTGGCTGCTACTGGCTCTGTATTAGTTCAACAGCCTAAGCCAGAGGAAATTTAATCTTTGCTATTTGTTCTGTTAACTTGACCTGTACATAGCCAATCATGTAACTTAACACATTCTAGGTATGAAAAAGCAGCAAAGGGATGATCACTGCCTTTCCTTGCCCTGGCCTGAACCTTGGGTGGGGTGAGGCGGGGTGGGGTGTTGGCTGCGCCTGCCACTACGCACGTCTTCTTCTGGATGCTTCACCTAGACATGTGGTTTTGCCCCTCCCAACAGGGAAGGCCCACCACAGGGCTGCTGTATGGATGACTGAAATGTATTTTAGAGAAGAACAGAATAATAACAGGACAGACACAGTGCCTTGTAGATCAGACATACTAAAACAAGGGATAACAGAGGGAAGTTTACTTGGAGGTTATCTAGCACATTTTAAACATCAAAGGTAGTCCCTTCTTTTTGCTAAGAGGCCTTGCCACTAGATGGCAATATCCATTAACTGTAGTGGGCCTCAAGTTTGAATGAAGGGAAACACAATATCAAGCAGAGTTGTTTGATATCATGATTCAAGGTTTTCAAATGAAAAAATAAGATTGCGGTAATTGAACAATCATACTTAAGAACTAGCTCTGTCTCTGCCAAAAACTGTGAAATTCTACCATAGAATTCCTCATAAAATGTTACATTCTTTTTCCAAATTTATAATGCATCTGAACTACCCATTTTAACCTATCAGTAAAGTGTTTTTGTAGCGTGGGCAATTAAACAATTCTGTCCATGTACTCTGATTTTAACAGGTTCCCATTGCTATATATTATCTAATTTGGAACAGTATTGCAAATTACAGAATTCCACCCCTTCTTCCTAATTCAATCAAGGATTCTCATTTTTCTTATTTATACTGCATTATACTTACACACTGCTCTTCTTTCATGAAAGTCAGATACATCTATTCATGGTTTCCTTGGCAACATCCACAGAGTAGCACTTCAGATATGATATTGTTGATAACTAGTGCATTATGATGCAGGTAGATCATGAATCCTAACCTTAACTGGATTGATTTAGAAAGATCTGGGATACTGCAGATCAAAGTGTGATTTCTCTAATCATTTTAATCCAAATCTAAACATTCTTGAAGATTCATTAGCTATTTGGATGCTGAAAGACAGAGGCTTCAACTGTATCCACACAACACAAATTTAACACAACATACATTTGATAACTCTTTAAGTGCCATACCTTTATCTTGTAGAGTTGCAATATTTGTAGTTTAATTTGGTGCCAGAATTCTATGCTATACGTAATTGTGAAGTTCAGGGAAGTCCACTAAAGGTCTCCGGCAGGGATTTCTAAGAAGTGGCAATCATCCCTGTAAATTTTACCCAGCTTTCTCTTTAGAAAAAGATTATTACCAGTTCCTTTGTTTTTAAAAAATGAAAAAATATAAAAGCACATACACACACAGATACCACATGTATTTTTTCTGAAATTTGGCAGGTATAATCCACATATAAGAGGATAAAAGGTTCCCCTTGAAAATTTGTCCAGTCGTGTCTGACTCTAGGGGGCAGTGCTCATCCCCATTTCCAAGCCGTAGAGCCAGCGTTTGTCCGTAGACAGTTTCCATGGTCACGTGGCCAATGCAACTAGACATGGAATGGCGTTACCTTCCCACCATAGTGGTAAAAGATAAAGGTTCCCCTTGACATTTTTTTAGTCCAGTTGTATCCGACTCTAGGTGGCGGTGCTCACCCCGTTTTCAAGCTGTAGAGTCAGTGCTTGTCCAAAGACAATTTCCATTGTCACATGGCCAGCATGACTAGGGAATGCTGTTTTACCTTCTCACCGAGATGGTACCTATTTATCTACTCACATTTTTACATGCTTTCGAACTGCTATGTTGGCAGGAGATGGGACAAGCGATGAGAGCTCACTCTGTTGTGTGGATTCAAACTGCTGACCTTTCAACCTTGCAGCCCGGAAGCAGTTTGCAGTTTAACCTTCAGCACCATACTAGGCCCACAAATTGTACCCATTTTCTGTCAACAGTAAAATGGTTGTAGCTTGAGCACATCCAATGGTAGTCAATGGGTGGCCTTTTCATGTCCCTGCAGATAGATATTTTGTCAGAAGATGTCCTGGAGTTCCCTAAACCAAATGCCACATAAGAGCTGTCATGCTGAAGGTTTCTTGAATCATATGTTGGGAGTTGTTGGTCTTCAGGGAAAATGGTAGTTGAACGTTCCCTTCCAAGACACAGACGGACTCCCCACTCTGAATTGCCTTCAGCAGCCTAGCAGCCTGGCCCTAGGGACAGAAGCATGCTGGTTCAGTTAACCAATAGATGCGGAATTACCTACATGATGAATCAGTAAAGGAACGCTCATAAGCACAACACTCCCCTGTTCTTCAACCAACATGGAGGGCTTTTAGCTGCCTAGAGATCTGAAAACTCTGGCTTCAAAGTTTGTAGCTGAACTGTAAATTGAAATTGGTCTTTTTGTTAGACTACATATTTTCTGTCTGCTGGTATTTAGCAGGTATTGAGCTACTGTGACTCCTTGTGTGCAACAAATCCTCTCCACCATCTCAAGAGCAACAATAGCTGATGTTGGCAAAATTAAAGGAGGAAAAAGGGTGGAAGCCAGAAAAATGCAAACTACAGTATTGTGGCACTTTAAAGAGTGACAGTTATTTCAGTATGAACTTTCATGGATGAAAATGTACTTCTTCAGACACAAGTGCAAATGAATGTCCTCAATATATTCTACAAGTATATATTAATCTCCCATATAAGCAAAGTGGTACTCAAGGTTTTGCAACCAAGACTTTTACTACATATGGAGTTAGAAATGCCAAATGTACAAGCTGGATTCAGAAGACAAAGAAGCACTAGAGATTGTATGGGAAATAAACATTCTCTACTGGAGCATGTCAAAGAATTTCAGAAGAAAATCACTCCATGCTTTATTGATTATAGTAGCGGCTCTGCATTGTTCTTAAAGAAATGAATATGCCTCAACATTTGATTGTCCTGATGCCTAGCCTACACTTTGGGCAAGAAGCTACTGCTAGAATGAAATGTGAAGAAAGAAAAATGGTTTCTTAAGCAAAAGTATCAGGCAAGGTTATATTTTATCTCTTTGTCTATTCAATTTATATGCAAAATACATCATATGGAAAGCTGTATTGGATTCAGATAGATGAGGAGTAAAGATTGGTCAAAGAAATGTTGATAATCTAAAATACACTGATGAGATCATATTAATGCCAAAAGCAGAATGACTTCAAATGACTTCTAATGAAGGTAGAAGAAGAATGTGCAAGAGGATGACTACAGTTGAATGTTAAGAAGAGAAAAACCATATCTATAGAAGCATAACATCAATACCAACAGTAAAGAAATGGAAACTGTTTTAAGATATTCTATATCTTGGTTCAATCATCAATCCAAATGGAAACTACAGCCAAAAAATTTGAAGAAAACTAAGATTGGGAAGAGCACCTGTGAAGGAAGTAGAAGAGATCCTCTGATGTAAGAATGTGTCAAGTTGAAGATCATCCTACATTATGGTATTCCCAATTACTATGTATATATGTGACAGGTAGATATATCCTCATGATATATGAGGTGGGAGTCAAGATCGGGTAAGGATATAGATAGCAGAAAAAGTGAAAATTGTTTGTTTGTTTTTAATATATTTTATTTTTCCAAAACAAATACAACAATACAAAATACTTACTAACAATCTAAAACACAGTGCACCCCCATACCCAATTCTTTTATTATGAACCTCCTTTCCAAAATTGTATTGACTGTTGGTTAGAGGCGTTCCCCTTCCATTCACTAATACAAATTCAATAAATCTACCCCAAATACCATTAAAATATTTAAACTTATTTCCCCTCTTTTAATCTTACGTTCAGTAGTCAATTTGTCATTTAACGCAATGTTCCATAATTCGTTATACCAGTCTTCTAATTTAATATCATGTTCGTCTTTCCAGGGTCTAGCTATTCATATTCTAGCACTTGTCATAAAATTAGAAATCAATTCATTTGAGCAATAATCAAGTTCTATCATCAAAAAATTGTCAGCAAAGCAATTTTAGAGTAAAATTCAATATCTTTTAGTGTAAAAAGAACAAAGAGTTTAAATAAGTTGCCTTCTGGACTAGAACTCCCCAAATCCCCCAATCAAAGAGGAATTCAGGGGACTGTAGTCCCCAAAAAGTAACTTGTCTGAGCTCTGCATGTATCCTAGTGCTAATGTAACCCCTGTGAAATATTGGTTCTGCCCAAAGTGGTGAGACTAAGAAACAGCGAGTCTGTGAATAAAAGATTTGAATCAGAAAGAGCAGGAATGCTGAAGAGACTGGAGCTGCTGTTGCCATTTAGACTGCAAAGGCCCTTGAAAGCTTGGTCTAGGGTTTTGAAGATTCTGCATGTGGAGTTGATTCTTCTGTTTCATGGATACCCCAACTGGTTGAGGAAGCTATCGTGGATATTTGTTTAACTTTGAATTCAAAAGGACACTCTACAAGCAACACGTGCTGTTGCTGAGCGTTTGTGCAAACTGTAGCATTTTTGTTATTGTTATCATTGTTCATATCTGTTATATAACTGTAAATAAGAGACTAATTTTGTGAACTTGTATTTTTAAGTTTCATCAATAGCCCCATGGAACTATGTTATACTTGCTTGCTTGCTTGCTTGCTTGCTTGCTTGCTTGCTTGCTTGCTTGCTTGCTTGCTTGCTTGCTTGCTTGCTTGCTTGCTTGCTTGCTTGCTTGCTTGCTTGCTTGCTTGCTTGCTTGCTTGCTTGCTTGCTTGCTTGCTTGCTTGCTTGCTTGCTTGCTTGCTTGCTTGAGGACAGTGAAGCACTCACAAGACTATTACATAGTTTTGGCAGATGCTCAACACTTCTTTTTAACTTACAAAAGAACCACTAGGACCAACCTGGCAAACTCTTGCTGCAGTGGAATCCATGGTTGTTTCATTAAGGCCAGTGTTGCATTACAAGCAATGTGTGTCATTTGTTTAAAAAGCCAGCTGAGTAAACAAATCAATAACACTCAGGCTGGGTAACTATTGGTCAATGCCACAGGGTCCCCACCCCCCAAGCATGCCAATCCAGACTGGATTATTCTTGGCTCAAATCTAAACTGGCCTCTGGTGGTGCAGAAAATATCTCCCTTTATTGCATAAAATCAAGCTGCCTTGACAGTGTAAAAAATCTCTTGATTTTTTTTTCTACATAGCAAAATGATTTGCATAGATGTGTCTTCAGCAAGAAATTACATTGTGCCTTTCTTAATAACTTATCTTCCTTAGGAATAAAATAGAGGTACAAGTATTGAAATTTGCAGTCATTTCTTTATTTCTTTAGGATCTTTTCCTTTTTTTCAGATTTGTCACTGTTAAAGCTAAATGAAAGGATCAAAATGGTTAAGACATTAGGCATGTAAGTAACCTTTGATTGATTGATTGATTGATTGATTGATTGATTGATTGATTGATTGATTGATTGATTGATTGATTGATTGATTCATTCATTCATTCATTCATTCATTCATTCATTCATTTAGCTGTCATGGAGGATGATCTTGTCTAGGACCATGACTTTGGCAGAAACCAAAGAATTAAGTATTTTCCTTTGGCACCTCCCAGTGTGGCTAGCCATTAGCTAGCTAGGCTATGTAGTACTTACACACTAGTATAAGCACAGTGTGAGATGGGATGCGAGTTGGAGGCATCGCTGGCTGAAGTGCCATCCATCCTCGACACTGAGAATAGGCCTGAGGAGAAGGGCAAACTGGGAGCACAGAATAAACACCCTGAGGGGAAGGAACAGGAAACATTGATCCAGTGTATGAAGGGGTGGGAATTAATGAGAGAGGAAAAGAAAAGGTGGGAAACAAGAAGGGGGATTGCAGAGAGAGAGAGAGGTGGGGTAAAGGGAAGTTATAAGGAGAGAGGAGCCCTTGCCTCTGGGCTGGGAGTGAATATGGACTGATAGATGGGAAAGGATTGAAGTACTGAGAGAAGAGGCTGACTGTTGGAGGAGGTCCGCTATTCCCGCATGTCCCTCTTATTGGGGAGAAACTGAGGCAAGAGAGTTGAGAAGGAAGATTAGGGAGGAAAGGGAAAGAGTAGTGGAGGAAAGGCATAAGAGAAGCGAATAGGGAGTTCTGGCAATGAAGATGGAGCAGTTGAAAAAGTCTGGGAGACATTGGATCGGCTGGGGAATACCCTCTGGGATGACCTTCTCAGAGATGAGGCTGTGCCCCTGTTGCCTGGCCCACCGACTACCATGTTAAGAGACTGGACAACCTCAGATCCACCGGGTCCATGGAACTCTAGCTATGGCAACCCCTTTCTTGTTGAAGATTGGAAACCCCTGACTGTCCCATTGACAGAAGGAGACACAGAAATGTTTAAGGGCACTAGTTTATTTGTTCAAGACACAATAAATGTTCCATTGTTGAAAGAGCAACCCTCGAATGAAGGCTTTCTTGCAAAGGAACCAGAGTTGGCTTAGGTACATATAGCATCATCACACATAGTCTTAGAATATGGACAGAGTGCACCCTGCACAGCATAGCAGACAGCAACTAAGCATAGTTTCTCCTAAGAGACAACTAAGAAAACTGAAGTAACTTCTGAACTTGTTTTTATTCCTTATTCATCACCTTCCAGAACTTTTGAGATGGTCCACCAAAGAGGCTTCAAATTTACTCAAATGTTAATGAAGCCAAGAACAGTTTCTTTCCCCCTCTCTTCACCACACCTGAAGTCATTCCCCAACCAGCACAGTACTGGGGAACAAATCGTGCAGCATTGAAGTCTTAGCCCAACAGATAAATCATAGGCAGAGCTTCCATTCCTTTGTGGGCAAAAGCTCCTTTCTCTCAGCCAGCAGTTCCCAGGCACTGAGGAAAGCCTGATTTTTCCCTCTGTTTCTCAGTCTCTTCAAGCAAAGATTACTGATCTGAAGACTAACTCGTATCAATGTACACTACCTGAGTGGGTTTATGAACACTGGTATAACTAACCCAGTTAGGCTTTCACTGAAAATCTCACAGCTAATTCTTTTTGTGTTGGGAATAGGATGGTGTGAGGAAAAGAAGACAAGAGATGGTGAACTGTCCTCTCCCATCCAAAAGCATGGAGGAAATCTGGAAGAGCCCCTGGACTTGATAGACCTGAGGGCAAGAATATCTGGTTTGAATGTAGAGGAAAAGGAAAGCTGGAGGAGGAGCTACTGGGGGGGGGGGAGAGTGGATGAAGAAGGCTGGGAGGAAATGGTGAAGGAGGACCCATGCACAAGGGAGTGGGTGACCCTAAGGATCCCCTGAGAAGTGGCTAAGGCTGAGTGGAAAGAGAGAAAGGAATGGAAACCACCCTTTTGAGGCGAAACTGAAGAGAGGGAAAAGAGGAGACAAAGGGAATACAGTACTTTGAGAGGGAAGCCCACAAAAGAGAGGCTCAAAAGTGCCCATCTTACCGTGGGGCCAGTCCTGGGATGAGATGACTCCCTACCAGACCTTGCAAGGACCTGGGCAAAAGAGTTTGGGAACCTGCTATGGACTGGGTGTTCCATCAGCAAATGTAGGCTTTGAGCAAAGATACCCATTTCCTGAGCCTGGCACTTTGTTGCCTTTTCTTTGTTATGTTAGCCCCTCCAAAAGGGGAGTTGAGAATGTTGATAATTGAAGTCTACTCCCAGAGCACTTATCCGAAACTTATTCCAGTTTCGTTCTCATTAAATTAAAAACCTTAATTTGAAAACCAATATTGCCTCTGACACCATGATTGAGGGGACTGAGATTAAGGAGAATGTGTATAGAAGACATTTTCCAAAATTAAAATTTTGCTTTGGGAGAATTAAGTTTTTTAATCTAAGCACAGACAATGGATTTATTTATTTATTTATTTATTTATTTATTTATTTATTTATTTATTTATTTATTTTATTTCTATCCCGCCTATCTGATCATATTAGACCACTCTAGGCGGCTTACAGTAAAAACAACAATGTAATTTTAAGACTTTACAGCAGAAACGTAAATAATAAAAAAGAATAAAGAACAGAATAAGAAAAAAGATCATCAATGTTTTTAGTTGTTTCTTAAAAATGCCCAGCGAGGGAGCCGCGCGAATCTCAGGGGGCAAGTTGTTCCAAAGGCGAGGAGCCACCGCCGAGAAGGCCCGGTTTTTGTTCTTTTCCTTTCGTGCCTCTCTCGGCGTTAGGCTCCTCAGCCTTATCTCCTGGCTCGCGCGAGTGACACGGGTAGATCTAGGTGGGAGAAGGCGTTCCGCCAAGTATCGAGGTCCTAAACCGTTTAGGGCTTTGTAAGTAAGCGTTAACACTTTGAAATCAATGCGGAATCGGATGGGCAGCCAATGCAATGCGGCCAGAGTGGGGGAGATATGTTGGTATCTTCTCAGCCCACTGAGTAGTCTGGCCGCCGCATTCTGCACCACCTGTTTACATCATTATAGGAAGAAACTGCTAACAAATTATCAAATTATGTCCTTCAATGAAATTCCACAGATAGAAGGTATATTTCCATTGTCGTACAGCTCAGTATAAAGGCCACCAGGTTTATAAAGGATATGTGCTGTACATCTCTTCATTTTACATAGTGGAGCCGATACAAAATACTGGCTGCCTGATTGGTAAGCAGACATCTGAGACAGGACAGTGGGAGGACCTGAACAGCAATTTAAGTTAATGAAAAACTACCGCTCAGGAGGAGGCCAGGCAATACACAGGCACAATTAAAGTTTAAGAGGGAGGGGAAATCTTTATTGAAACTAATCTTCAGGTGAATCTGCAGAGATGAAAATCGACATTCATACTCACATTCTGCCCAAGATGTGGCCTGATCTAAAACAGGTAACCACAACATTGGTTATTTGATTTAAAACGCAATAAAAAGCCATAACGTTTCTGATTTCTGATGATGTTTTCAGCTGAGCGTTGTCTCTGATATATATGGGCTTGGAGAATTCCCTTCTGGATTGGGTGCATTTTTGTTTTTTTAGATCAGAGAACTCACAGAAAAAGAGCAGAGAGAGAGAGAGAGAGAGCTTAATGCTATGTGTGCCAGAGGGCATTTTGAACGGTTTTGATACAATTATATGAAACAAAGTTATTCCAATAGCTGCTTAGTAAAGCCCGAAGTTTAGGTGTAGCTGCCTTTTATACTAACTTGGAAAAAATGAGCTCATTAAGCTAAAAGCACATTTTAAACATGTTTTACTGAGGAGTGCTACTTTCACAGTAGCTTGCTCCCTTGCAAATGTGTTTGTCAGGGCAGCCAGCTTACTTGAATATCTGCTACTAGTTAATTTGTCCAAAAAATGATGCAGAAACATAAATAATACTTGGATAAATTACAGTAGGCATATTCGTAGCATGCCTAGTAGCACACAGGAAATGGCAGGAAATGACATTTCACTTAGCTGAGGAGTTGGGGTGTGTGGAAATCCACTATATTCCTTATTTCTCAGTGTAAAAGCTTGCCATCTGGTAGATTTGAAGGGTAAGATGGTAATTTTATTAGAAGAAGATTTGTTTTCACTTTGAAATAATTGATGATGTGAAGTGATGTGCTTGCGAACAGCAGTAGCAGCAATGTTACATTAGCAGAATTAGCACTACAGTTTGAAATAAATATTAATTTTTGTCAGGGTTTTGTTTTGTTTTGTTTGTTTTTTTGCAAGCATCACAATCACATAACTATGGAGGTAACTATTGTGATAGGAAGTTAATTACATTGCATCAGATATAGTTCTCATTGGAAATCAATGTATTGTTTCTTGCAATAAAATCGTGATATCTTAAAGCATCGTGCCTCTCCCCCAAATTTAGGGAGTTGCTTAGGTCACATGGTATCTATGTGGCAAACTGTTACAGTTCTTGGCCATGTTCAGATATATACAAGATAAACAGAAAGGTTGTTTGACACCGCAGGATTTCGAAGTCACGCAATCTTCCATAGCAAAACAGGCCATGGGATAAGAGTTCAAACCCATGTCCCATGGCATGGTTCTAGACAATCACACACCACCACTCTGGCAGGCAGAACCCGTAAGTACAGTGGTCTATCCCAGGGCATCAGTATCTAAAGGGTACAAAAATTTGCTCAATTAGCCTTGTTGGTGGAAAGATGTGAGTCTGTCTAGTTGGACCATGTATACCAACTCTGGAGCTATTCCTCTCCAGGCAGAAGGAAAACAGAACAGGTAGGTCCAATGCAGAACCAGAAACACCATTGCATGCAAAGAATCAGGCATTCCTCCCCATTCCTCCCTCCCCTCCTCTCATATGCCAACCTCACACAACCCAAGATTAACCAATAGGGCAGCGTCTTTTTTTTCCCCCCCCTTTTGGAACTACAAGAGAACCAGTGGCCATGCCAAGCTGAGCCCTGACTGTGGAAAACATCAGAATCCAATTTTAGAAAGATTGCCTTCTTCTATTACAAATTCTCTTATGCTAAGGGATTCTAGGAATAATAATAATAATAATAATAATAATAATAATAATAATAATAATAATAATAATAATAATAATAATAATAATAATAATAATAATAATAATAATAATAATAATGATGATGATGATGATGATGATGATGATGATGATGATGATGATGATGATGATGATGATGATGATGATGATGCCAGTAAATGTTTTTATAATTTTGATTGCACCTGGAGTTTTTGAATAATAATAATTGATAGACATCTTGAACATAACATACAGACATTATATTAATAGAACAAAGAAATGTCTCGATCACTGACATTGCACTTCCAAGTGATGCCAGAAGTGAAAATAAAGAATTGGAAAAACTAACAAAGTACAGAGACCTGACAATTGAAACATCTCGCTTGCGGATGAAATGTACTTCAGTGGTCCCCGTAGTTATTGGGGCTTTGGGAACAGTAACAAGACATTTCACATAGTATTATAAGCAGTTGCAGAGCTCAGAAATAACATCACCAGAATTAAAAAAAATGGCAGTATTAGGAACAGCAAACATATTATGCCGATCTTTAACAGATACTTAGGTTTTCGGTTAAAACTCTTATCTGTTATATAATATCAGTCAATGTTTTTATAATTTTATTTATTTAAAATATTTTTATCCCACCTTTCTCCTTGAAAAGGACCCAAGGTGGCTTACAACAATGAAATACAATATTTAAAATATACAACGGTGGTTAACATCATTAAAAGACAATATTAAAATAATGAACAATGAATAAGGAGGCATCTTACATCATTAACAGACAATATTAAGGCAAAGATCAATAAGTATAAAAAAATGTAAACAAAATCATTCTGAGAAATGGAGAACACAAAAATGGGGAAAAAAGTAATACTAAAAATCCAGTCAGAGCAGTAATGCAAAACAATCCATCTAAAAATCACACACAGGTTGCTGGTTACTGAGGGAAGGCTTGGCTGAAGAGAAACGTTCTTCTTGCGTGCTTGCAGAAGGACAGGAAAGATGGGACCACTCCAGCCTCCTGTGGGAGGGAGTTCCAAAGTCTGGGTGCAGCAACAGAGAAGGCTCTCTCCTGTGTCCCCAACAGACAGATGCATCTGGGAAGGTGGTGGGACCAAGAGAAAGGCCTATCCTGATGTCCTTAACATCCAAGCCAGCTCATAATGGGAGATATGGTCTCTGAAATAGCTTAGACTCAGGCCATTTAGGGCTTTATAGGTTAAAAACAGCACTTTAAATTCTGCCCGGTAACTGATCAGCAGCCAGTGGAGCTGCTGTTACAAGGGGGTTATGTGATCCCTGTAACCAGCCCCAGTTAGCATTCTGGCTGCTGCATTTTGGACCCGTTGAAGTTTGCTGACACTTCCTATCAGCAGCCCCACATAGAGCACATTACAGTAATCCAGCTGGGAAGTAATTAGGGCATGTATCACAGTGGGCAGATCAGATCTCTTGAGGAACAGATGTAGCTGATGCACTAGTTTTAATTGTGCAAATGCACTCCTGGCCACCGCCAAGACCTGGGCATCCAGGTTCAGAGATGAATCTAGGAACAACTTCAAGCTGTACACCTCCTTTTTCAATGAGAGTGTAATCCCATCCATTACCAGCTACATCCCTATTCCTTGATCTGCCTTTTGACTGACCAGGAGCACCTCTGTCTTGTCTGAGTTAAGTTTCAATTTATTCACCCTCATACAATCCATTACTGATACCAAACATGGATCTAGAGCTGAAGTAGCTTCCTTGGATTTAGATGGCAAGGCGAGGTAGAGTTGGTTGTCATCCGCATACTGGTGACACCAAACCCCAAAACTCCGGATACTCTCTTCCAGAGGTTTCATGTAGATGTTAAACATCATAGGAGACAAAACAGAATGCTGTGGGATTCCACAGGCCAGCGGCCAGGGTGTCGAACAGGAATCCCCCAGCACCACCTTCTCAGCTCTCTCCTCCGGGAAGGGCTGGAGCCACCATAAAACAGTGCCCCCAAGTGCCATTCCAGAGAGAGAAGTTGGGAGGATACTGTGGTCAATAGTATCAAAAGATACAGCAAAACCAACAGGGACACAGATCCCCTATCTGGTTCCCAGCGTAGGTCATCTACCAAGGCGACCGAAGCTATCTCTCTCCCATAACCAGGCCTGAATCCAGATTGAAATGGATCTAGATACTCTGTCTCGTCCAGAAACCTCTGGAGCTGAGAGGTCACAACGCACTCTAGTACCTTCCCCAACAATAGGATATTATATACTGGTTGGTAATTATTCAATATTATGGTGTCCAAAGAGGCCTTTTTTAACAATGGTCTTGCTATTGCCTCCATTTAGCATGTGGAGATCCTACTCTGTTGCAAGGAAGCATTCACCACTCCTCCTACCCAATCAACCAGTCCCTTCCTGGTGGCTTTTACAGGCCATGAAGGACAAAAATCCAACAGGCACATGGTAGCCCTCACCTCCCCAAGGATCCTAATCACATCATGGGGCTACAGCAACTGAAACACATCCATTAACACAGGGGAAGCATAGGGTGCAATTTCACTCACAGGGCCTGAAACAGCTACAGCATCCAAGTCAGAGCAGATCTGAGCAATTTTGCCTGCAAAGTATTGTGCAAATTTTCATAATGAGCTACAGTGTGGTCTGCATTACCTACCTGCATGTAGCAGACTCCTAACCATTCAACAAAAGCTCCTCTAGGCAATTCAGTGCAGATGCAATAGGAGCAGAGAAGAATGAATTCTTTGCTGCTACCACGGCCTTGGAATAGGCATTCCAATGGGCCCTAACTCTTTTCTGATCATATTCACTGAGTTTTCTGCCATAATTGTTCAAATCTATGACCCACACGTTTCATCTCCATTAGCTCCCTGGTGAACAAAGGGGCCAATTTGGCTCTGCTTTGAGGGAGGAGATATTTAGGAGCAATCATGCTGATGGCTTTTGCCATTTCCTCATTTCAGAGATCAACCAGGGATTCAATAGAGTCACCTGTCAAGTAGACAGGAAACTCCCCAATGGCACCCACAAAACCATCTGGATCCATCAACCTTCTGGGACGGATTTTCTTAGTCTGACCCCCACCCCTGCAAAGGCTCTGAGTTCCAGTGAGTCCAAATTACACTAGACAATGGTGTGCCCAAAACAATGAAATTACAGGAAGTTCTTCTACACCCAGGTCACCGACATCTTCACTGGTAAAGATGACCAGACCTAAAGGGTGGGCCACAGCATGGGTGGGGGCAGATACCATTTGGGACAGATCCATGGTCATCATGAAGGTAATGAAGTCTTGAGAAACCCCTGTATCAGCATGGATGTTAAAGCCCCCCAACACAACCCCTGATACCAGCTCAGTTAGCTGTGGAAGAGCGGTTGTTATGGCATGGGGTAGGTGGTCAACCAGGAAAATTCCTATTTTGTCCTGGGCTCCTTCTTTCAGAAGCATACATTCACACCCATTTTGATTGTCTGTGCCTGTTATTTCTGAATAATAATAATAATGAACCTTAACAGATTTGATCAGGATAGTAAATGATGTAGGGGAGCATTGACTTTCCCACTGCCAGCTCATACAAACAGACCTTGAGGAGGCAGTACATCAAAGTGCCTTCCTCCTCATTTCCCTTCCTATATGCCAGCAGTTGTGTCAGCAACATTTCTTAGATTATTTTTATATTGCTAACCCCCAGACTGGAGAAAGAGGGAGTTATGTGAATGAGTGAATCATATTCCAGTGACTGAAAAAATATAGTAATGTCCATTGATGTATGCATCTTTACAAAGACATTGGAGATGGGGGGTATTCGTATTCGTATAGCCCCGCACACGTGGTGTTAACAATGGTCCTGCCCCATGGCTGGACAGTCCACTAACCAATCTGCCAAGGACACAGACGGTGCAATTCTACCAAAGGCTCCGCAGTGTGTGATCCGCTCATCACTCCTGGCAGGAGGCGGGAGGACAAGAGTGGCGAGTGGATCGCGCGTTGCAGAGCCATTGGTAGAATCACGCCATCCATGTCTGCGGTGGATCGGTCAGTGGACCATCCGGCCCCATGGGGCTCGTCCATCATTAACGCCACCTGTGCGGGGATATTCGTATACAAATACGAATACCCCCATCTCTACATTGGACACATTCATGTGGAATACAGATCTATCTCTGGGTTTGAACTAAATGGCATCTCCATGCTCACTCCCTCTCTTTCTGATTCAGTCCCCCAAGTGCTTGTGTTTATATAGTCAAAACCGCAGCATCTGTGCAGACGTACGAAATATCAGCAAACACGTGTTCAACCAGAAGCTTGCACATGTGCGAAAGGGAGGTTGCCATAAAATGTAATAGTGGAAAAACAAGGATTAAATGTAATAGGGATTGGGTGCTAGTGTGTGCACATAGATACCCTTAAAGCGGGGGGAAATTGAAAGTGGGAATCTAAACCACCCAATGGGGACTGAGCATTTCAAGTGGTCATGGAATAGTGACTAACCACTGCAGAGGAAAACAAGGTGTCCAGAACTCTGATCAAGAAGGGTCCACACTGTAAGATGTTGCTGGACTGGATCTTTTACTCTAAATATCAGTTGCTAGGGAGACAAGGGTAGTGACAAAGAGGCAAATGGGGTCCATGACTCTCTGAATGATAGGTCTGCCTCCCCATAAGAATTTTTCTTTCAGTTCTCAAATGTCCTGCACTTTAGCAGCTTACCACTAAAAATATAATTGAGGCACCCAGAGAGAGGAAGTGGAGCAAAGTTAAAGGGCCATAGCAAGAAAACATGAATAAGGAGAACAGATACAAGAGGCAAAGCTGTGGGCAAATTTATAGGCCCTGGTTTGGGAATGAATACACCAAAAGTCCAAAACAAATAGGGAAGGCCAATATTGTAGACTGCTGTGTCAAAACAGGACAGCCTCCACTTTATTTATTATCCCAGATGCTTGTTAGATACAATTAGACCTCAGGAGACATATTTCCTATCTGCAGAACACAGAAATTTGCTTGGGTAATTATTTACAGTTGTAGTTCCAAATCCAATTAAAAAAATATATTTATAACTATTTAATTCTTCAAAAACGAAAACAAAAAAACTTCAGTATATGAATGTGGGGTATTGTGCTTCCGTATACACAATTCAAAATGCCAGGAAATAGTTCGATATTGGTGCCCAATCTTGTGCCCACATGGCCAGTAGGAAAAAGGAGGCCAGGCTTTACAATGCAAAGGGCAGTCTGAATGTTGACAAGACCAAGGGCAGCAGTCAAGATGATCTACAAAAGACCCTTGTGTGCTCACTATCATTCACAAAGTGACCCCAGGCAAGGGAAAATCCCAAAAGCTGACTTATTTTCTCATCAGTTAACCACTTCTCACCAAAATAAAATTGTCAAGACTGTTTTTTCACAAGTGTGAATGGTATTGAGCACAAGAGAGTATCCTGTAGACCATCTTGTCTGCTGCCATTGGTATGGCACAGAGCAAGAACAGACTGTCTGCTACATCTGCCACATCTGTGCCAAATTGGGTGCTGTTCCAAAATGCAGTTTCAAAGTTACAGTTTTTGTTTTGATTTTTTTTGCTTTGGCTGCCCTCATTTTTAGAATTGCCTTGTAGAATGTTGATTTGTTCTGCCAGCAAACTAATAATACTGCACTAATTATTTATAAATGCATATCCATCATAATGAAAGTGTATTTTTTAAAGTTAGTCTTCCTTTGTTTCTTTTTCAAAGTGGATCTAATTGCTTCTTCAGATATTATGCACTAATTTAAAAAATAAAACTTGTATTAAATAAAATAGTGTCCATTTGTTGAGCACAAAGGGGAATTCTGTTTCAGCTTCACATCTATACTGCATAGCACTTATTATTGAGAGATCAGCTCTAGCCACCCAAGGACACAAAAACAGTTATACAGTACTGTATATATATATATAGCAGTATTACATATATATTTGTTTATTTATTTCTAGGCTGTCTTTCTCTCAATAGGGCATTCAAGACAGCTCACAGTATTAAAAAGAATAGAATTAAAGAATATAATTTAAAAACATAGTAAGATATGCATTAAAAACAAATAAACTGTAAGACAGATTAAAATACAATTGATTAATTAAAAGCAGGCAATTTATTGAAAACTACCTTAACAAAAAAAATGGCATTCAAGGACTCAGCCATGATTGTTAGAATTCTGCCTGAAAAGGTGGGTTGGCAGATGGATAAAAGGGGGAGGAGCCAACCTGACCTCCAGAGGGAGAGTATTCCTTCACCTGGGAGCAGTCATAGAGAAGGCCCTCTCTCCTGTCCCCTCAACGCTGAAGGCACTGGCAGTAGAAAATGCATTTATCAAGTTTGTTTATTGAAATAAGATACAGATATATGGTATATTAATGTTGAACAATTAATAGACATTGAAAAACATTAACAATTGTTACAGGCAAACTTTGTAGATTACAAGGGAAGGTGAAAGGTGGCAAAAAGTAGCTTACAAAAAAATTGTTGTAAGCTGCCCAGAGACCTTTGGGTAGTGTGGGCGGCATATAAGTTAAATAAATAAAAATAAATAAATAAATAAAAAGGGCAATCAAGAGCAGTCTGTTACTGAATATGAAGGAATTGGATTACTTGGACAAAGAACCATCATCATAAAGAAAAGCAGACATGTTTTTCTTTTCTCAAAAACAGTTCTCACATTAATATTGTATGATTTACAAATAATACACCTTATTTAACTTTCATCACACCAGCCTCAATACTACCACAGTGGGTGTGTAAGATTTTATTGGTAGAGCCAGTCAGAGTTAGCTGACTGGTCCAGAGTATGGGACAAAATGGCATCTAGTTCCGTCTTCTGTGCAGAAGCTGACTAGAATGGCAGTTGAATCTTACCTCAACAGTGATAATGGGTGGCATCTTCCAGACTAGTATAAGGACAAGCTCTAGAACAGTGGTGTCGAACTGTGGCCCTCCAGATGTTCTTGGCCTTCAACTCCCAGAAATCCTGACCAGCAGAGGTGGTGGTGAAGGCTTCTGGGAGTTGAAGTCCAAGAACATCTGGAGGCCCAAGGTTGGAAACCACTGCTCTAGAACATCTATTCCATGCTTACCATTTAGTTTCTCATGTCACCATAAACATTTACTCTGGGCAAGGTATAAGACCTTGGGTCTAGGATGTTCTTGTATAGCACCCCCTAACATCTAAGGGGCCAAAAGAGAGAGAGTTTGTACCTTTTGTATCACAAGCACATGGAAGACAATGGGCTGAATCCCCCACCCACCCCACCTCAAATGCCAATTATCCTTAGAACTATTTTGCTTTTTCCCTGTGTTAGATTTTATACTCTCATTCAACTTTCTTCTGCAAAACTCAGAAGTTCACTTCAAAGTTAGATGTGGACATGAAGTAATAATTGTGCAGATATTTTGCAAAGGTATTTTTAAATAGCTGGACAGCTCAGTGGTTTATGCATCTGGCTGTGGAGCCAGAGGTTGGGAGTTCTATTCTCCACTGTGCCTTCTTAACAAGGGCTGGACTCGATGATCTATAAGGTTCCTTCCAGCTCTGCAGTTTTTAGATTATTATATCATAACAACCTGATCTTAAACTACTACAGATCAAACTACAGAGATGCTATTAGTTCTGTGCACTTAGGGGACAGCTAAGTTACAGACTGGTGTCAATTGAATATACAGTGCAGAATTTGTACCAGGTTATTTGTACTGATGTGTTACTTAACACCATGTTAGTGTCTATGTGTGTGTGTACTTTTTCAGTAGTCCAAGAAATAAAAGCTAATGGTATAGAAGAAACCAGAAGCATCTTTGAAATGAAAGGTCTATGCCTTTCATTCCCTGCTCTGGGAGAATCAATGTACATTTGAGTTGTGTATTCAAAGATTTTCCATACTCTTTAAATATTAATAGGGGAAGGTGACCTTCAGCCTTGCTGCTGAATCACAGAAGCTGCAACAGAGAATCTATATAAGTCTGTATTAATGATTAACTAATTATGCTCAGGAGAAAGTTTTACTTTTGTTTTAGCACTAACAATTTTCCATAATGAAGGCTTACATTTCTATTTACTGGGAGTAATTCCTATAGAACTAAATGGATCATATCTCTTGAGTAACATGTGCAGGAATCAAAAGGAGTAGCAGTATCAGTCCCCATGCAGCGAAACAAGCACAACAGAAGAGTCCTTTGGCACCGTAAAGACTAACAAAAGTATTGCATTTGTGAATTATTCCCTCTGACCTCACACAGTTTACAATCCCACCCCTCTCCAGGCAGAGGAATGACCTGTCAAACTCTGCTCTAGTGGAGACCTCAGTGAGGAGTTCTTGGGAACCTTGTCAAGTAGGGCCGTTCCTGAAACTGGAACAAAAATCATCCAATCTCATTCCCTTTGCAGGAGATGTTATGTCATCACAGCCATCCTGCGAGAGGAAAGCAGAATGGTGTTTCCACTGATACATGGCAACAGCCGTTCTGCCCCATTTTAAGACACTTGCCTCCCGCTTGCTTGAAAATAGGTTGGAGTCTCATCCAAAGAGGAAAAAGAGTACAGCCAGAGCTTGGAAACATTACTTTTCTTCATTAAGGCTTACAGAAATCCCTCGGCCACAGTGTTAGCTGTGGGATTCTTGGAACTTTTCTGGACTGAACTGGTCTGGAGAACCAGTTCGGATGAGGGCTGCCAAGCAGGGAGAAAACTGGTTATGGCTTTCACTATGCAGCCATCGCCTAATGCTATTATGTGTGGAAGAGAAAATAAACAGGCATACTGGAAATGAGGGCAGGAAAGCGGAGTTTTTTACCATGCTCCCAGCTGGTGAATGCAGACTGGACATACTATTAGATGATTCATCATCTTAATGATGCACATCCTATCCTCGTATAACATCCATGAAATTCTGTAAAAGAGCAGTGCTTTTCCATGTTGAAAAACAGGAATACTGTAGTAACAAAACCAGGCAAGATGTACCATTATTAGAGATGCGGGTACATAAATACGAATATCCCTGCACAGCTGGAGTTAATGAGGGTCCACCGGTGCCGCCGGCCCCGCTCATCCTTCCAATCTCTCCCGAGTGCTGTTCTCTTCCCAGTCGGCTAGCCACTCATGGCAGAGGGAGGGAGGACGAGTCTCCCTGCAAGGCTGTCAAGTGGCTAGCCAAGTGGCGCTCCAGAGCAATTGGAAGGAAGAGCGGGGCTGCCGCTGGCGGATGTGTGAATGGACAGTCCAGCCTCAGGGGCTGGACCCTCATTAACTCCAACTGCTCAGGAATAATCATATTCATATATGAATACGAATACTCCCATCTCTAACCATTATGTAAAAGAATGCAGGTTCTTTTTCAGCCTTTTTGAAACAAGTGGACATCCATGGTGAAAGGTAGCAGGAAAATGATGAGTGCGTGAGTGTAACCAGTCCGGGCAGTGAGAGATAGGCAGGTCTCTTCATGGACTGGATTTCCTTTTTATTTGCACCTCTATTTCCAGTTCAAAGATAAACAAAAGGGGTGTGTGCACATTAATTTAGAAAACCTGTGCCAGTGAAATAAGTGGGGGGAAAAAAGCTTTCAATGAACTGCTATAGAACAATGCAAGATACAGGGTGCTATTGGGATTCCCTCACTGTATATTTTCCTTCTCTCCAGGTGAAAGCAGCTCTGAGGAGTGTTGGGAGGGCGATTTTCTTGGAAAAGTGTTAATCTCTCTGGTCCCCTCATTACTTCTGTGCCTGTGCATTTATTCCCACTTTTTCCACTACTGTAGCAATGCATGAACAACCTATCCAACTTTCCTCATCTATGGTTGCTTCTAACAAAAAAAAAAAGATAATTATTAGATGGGACATTCATGCATTTGCAACATTATGTCTATTTTGGAACTTTGGTATTGGTCAAAGGGGGGGGCTAATGGCCCCTCTGTCCCCCTTCCCCACATCTTGTGTCATCCCCTCTGCTGGAGGTGGGGACAGTACTTTCCCAGCATTGGAGAAAGTCAATGGAGACCTTGTGCTGCTGATCATGGTGATTCTGTTGTGTTTATTTGGTTGCATACAAAGAAAGTTAGCCTTACTTAGATACCTTCTAATCAATAAGCATTTGTAGTCACAATTTCAGTAGAACCCACATGCAAATAATGTATTTTGGATTGAACCCATTCATGTTTTTTAATCTTTTAAATTGTTATTTTATTAATTTGCTCTGTTGGAAGCCATCTCATGTATTGGAGAGGTGGGCTATACATATTTTAAGTAAGCAGAAAATAAAAGTGTAGAACTACAGCATCCAGTCCACTCCAGCACATGCATTTTTACATGTAGCTGGAGAGCTCTGTAGGTTGGATACCTGGCTGCAGAGCCAAAGGCCAGAAACTTGATTCTCCATTGTGTCTTTCAAAAGAAGAGCGAGGTTGTATAGCCCTGGGCAAGCTTAGAGGCCCATAGGACACACACAGCCCCCAAAGGGAACGGTAAATGACTTTTGGTGCTATCTGTCTAGAAAACCCAGGAAAAAGCTAACGTAAGTCAAATCTGAATCAATTGTATGCTTTTATTTATTTATTTATTTATTTATTTATTTATTTATTTATTTATTTATTTGTACCTACCTACCTACCTACCTACCTACCTACCTACCTACCTACCTACATACATACATACATACATACATGCATGCATACATACATACATACCGCCCATCTGGCAGCCAAGGCCACTCTGGGCAGTTTACAAAGCAGACAATAACAATGACAGAATAAACAAAAGTATACAATTACCGAATAAAATGTAAGAAATGCAGAACAAATAACAATAAAGTAGACAGTAAAACATCATGAAATAAAATAAAATGAAAATAAACTAAAGTAAGAATAAAAACCCTTGCGGTGGGTTGCATGTTAAGATATTGAGGTACTATTGTATCATGTTGTTATAAGTTCCAAGAAGGCCTGTCTAAATAGCCATGTTTTTAATAGCTTTTTAAAGGTTCCCAATGAGGGGGGCAGGCAGATTTCAGGCAGGAGACTGTTCCATAGTTGTGCGGTGACTGCTGAGAAGGCCCAGTTTCTAGTAGTCACTTTTCGGGCCTCTCTCAAGATCAGAACTCTCAACCGCCCTGCCTGCAACAATCTTACTGGACTGGCAGATCTCATCAGAAGGAGGTGCTCTGCCAGATATCGAGGTCCTAAACCATTTAGGGCCTTATACGAGGAGGAGGAGGAGTATCACCAGACCAGTGCTTCATCTCCATGATCTGCTGGACCTGAATGGATGCATTCTGGAGCTTATGAGTAGAACCTGAAAGCAACAGGTTTAAATGTGAAATTGCACTGGAATTGTTTGATTAACTCTTAGGGTGATTCATCCCTTGTTTCTCATTTAAACCTGAAGGTTTCTTAATTTGAACCTGGAATTCATATTTTCAGTGAATTTTGTGCTGTCACAGAATTGACCCAGAATCATACTATAATTTGTTGTCTACTTAAACTAATTCTTCGTGTGATGTTCTTCATTCTTGTTTTCATACCCCTTTAATTGACTATTTTATGCATACTTTTTCTCATAGAAATATGGCTATGGAGGATGGGTCCAAATGGAACAAATCTCCAAGGTAAGCTCAGTATGTCACACAAGAAAACAGGGAGAAGAAAGTGAGTTCCCTGGCCAAAGCACTGGCTGAAGAAGGATGCTTTGACCTAATGCGATGACATTAAGAGACAACAGAAGGATCCCACCATCAAGGGCTCAGCCATAGTCCCTAATGTCTTCTAGACTGCAAAGAGTTCCCTCCACCAAACACACACAATATGGGTCACCAGTCCCTGCTTTAAAGCTCAGTTTATAAGCTGAAGTGAAGTTTTGATGACAGCTTTACCTTTTAAATGCTAAGTTTGAAAGATATTTCTATCATGCATACATCCGTGACTGTAACTAGGCCATGCATTTACTCAAGGTGGGTACTGACTTTTTTTTGTAAGATAATTATTTTGAATTGATTTAATGGAATGTATCTTTTAATAGTTTTGAATTTTTTCAAACCTGCCTTAACCAGAGAATACAAATAACTGAGTGACTAAGAAGTATAATTAATAAATAAATATTAGACAGATATAGTTAGACACACTGCATACACATACATATATAAACATTGTAGGGTTTTTTTTTTTTTTTTTTCCTAAAACTCACCTAAGGATAGAAAATGCTTGTTTTGAGGTATCGTGAAGCAACATAGGAACTACTTCTGTCGTTCTCATTCTGTTAGTGTGCCTTACCGCATAATTTCATGAAGGTCATGATAACAGTAGCTGTCAGGTATAAAATGTGACTACTTTTATGAACATGCAAACATCACGTTCACAACTTGATGTACAGTACACAGTGGAGTTGCCCCTTCCCAAAACATTCACAAAAGATGTGGAGATCTCAACAGTCGATTGCTTATCCTCAAAGGAAATGAATCTGGTCTGAAATAATCTCCCAGCTTCATTACCTGATTTCTGTCGTCTCAGTCCTACATCATTGTGACTGAAGATCTGCATTCAACTCCCCACTCAGTCATGGGAAATATTACAGCATTTAAGCTGTAATTAAGCTGCAGAGAGGATATGCCGGTTAAATAACCTACAGAGGGAAGGAAACACACAGCTCACTGCTCATAACTAAAGACAAAATCAAGAGAGGAATTAACTAACTTGTGACAAGCAAAAAAGAAAAGAAAAATAAAAAAGACAAAAATGTTATGGCATCTTAAAGACTAACTGTTATATTTTAATATAATCTTTATATAACTAACTCATGGAGGGAGCATGTCATAAAGAGAGGAATGCTAATGATGGCTTTCTGGTTTCTTCCCCCCCCCCCCCAGAACAATCTTCGTCCTTTCTTTTTAAAGAACTGATGAATGAATTTAAACAAATGCAACATGTTAAACTCTGTAGACCTCTAAGAATCTTCCATTATTTGATTTTATCCTCAGGATCTTTGTCTGAACCATTTCTACACAGGTCTCCATAACAACCACACTTTCAAGCTCAGTTCTTGAAAGTGACTTTTAACAACTCAAGGGTCACATCTCAAATCTGATTACTTCTCAGTAGGATAATATATTTCACAATGTGATATAAACTGATTAAGATTTATATACGTATGTCTAGATTTTTTAAAAATGCAAATAATTGGGAGTTATGTCCAAGTCAAGATAGGGATCAAGCAAAGTTCTGTTTCCCTAATGACTTAAAATTAAACAGGCAATGCTATAAAGCAAAGCAAAACACACACATACACACAAAACTCCAACAAAGTAGAACGGGCCAGATAAACACGCCAGGGCACCCCAATGAGCAAGGAGTCTTTTTTGGTCCAAAAAAGCATTGCAGGCCACCCAAAAAAGCCCCTGGAGCACCCTGAGCCTCCCCCCACCAACAACTGCAACATACACATTGCTAACTTCAGAAGTTTTGTTATAAAAGGGTGGGTAGTGGATATTTGGACTGTGTGCAGCAGCATAGCATTGGCGCAGCAAAAAACAGCAGGTCCATATATCTGTTGACCCACTTGTCATCCAGTACGCTCCATCTCAGTGTGTTTCTGGGTAGCCATGGAAGTTGGTAACCAATAAGGGATATGCATGCATACTCTGGGCACAAACCCACTAGGGTGGGGAGAGACTCCTTGCTTTCCACTGTGGGGAACTTTAGCAGCCCTCCTGAGCTGGCTTGTGGCCTATCAATTCCCCACCTGATGCCCCTCTCAAACCACAAGGGTTTTTTTTCACTTTCACTACCACAGTTCTGCTTCTATGTGTAAAATCATCTCGAGCTGCCATCCAGTTAGTGACAAACCATATGAGATGTAAAGTTAACAACACCAACTATGTACGTATTTCAGAGATGCAATTGTTATAGAAAACAAAGAGGATAGGTGGGAGAAGTCCACATAGCAACAGTCAGAGAAGGATCATGGGGCTCAGTTTAAACCCCCCGTGAGGCAAGGCTGGGAGCTCCATCTTGAAGTGCCACTGGCAGCCCAGGATTAGGGAGCTAGCAGTGCCTCCCCTGCAACCATTCCCCAGTACAAGAGCACCAGGGAAGAAGGAGCCAGAAAATGGAGGCCACGTGATGATGTCCCTCCCCATAGGCCCACAAACAGAAGAGAGCTTGTGGAGGGGGGTGATCCTGGCCTGTGCAAAGAAGAGCTTAAACGGTAAGGAAAGGGAAACACGTTAAGACTACCTCAGAAGACTGAAGTGAAATGACAAGATAGAAAACATTTAAGGGTAGAATAGGCAAGTATGATCATACTCTTAAACAAAAACATTGAGGAAGTATCAGATAATTCATGGACTTCAGCAAAACAGGAAACAAGAACATGGGAACAAAACCGCTCTCAGGAATGAAAATCAAAAGACATTTATTTCTCTTTCTGGAAGTCCATGGTAACCATAAAGCTAGCTTCCAATACTTTACTTTGAACAAACTGATTTCCCCCTTGTTCCACAGTGTCTTCTGCGTAATAGAGATCATATGGGTTACATAGGTTAATATTGGGTGTATATTATATATGAGGGACGTGGTGGCGCTGTGGGCTAAACCGCAGAAGCCTGTGCTGCAGGGTCAGAAGATCCGGCAGTCGTAAGATCGAATCCACGCAACGGAATGAGCACCCGTCGCTTGTCCAAGCTCCCGCCAACCTAGCGGTTCGAAAGCATGCAAATGCGAGTAGATAAATAGGTACCATCTCGGTGGGAAGGTAAACAGCGTTCCGTGTCTAAATCACACTGGCCATGTGACCACGGAAAGATTGTCTTTGGACAAAACGCTGGCTCTGTGGCTTGAAGAGCGGGATGAGCGCCGCCCCCTAGAGTCGGACACGACTGGACAAAAATTGTCAAGGGGAACCTTTACCTTTACCTTATATTATATATGTTCTCATGTTAAGTATTACAAACACAACTGTTCCTTTCAATCTTATAGTGGTGGAGAGCTTTTAGTTTAACTCAATGTAAAGCATTTGAGAAATGCAGAAGTTGGTTACAAATGAGGCTATAAAAGCAATATATGAGTTTGTTCTCTGTGCTATCAAGCTGCTTCTGACTTTTGGCAACCCTGATACTGTAGCTTTTGAAGCATGTCAGATATTCAAGGAGTGGTTTACTGTTGCCACACACAGAGATGGTGGCCAAGCAGGGATTTGAACCCAAATCTCCTAAACTCTTGTCTGACATTCTGTCCTCTAATACAGTGGTCCCCAACCTTGGGCCTCCAGATGTTCTTGGACTTCATCCCCCAGAAATCCTGGCCAGTAGCGTTGGTGGGGAAGGCTTCTGGGAGTTGTAGTCCAAGAACATCTGGAGTTGGAGACCACTGCTCTACACCACATTATGACAATTAATAATAATAATAATAATAATAATAATAATAATAATAATAATAATAATAATAATAATAATAATAATAATAATAATAATAATAATAATAATATAATTTATTGTCATTGTAAGTATATACACAGTATACCCATACAACGAAATTCACAGACACCCAGAGACCAGACACATGCACACACATAACATTCCCCAAACACTCTCCACCCACTAGAAGTCCCTCACTAAAAATACAAACATCTACACCTCAGGCCAAGTAACACAGTCCAACTAATAATTCACTATTGGTGGTCTTTAAGCTCATTATTTATTGCAATTATAGCTCTAGGATAAAAACTATTTAGAAAACGTGTGGTCCGAGTCTTAATTGTTCTATATCTTCTGCCAGACGGTAACAATTCAAACAAGTTATAAGCAGGATGGGAAGAGTCTCTCAGGATGCTGTGTGACTTCCTCAGACAGCGGGATGTGAAGATGTCATCCAGGGTTGGTAGCTGGAGCCCGATGATATTCTGGGCAATTGCAATGGTTCTCTGTAGAGCTTTTTTGTCCGCTACAGAGCTACTCCCAAACCATGCCAGAATGCCATAGGTTAGGACACTCTCAATGGTGCTACGATAGTAGGACAGAAGTAAATGCTGTGATAAATTTAACTTTCCGAGCATTCTCAGGAAATACAGCCTCTTCTGTGCCTTCTTTATTAGCATGTTGGCATTTATAGTCTATGAGAGGTCCTCTGAGATGTAAGTACCCAGAAATTTAAAACTACCAACTCTCTCCACTTCCTCACCGTTTATGTACAGTGGTAAATGTACATTTCTCTTCCTCCTAAAATCAATTATGAGTTCTTTAGTTTTTTTGATGTTAAGTGTGAGATGATTTTCTTTACACCATAGTATCAATCTTTGTACTTCCTTTCTATAAGCAGACTCATTGTTCTTATTTATGAGTCCCACCACTGTCGTATCATCCGCAAATTTAATAATTCCATTGGTGTTATATAGTGGGGTGCAATCATGTGTGTACAGGGAATAGAGGAAGGGACTTAGCACGCAGCCCTGGGGAGCTCCTGTACTTAGTACCAGGGTAGAAGAATGGTGGGATCCCATCCTTACTGACTGTGGCCTATCTGTCAGAAAATCCTTTATCCACATGCAAATCTCCTGAGGTAATCCCAGGTTGATCATTTTTAAAAACAACCTATTTGGTAGAATGGTGTTAAAAGCAGAGCTATAATCCACAAACAACAGCCTTGCATAAGTTCCCTGTTGTTCTAAGTGGCTCAATACAGTATGGAGTACGATGGACACAGCATCATCAGTAGATCTATTTCTCCTGTATGCAAATTGCCATGGATTCAAAGAAGGTGGAAGACTAGCCTTAATGTAATTGGGGCTGAAATGACAATTGGGAAGACAACTTTTAAAAAAAGTCCCTAAAATTTGCCTCACCAGAGACCATTCCCATTGCCTGGGACAATGAGCTGGATAAGAAAATGTTGAGAAGAAACATGACATAATGTTACCTGAGATGGAGCCAGCCCCAGCACTAGAAAGAGTTGGTCATTTCAAAGAGATGCTGAAGTGGTAGGGAATGGTGACAAGTTCTTGATTGACAGGTCGGTGGGGTGGGGGGGTCACACAGTCTACAGCCCCTAAGCTAGCTTGTTGCCTTTCGTTGCAGAAAAGACTACGGTCCAGTCAACCTGAGCTGCCAACTTGTTCCACTGTAGCAGGTCGTTCATTTCTTTATTTACTTCAAAGAGGAGCTGCAAGGGCTTTAAATATTGGTCCAGGTTTACGTGCTATATTTTGATATGTTTTCAACAGTTTGATCAGAGTACAGCAGAGAATATGTGGTCATTTCTTAACTTGAAGCAAGTAGCTCGAGCTTCTATAATTTGCTGAAATTATACTGTTAGCATTGCACTAGTGTAACTGTGCAAAAAGATTTGGGCCATTGCATTGAATGTCATCTGAGCTATAAATGCCTGTTTAATCTCTCTCTCTCTCATCCTTTTTTTTACTAAATTAATTTTTACTGAAAACTACAGTATGTACTTCATTTTAGTGCCCTGCTATGTTGCAAAAGTTGGAAGTTACCACATACGAGGGAGTTGGTTTTCTCTAAACTTATAAATACCAGCTGTCACAACATGACATTAAATTGAAAAAAGAAAAAAGCTTCATTTGGTGGCTTTACTATATCAAAGGTTATTATTCTGAAATATGGGTGACTAAAACAAAGCATGCCATCAGCTTCAGCTTCATATTACTGAAACTTGAACCTTCCCTTTCTTATATTATGCTAGTGTTTATGAACATGAATATCCATAAATGTTGGAACATGCTGTTTTAGAGACCACTGTCTGGGTTATAAAGTAAATTGGTTCAGGCTCAAGAAGGAAAGCCCTCAATTAAGTGTATGAGGAATTCAGCACCATTGTCATAGTCCGCAAAGAAAAACTAATTTTCTCTGGATCTAGGTGTCTAGTAATTACCACAAAGCCTCTGAGAATGAGCTCCAAATTAACTTTAACTACAGATCTGGCAAATAAATCCTTGTTTTAGAAAATCTTTGGATCATGGGAATTAACGGCAGCATGAATGTGTAATTTCAGTTCATGTCCCTGGCAGTGAGCGAAATGCTGCCCCTAGTGGTCCAACTGATCGGCACAGGTTTGTTTTGTGTTTTGTCCTAGGCTTGTCATTATTTCCGCATCATTAATGCAGATAGGGTGGGCAAGTCTCTTTTCCTTAATTAGGGCATAACTCATTGGAGATTCCACTTCATGGCCTGACCTGTTTGGTTATTGGAACAGCTATTATTTAATGTGCTGGAGTCAGCACTTGTTTATCAGGGTTTAGGGCGATCCCTTAGAGAGAAGGCTTAGTAGAGAAATCAGTCTTTTTTGCATGGTTTTCAGCGTTGCAGCAATTCCATATAACAATCTGCCAGAAAAGGAACCATATGATCTACTGTGCATAACAAATATATGTTCTGCACTGAACATAATGATATGAAACGTCTCCATCTATTTTTAAACAAGTTGCTTGATTCCATCCGTTATTTTTCATCTCCCCTAAACAGTTTGATGCCCAAGCTGTAAAAATCAACAGCGGACAAGTATTAATTATTCATGCCCTGTAGGAATGTAAAAGAGAGTTCTTCCCTCATGGCACTGTGGAGGAATCAATTCTGGAACGATATTTGCCAGAGGAATCAGATGGTAGCATTGTAATTATAGCTGGTGATATTTCGAGCAATTTTCTTGAATTGTGACACAGCTGCCAAGTCTTTCTGAGAGCTGGCCAAAAGGTAGTCAAAGAGGAAGGGACAGAGGATGGGAGTTTCAAATATTTATCACTTACGATGAATAATGCATGAAACTAATGACATATTCAAGGTTAGATGTGGCTTTAGTATGATTTAAGAATGTTTAGGTGCCCCTATAGCTCAATACATGTAATTTAAAAGGAGCAACAGACCATCTAGATTTTAATTCTTTGCTATCTTGGGGCAGAAAACCATCATCATGTTGCAGAACATGCTCCAGCACCTCCTGCGACAAATGATTAATTTCATTTATAAGCTTGCACAGAAGTCCTATTGCCTCATCTGAAAATCTCTCAGTCCCAAATGCATGGTCATAGCATAAACAAAAGGAAACTAGAAGCATCCAGTGAAACTAATGTGAAAAAGAGAGAGACCAAATTTCAATATTAAATAAATAAATAAATGTCCCCTCAGAGATATATACCAAACCTTCTCTTCAAATTAAATACATTATATTTTTAAAAAATAACTTTAAATATGTCGTACTGATATTTAGATTTTTTGCAGTTTTTTATTGTTGTCAATTTAGGATAGACCCTGTAATGCAACCTCAAGGGTAGCATTCACCAGTGTGTTACACTGACAAACACTGGTGAATCTTATGATACATTGATTTGTCCATGCTCTGGCATTCTTCAATGTGCCAAGAGGGGACATGGAAGCCCATGGTCTGTGTTTGCCCACCCAGCACCCATACTGATTTCCTGATGGACAACATGGAACCTATTTAGTAATATACTTATTTAATTTTATTTATTTAAAATATCTCTATTCCGCCTTTCTCCCCAAACGGACCCAAGGAGGCTTGAGTCCTTACCTATTTGTCCTTTAACATTGATAACCACTGCCATTACATTCAAGTCATCACAACTAAAAACATTCAGGCTGTGGGCCAGTAATTATCCATTTAGATTACTACAAATGTACCATACAAGAGTTGCCTTTAAAGATGTCTGAGAAAAAAAAAGATAAAGCAGAATGAGCTCAGAATAAAAAACAGGCAACAAACAAATAGACATAATAAAATAATGCAAAAGCAACTGTGGTCAGAAACATTGTTTCCTTTTGCTGTTTTAATTATGGTAAATTACCCTGGCCAAGTGTGGTGCAGCGGACAGAGTCACAGACTAAGACTCAGAAGATGTGGATTTGGATACCTGCTCAGCCATGGGAACTCACAGTGGGCAGATAGCAATGGAAAAACCACTCCTTAAATATATCACTTACCTGGAAAGCCCTATTAGAATCACTTTAAATCAGTTCCTATTCAATTAGATGTAACACACAATAACAAGCTACCTTGAGGTCTTCATGTGAATCCCAGCAAGGCAAACACGTAATCTACATACCGTATTTTTTTGCTCCATAAGACGCACCTTTCCATAAGACGCACCAATTTTTTAGGAGAAGAAAACAGGAAAATATAATCTGTTTTCTTCGCTGCATAAGACGCACAGACTTTCCACCACCACCCCTGTTTTGGGGGGGGGGGGAATGCACCTTATGGTGCGAAAAATACGCTACATAAAATATCTGACCAGAGCAGGTATAGTTGGGCCTGGTTATTCAACAATGAAGAAATACACTCTACACATGTTCAGAGATGAGCTCTCTTCTTGATGATGACCGCATGCGCTAAGGATAAAGGGTAGCATGGGAAAGTATCCATGCTGAACACCAGAGAGTTGTTGTATTGATTAATCTTGTATTCGAAAGAAGGTGTCTCTTTATTTAGGTTTTAATCAAAGCCAAGACAAGGCTTATTCAGTGTTAATGACAAGGCTCAAAACCAATGCATACAAAGTGGGATATTAATGGATTTTCACAAACATCTGTTCTCAGCTAGTTCTTTGAATACACCTCTTTCCTTGAACTCCAGTAATAATGGTCAAAGATCCTTGGGCATACGAGAGAAGAGTGTAGACCAATCTTCCCTTTTGTGACACCTTCCAGGTGCGTTAGACTACAGTTCTTACATTTCTTGGTTCTGAGGCTGTGAGAGGTTGGAACAATGGTACCACAGGGAGAAGCGACAGAATGGACTGTTGTCCCTGTGGCTGCTGGCTTCTGATGGCTCCTGAGTGTCCTAAAGAGAAACTGTACTGCAGGACTTCTCAGGCTATACAGGGGATATCAGCAAAGGCCTTCAGATGCTCTAAAGGTCAAGAATAGCTCAAAAGAGAATTTCTGGAAATAGTCATTTTGAAGAAAAATATAAACGATGTTGGTATTAATAAACGCTTACTATTTTACAGGGGGAAGCAAAAATGATGCAGGACGGAAAAGTCTTCAGAGTTATCCAAGAAAATTGCTGGGATCCAGAAGTTCGGATTAAACAGATGGACCAATCAGGTACTAGCACCATGGATATGTATTACTCAGATAACCGACATGAGAATTAATACAGTAGTTATATGTTGTCAGGTTCATTCTGGAGTTATGCTAATCCTCCTGGGGTTTTTTTAGGAGTAAAGGATAAAAAGGTATTTTACTAATACCATTCTCTGGTGCTGCAGCTTGTCTGAGGCTGCTCAAATGACAGGGCATGTAACCCTCATCAGCCACACATGCTCTGGGTGATCTCAGCTGGGCCTATCTCAGGAGACACACTGAGGAGTCAAGCTCCCAGTTCCTGGCTCCGCAGTCAGGCATTCCAGCCCATAGGGACCTTGTTCTCTATCTGAGCACCTCTCCCTCAAAATGTCTACCTGTTCCACCCACACCTATCATACAGTATTTGGATACTTCGAGTGGCCTCTCCAAGGGAGGCCCGGATATCTGTCACTGGAAACCATGTCTTCTCTGTGGTGGCCACACTGCTTTGGAATTCAGTCCCATCAGAGGTGCAACTGGCCCCTTCCCTCCTTGGTTTTAGGAGGCAATTTAAGACCTAGCTGTTTTCTCAAGCCTTTTCATAGCCTGGCCCCAGATTCATTTTAATTTTAATTAGTTTTGATTAATTTTGGTATTTTTATTAGTTCTATTTTGAACTTGTGTATCTCTCTCTCTCTGCTGGCTGCATATTATTACTGAGTTTTGTCATTTATTGTCCTTTAATGCTATTGAATCTTTAGGTATCATGCTTACCATGGTGTCTTTTCAGATTTTTTATTGTTGCTTTTACTGTTATTATCTATTTCTTCCTTTATGAGCCTGCTTGGATGTTAAGATCATCAGGAAAGGGTTTTCTCTCAGCCCCGCCACCCTCACAAGTGCACTTAATGGGGACACAGGAGAGGGCCTTCTCTGTCACTGCTCCTCCCAGACGCTGGAACTGCCTCCCACAGAAAGCCAGGCGGGCGCCATCATTGTTGTTCTTCCGCAAGCAGGCAAATATCTCTCTCTTCAGGCAGGCTTTCCTTTAGTGACTGACTGTAGGAGACAGTAAACAGGATGGTTTATATTTCATTGCTTTTAAATCTGTTTTTCAGCATGCTTTATCCTAATATTATCAATTCTTCTTTAATACTTGAATAAATTACTTTTTCAGACTTTAATGTTGCGTTCTTAATGGTGTAAGCCACCTTAGGGTCTTTTTTAGTAGAAAGGTGGGCAAAATATAAATCAATCAATCAATCAATAAAGAGCCTAGCTAGAACCTCCATTATCAAGAAGTGGTTTAAGCAACCCATGGACAGCAGTGCTTTTATGCAGGAAAGAGCAATTAACAGAAAAATGCAACTGGCATATCAAATTCTAGATTGGGACTTCTGGATAGAAAACAAAAGGCAATTATCCACTAAACTGTACTATATTGTAAATTTTGTTTGCCAACATTCTCTTGTGTGGTTACACCACATATCACTAATAACATAACTTGGGGAGGCAAATTTCCTCATGAAATCACTGTAGACATTACTTTCAGTCCCATTATTTGGGTATACAATGAATAACATTTACAGTGTTTTCTTGATTTAAGACAATTCCTCTCCTAAAGTGATGTCATTGGCATAAGACGATTGCAAGATGTTTTTGACTATTATTGTGTGTGTGGAGAATGGGATTTATATAGTGGTGAAAAAGCTGCATGTCCCAAAAAAAATTTGCTTGGGCAAAGAACTAGGTTCTTACTTGCTTGTCTCTGCCTCCTCTGCCGCCGCCACCCCTCCATCAGTTCCCCTTATAGAGCACCAGTATTGCCAAAAAAAGAAATGCTCACAAGTACAAGAAAGTGGCTATGTAAAGCTTCTGGAGCATCGTCCCAGTGCTGTCACAACTTTACACAGCTCTTAACTGCTCACTTCACCACCTCCACCTCCGCCCCCACAGTCAGCTCTGAGAGCAAAGTATCAACAGCAATTGAAAAGTCTTACATAAGGGAGATTAACTGACAATTAGACATGGGTGGTTCCTACATTTGATTGGTTTCAAAGTATTAACGAGGTATTTTTGCATGTTAGGATCAAGAAGAACTTTCTTAAAGTTGTAAGAAAGGTTTCTTGAATGATGAACCCTCAAGCAGTTTTGCCCCAAATATTCTTGTTAAAGAAATCCACCGATGAATGTGCACCTTGGTTCACTACTGGAAGTGCTGAGGGGAAAGTTCACACATTCCTCTTGAAGAACAATTGACTGGTGGTAGATTAGTTTTCAAAGTTATTCATTAATTTCCTTTTTTTAAAAGAATGGTGTTCAAGTTCATCCTAACTTAAGTTGCTTGCTATATAATGAAGAAAATATTCCTCAAACTTCATTATGAAGCAGTCCATAATTGTATGTAATGAAACTAGAACTCAGAAATTCTTGGGGGCAGAGTGTGTGAGAAGACTGAGTGTAGCTTAATAAATCATCATCATCACCATCATCATCTAAAAACTACAGAGCTGGACGGGATCATCAAGTCCAGCCCCTGTCAAGGAGGCATAGTGGGGAATCGAACCCCCAGCCAGATACCAAACCAATAAGGTATCCAATTAAATGAAATTTTTCTAATTATGCAAAAAAAAGGTTCCATCAGGAACCTACAGAGCAGATTGTTTACCCCAGTAGACCATCCTTATTTGCTGGTTTACTTCAACTAACACTTATTCTTTCAATCATTCACTCAGATGATGAGAACAAATAGAATGTTTCTGTTCACATACAGTTCTTCATTGATTAAAAGCAAACATATTGTGTAAAAAATGTTAACTCGTTACACCACTGAGCTTAGCTGGTTAAATAGCTTCATTACTGACTAGCTGGCTGGTTACACAGCTGACAGAACAATTCAACCTGTCTTCACACACCATTGCTAATACTGACAGAACCCTGACTGGGGAAAAAATTGTAATTTGTAATTAAAATTGCACATCTGAAGATGGGCACAAACACCTTTAAAAAGTGGGGGGCAGGAGAAGGGGGCATGATGTTCCCATCATGTGACCTTGCACTCAGCCCCTGATATGCTCACAGAGACAGCATGAATGCCCACCCACACCAGATTAAAACAAAAAAGCAATGTGGTTTGGATGTGTGTTATGCATAGGGCCGTGTCTGTTTCCTGTAACCCACAGCACAGGCACTTTGTCCACTTCAGGACTCTGTGTCCCCCCATATATTGCAAATGTGTAGTTCCAGCCCTGCTGCACATTGCACCATGCACAGTCTGGCACAGAACAACAACAAAATGGTTATGCTAACTTCTGAACAAGAGCTGGGCACGGACCCCTTGTTCGTCCTTCGGACAGACAGGGGTTCAGCGCTTCTCAGCCCCACCTCCTCCTCAGAGGCAGCACCCAAAAGAGGAAGGGCAGGGAAGCCGGGATGCTGCCTTCGAGTGGGCAGACCCTGGAGGAGGCAGGGCTGGGAAGCACTGAAGAACGGCTCCTCTGAAGGACAAACTGGCATGAACCACTGAACTGGCACTTTGCGAAACATATGCCAGTTCACTGACAAGATCTGTGTGAATTGTGTTGTGCTGGCCACTTTACCTAATGGGATTTTAGACATGATGTTACAGGTTAATACACTACTTTGGTCATCTGGGGAAGGCTAAGATGAGGCCACATTATTTGAAGTGGTCACAGGGTGTTTTTTTTTCCTTTGTTGTCAAACTGTTAACTAAGAGTCCCACACCACAAAGTGGCATAGGACCCTGCCACTTGCTCTGTAGCTTTTACAGAATGAGAAGACAGTGACGTGGCACAGAAGAGGGAGCCACAGGTGTGGCCATAAACTACATGTTAAACAGTCTATCAGAACTGCCTTAAATTCATACATGGGATAGTCCCAGTATTAGCTGTTTCTTCTTAATAATCTTTATTGATATTGTTCCACAGGGGTCAATGTCCAGGTTCTATCCACAGTTCCTGTCATGTTTAGCTATTGGGTAAGTCAATGAAAAAGGCTGTATTGCAGACATCAGGACTAGCACATTGCGGAAAGATCAATATTAATCATTTTATCTCTGGATTTAAGTGTAGATATAACGTTTGCTTTTATACAAGTACAGAACTGGATGTATTTAGAATGAATATAATAGTGCATAATTAATAACCTGATTTAAAAAGCTGTAATTGCTCAAATCCTGTTGCATAACTAAATGGGTAGAAGGGTAATGGGGGAAACGTGCAGCAAGCGAATTGCTGTTACAAAATTTTTGTATTTTGGTCAAGCACCAAGCCATCCAGTGGCTGAGCAAAGATGAATCTAAGCAGTGGGTTGCTAATTAGCTAATTAGCTCTCTGTGAGTTGCACCATTGCTGCTCTGTCACTGTAATAATGCAGCAGGATTTGAGCCAATATCACATTGCGATCTGGCATTTTACATCAGAATATATCCTTTGGAGCAAAATTGTATGCTGATGGTTAATGTTCATGTCTAAAAATATTTCTATTAGTCCACATGATTCTGAAGAAAATAATGAAGTCTGATAGATAGTATCTGGTGAATCTTAGAATCCAGAAACAATCTAGATGAGGTTTCTAAATCACAGAATGAGATTCAGCATTTTCTTTCTTCTCACTTTGCCCCCCTTCTCCGTTCTTATTGCTCATAAAGCCAGATGCAAGCACTTCTGCTACCTCATCAATCAATATAAAAATTATAATGGGTTGGCATTCAAAGATTTTATAGCCCAGATCCTCATACATAATAACACTGGCATAATACAAGCAGTGTAACATTTGGTGGTAAATGGCCTCAAGTAAAAAAAATAAATAAATTGTAGACATTATATATTGCATGCTGAGTTGTGTGATTCAGTGTGCAACTGATAACGTCTACTGTGATTTCTTAACTTGAAGCCATTTGCCTCCTAAAATGATGCTCTTTGTGTAGTTAGTTACACAAGAGGATTTTGGCTTATGCATAGAAAAGAAATGACTGCTTTGTAGATCTGTGTGCAGAGCTATAAACACAAGTAATATAACCATTTTTGAGGAAATACGTAAGACTTTGGTAGTTGCTATTTGAATATGTGCTTCCAATAATGAATAACATCTACCAGCTTCTTCATCTGAGGTTCTATGGGAGGCTACTTTCCTCTATGAATAAGAGGTGGCTAGCAAAAGCGGGGCAAGATCCTTGGACTCTAGTCAAATTCTGCAAGAAAATACTAATGTGTTTTAAATAGAGCTCCCATTCACTGGCATCCAGCTCACTTGTAATAATCATTTAAATTTGTTTAAAATTTAAAAAAAAACCTGAAAAATAAATTTTAACATATGTTTAAAATTTTTAAACTAAAAAAAATGAGTACCATTTTTTATATAATTAAAAAGTCAGTACTCTGTTCTGTAGCTACACAGATACCTGGTGTCTTGGAGACAAAAGCAGGTAAGTGCGTATGATATGACTGATGAGGAGGAAGAGTATGAAACTGATAACAATGAATAAGAATTGTGGGACATAGCCTGCCGTGGAGACGGGAGATGCTCCCAGGGAGCAATTCTAGAACTGAAATAATGAAGCATCTGCTGAACAACTGAACTCATAGTGGAACATAGGTTTAGCTTTAAAAAAAATCCTAATGATAGTAGTACAAGGTATGGGGGGGAAACCAACCCTCAGTTTCACGAGGAACAAAGAAGCAAAGGATTCTCAGAGGAATTGCCTAGTGTGATGTGAAACTATCAAACTATCAACAAAGGAACCCTGTCTTTAACTGACATAAACTATAGTTCTGGGACAGCTCTGTTCTGTACACAGGTGTCTTGCAACTGGTTGTTAAAATTATTCAATCAAAGATGAATATTTGTTATTTCTCAAACATATATGTAAAGTATTTGTTGTTCCACTTCTGTAACAAATACGCATGTTAGGTTTAGCGCTCAATGACAGATACTACATTCCATGAGCTGTGGACGATGTTCTGTTTGATAAACGGTTCATAATTTTCTCAGATTCATGAATCATAAGTAGACAATCATGCAAGCAAGCCTATCAACACTGCAGTCTGTCTGTTGTGATCCCCTGCTTCCTAGGATTGAGGGAATAATGGTGCATGCAGCCACATTCTCAGTCACATGCTGGATGGCAAGCTACAATGGAAAAGGTGTTCAGGGACTTCCCTTATGTGCCCTGTTTTTCCCAATAGTATTTTGGCTGTAATTCTTGTCAATCACATTCCTCTTTAAGGTAGCTGTCTTCCAAAAAAGAATATATATATATATATATATATATATATATATATATATATATATATATATATATATATATATATATATATATATATATATATATATATATATATATATATATATATATATCTCAATCCAAGTAGTATGTGTAGATGTATCTCTAGTTTTCTTACCCTATTAGTTTAAGGACTCAGAGCTGTGCGGGATCTCCAGCTTGCAAGATTGCAGGACAAAAATGTTCTCTCTGCTAGAAAACATGCTTCCCCCCCCCCAAAAAAAAAAACCTGGCTAGAGAGTTATTTACAGCAATGGTTCTTAACCTTTGTTACTCAGATGTTTTTGAACTGCAACTCCCAGAAACCCCAGCCAGCACAGTTGGTGGTGAAGGCTTCTGGGAGTTGCAGTCCAAAACTCCTGAGTAACCCAAGGTTAAGAACCAGTGATTTACAGTACTTATTTCATTTTCCAAAGAGGTGCTCTGCATAAGTACTAATTCCCTGATACTTCTTCCTCTTATTTATACAACCAACCTTGATGTTTTCTTCCGGCTTGAAAAGCACATTTTAATTCATTCTTCTTCTGAATTATTCTTATCAGGCCAAACCACATGATGCTTTAGACCTTTGCCAATTCTTAAATGATGACTTAGCCGCTACAGTAAAGAAGTACCCAAAGAGATTCGTTGGCCTCGGCACACTCCCCATGCAAGCGCCAGACCTGGCAGTGAAGGAAATACATCGTTGTGTGAATGAGCTTGGATTTCCTGGGGTCCAAATAGGGTCTCATGTTAATAACTGGGACTTGAATGCCTCAGAACTTTTTCCAATCTATGCTGTGAGTAGAAATAACTCCAAAAAGGGATGTGGAGCTGTCTTTCGTGACATTAAAAATGACAAATAGCAGTAGTACAGAATCTTAAAAGGGAATAGAAATATGCTTGACTGAAGCGTTGGGCTGTAAAGATCTTGGGCTGTGACTGAGATATTGATATACAGAAGACCACTTGTGAGTGCCTCTGCAGACCTTCATGAGTGGGGTGGGGCTTACAGATGGCCCCTCATCTCCTACCATCATTATAGCCCTACCTCTTTCAGGTCTAACATCTCAGTAGTCTGTCTTGTATGTTGGTGTCCAAGGGTGGTGAAACTTGAATGATCATAACAAGCATTGTGAATATAACAGGGATACTCTTGCACTGCCTCCATTATGAGGCATCCTGTGGAGTTCTGCTCAATACTTCTGAGTAATTGAAAAGAGTATTCCAATACACCAGCACCACCAGTCCATATAGCATTACACCTCCTTATGCCTAGTTGATACACTACATATCAGTAGCTTTCAATGTTGTTGTTTTCATTTAGAAAGTTTCAAGGTTAAGAATAATTAAAGGGTGCTAAACTAAGTTTCATAGATTAAATTGTACAAGAAAAGTCACCATTATTCTCACCAAGCAGAGTTAGGTAGATGGCTGTTCGTCTAGGAATCTGCTGATCGTACGAGACCTCATAAAGCAAAGCAAAGCGTACTGCCTATATACTGCCCCACAGCACTTAAAGCACTCTCTGGGTGGTTTACAAGTTAATTACACAAGCTACGCACATTGCCCCCACCCCCATGAAGATTTGAGCAAGCTGGGTACTCATTTTACCAACCTCGGAAGGATAGAAGGCTGAGTCAACCTTGAGATGGCTACCCTGGACAGAACCCAGGTCATGAGCACAGTTTTAATAACAGTCGCCTTTGGTCCGTGCTGTGGCATCTAAGCTGGCCTGGGTTTGTATGGCCAGACTGCTTGCTGTCTGTTGAGGATAGAGCTTCATATTGTTTGTGAGTGGCTGGCTGGAAGGTTCAGTGAGTTAAGAGAGCCAGAGGTTGGGAATTTGATTCCCCACTGTGCATCCCAGGAGAAGATTCTGCCTGTGTAGCCTTGGGAAAGCTGCACAGTTCCAGATGTGCCCCCAGAAGAAGGGAATGGTAAGACACTTCTGTTTACTATAAAACTATAAAACCCTGGAAAGGGTTGCCATAAGTCAGAACTGACTTAACAGCTAGTAGTTATTATTATTATAATATGTGTCCGATGGACTGTCTATTAGTGGACTGCCCAGAATTCTACAGAAAAAAAATGCTTTGGTAATATACACAGCCATCTAAAAGGAGCAACTGTGGGGATAATAGTAACAAATGCAACCAACTATATTTTTAAATTTACACACAAAAACCCTCTGTTCCCGAGTAGAATATCTATTGTAACACTTTTGCTATAAATATAACCTTTGCAATATCGTACAGCTTCCTTGTATGCATGTATGTGGAAAACATTAGCTCTCCCTAGAGAACTGTAGTTCTGCTTATACATGTAAAGTTATTTAGCAGGTCAGCAATATTACGTCTAAACAGCAAACACTTTTTGAAGCAAAGGTAAAACTGAAAAGAAGTTCTACAATCTCACTTCAGCTACGTAGTTAAACATTTTCCTATTTTTTAAAACTGAATTCAAGAACTTAATCTACTTATAGAAAATGGGAGCACTCCATCTGAGATTTAAAACCAGGGTGCATACTAGCTAGCTACCTTGTAAGTAGGCAGTGCTGGAAGATTTGAAATGAATAAAAATAGATATATTTCAATATGCAGCATGCAATTTGAGATTGTTGATGCAAGTTGAAAATGTTTTGGGAGGGTAGGTGGTTTGTTTGTTTGTTTGTTTTGTTTTTTAGCAAATACAGCTGAAATGGGGACATGTAAGACTGCCCCACCTACTCACACTTCTCCTGAACTTCATCAAGGCCATGTGCATATACAGACCATTAAGTTAAAAAAGAAAGTGTCTTAAACAGTGCAACATTTATTTAACATAAATGCCAGTAACCTATTTTTAGCTTCAAACAGTGTAGACTCCTTTATTCAATGGGATTTGACTTAGCATTGAGAAATTGTTTCAATGGATTTCCATTTAACTGGGGGTCTGGTCACACCTGCTAAAAGATCCCAATTTGGCCATTTTTTAAGATTATTTCATAAATTGATTCATTTTCTTGGCCAGCAGTTTATTTCTGGTTTATTTCCCCCTTGCCAGAATTTGTTTTACTTTACAGTGATGATGAACTATTTCATTCCAAGTTTTTCAGCCTGTATGAATGTTGCTGTTGATTTATTTCCATTGCAAAGGGGTCGTTTTTCTGGGTGCTGTGGCCACTGTGCATATACCCTCTTTTTTCCTCTATATTGACAAATCAGCATAAATACTTTGCTCAGATGGAGACAGTTTGAAGGATACAGCCTTCCTTCTCTCCCTTGTGGGTGAAATATGGCTGGAGCAGAGATATTTCCTGCTTTGAATAGTAAAGAAAGTAGCATTACATCTCCTGTCTCTTTTTTTTAAAACCGGTTACTCACTATACTTTGTAAAGAAGTGGGGCAAAGGCGGGAAGGGAAAAAGGGAGGAGGAGAGAAGGCTTGGACCTCTTTGTTGCACTGTTGATGTATCACTTTTGTTATTTAAAAAAAGGACAAGGGAGGTCTGATTGCCTCAAGAAACAGTCGAGAAAATGAACTGATACAAAATTAAGAGAAGTGTAGCCTGCTATAATGGTTCAAATAGGAAGAAATGAATTGATATAGTTAAAAACAATGGGACTGTTCACACTGGTATATATACCATGTGACTGCAAAAATAAATGTATTGATACAACAAAGGTATGGAAGGAATTGATAGAACTGAGGTTCTTTTGGCAGGTGTGATTAGGACCTGAGACTAACAGTAGTATGGTGGTTAAAGGTAACTTAGTCTTAACTAGGCAATTCTGTGATTATTTCCCTGGGACTTGTATTAATTTTGTGGATGCAAAGCCATGTAGCAAAGAACTATTTCACTAGTCTCTTCCAACATCCACTGCTGCTCTACCCCCACTCCCCATAAGAACATTATTCCGATGATTCTCAGTCCAAAGAGGCATGAGAAATTCAGTGGCTCATGGACAAGGAGATGGGGAATCTTACTCCCAAATGTATGGAGAGATGGTCCTTCTGCCACGGTCATGAACGACCTGTGAAGAGGAAGAACATCAGGTGAACATCTGTATTGTTCTTTTAATATCTTTCTGCAGTAGTTCCCACTTCCAGAGAGGCAAGCTGTTTTGTTTTTTTTTTAACATTGCTTTTCTGGCCAGCTGCTCTGGATCATGTCCCACTCCCAGTTAAAACAGCAATAGGCAGAATAATAGCATGTGGTCTTAATTTGAAAGCAATCCTTTCTGCCCTGCAAACACTTCTTTGCCTTGATATCTGCCCAAGAAGGCTAGAAAAAAGCCTTGGCAGGGTTTGAGAGGACACAGAAGGCTGAAGGGGGGAGACAAAGGAAGTCTATCATGTTAGCCCACTAGTGCAATGCTCAATGTGGGTTGATGTGTAAACGAGCATTCCCTTACAATATAAGCATTATTCTTGAATGATGTGCTCTTGTGCCATAAAACATTAGTCTTTCACTTTTTTAAAAGTGACAGTTTTATCACCTTGAATCTTACATTTTTAATATTTAATCATCTCTCCTTAATTCTCATTCTCTCATTAACTTAAGGCTGCTGAACAATTAAACTGCTGTCTCTTTGTGCATCCCTGGGATATGCAGACAGATGGCCGGATGTCAAAATACTGGTTTCCCTGGCTTGTAGGTCAGTAGATAACAGTCCTTAAAATACATTCATTAGTGCATTTCATGGTGGCAGCAGCAATACACTGTGCAAAAGACACAGCCAGGGATATACAGTACAACACAGCCCAGGATATACAGTACAACAAAGATCCTTCCCCAACAATCCTTCAAAGTCATCATGCCATGTGCGAAAAGAAACAAAGGCTGCCTTTGATTGTTCTACGTCTTTTAACACAGGAGTTCCCATGACTTTTTATTTACCTTTAGGTTTCTCATCTGAGCCTATGCTAGAGATGCAAAAGGCATGAAAAACACTGACTGTGAAAAGTCCTTATCTGAGGTAGCCATTCATTACACTGATCATGAATCCACATTGATTGCACTTATATTATTGATAGCACATGGAGCTGTGGCCATACAAAAATATGTCCAATGACCTCCTTTTTGCCCCTGACAATAGTCAGTTTTCCTGCAATGGGCTGCACTGAGGACAAGGCAATGTTTAGCATGACAGTATAATGCCAGAGAAGAGTGTGGTGAGAATATGAAATAAAAGGGGGGGGGGCATACATGACCTGTGCCCTTTTGTTTGAAGAACAGGGGTCTGAAATCCAACCCACAAATGACTCAGCTGCAACTTTAAAATAACCGCCTTAGTGCTCCCTGCCTCATCTAAGATGGACATACCTGGCGAAATTCATCTTGCCAAGAACTTGATATCTAAGAGTCACCTCCTGACACACCCCATCTTGCCACAAACATTTGGATTTTTGGTACTTGCTTTGAAGAAGTGGGATTCACCCACAAAAGCTCATATATTGTATAATTTTTTTATTTTTTATTAGTAGCCATTAAAGTACAATTGCCTGTTCTTGCATTGGTGATAATATGGTATCTCTTAGTAGCTGCTCAGAGAAATGTACAAATTGGATACTATGTAAAGTCATGCCCGAGTCTCATTTCCTAACTTAGATTCCAGAGTACATTTGACAAAATTTAAGGGGAATTACTTGGATATTGTGTATGAAGATGCTGTAGAGATCATTAATTCTGTTCCATTAACTCTTTTTTATTAGGCATGCCCTCTGAAACAACCATTGCTATTTGCTCCATGATTATGGGAGGGGTTTTTGAAATTTTTCCTAAACTGAGAGTTTGCTTTGCCCATGGAGGTAAGTATCAGAGAACAGTATGGAAATCCAAACATATTTAAAATGCAACTCTTCTCCCCCCTCCTCATGGTAATACTCATAAAGACTATAGGTATGCTGCTGAACAACAGAGAAAAACAGTATGAGGGGGCTATTGCTGTCATGTCCTTATTGGCTTTCTACAAGGTGGCCACCATGAGAAACAAAATGCTAGATTTGATGAGCCTTTGGTCTGGTTCAGCAGGGGTCTTCTAACAGCGCAATCCTATTTGTGTTTCCTTAAAAACAATTTCTTCCGTGCTCAGCAAGTCTTACTCCCATTATAAGGATGCAGCCTTTGCACACCTTCATAGATATATAATCCAATCTGCTTTAAATATGGTTGCACTAAATACACATAGTCTGGAATATAAAGCCTCCTGAGTAGAAGACAGGAATAGCAACCACAGAACTAAAGAGCAGCAGAGGATAGTTAACAAAATAGCTGAAAGAAGTGGTCCCAATTGTGTGGTCAAGAGTGAGAGCAGGTCTTCATGGGACAACTCTTCTCTTGACCCTAGGCATGTCTACAAATTATACACAGATTGTGAAACAAAGCCCACCCTTGGATCTTCCTAAAGCAAATCATTTTTTTAAATCAAGGTACAATACCATAGACCATCAATACATTTTTGTTGTTACTGAAACAAATTCTTTTTTCTAAACTTATGCAAAAATAATAGACATAAAATGTTAGACTTCTGCACATGGGAAGAGGGATTCAGAAAGCCAAATACTGTTGAAGTACCAAGAATTTTTTTCACATTGAGAAAAATCAGAGCAAACTATCAAGTGTCTGAAATGCATGTCAACTCGAGGATTTTCAAGAAGAAGATTTTCATAATCATTATAATCTATAATAATAAATATGTGTCTAAATGTTGGCTTGCCTCAAACATCCATTCAAGGCTGTGCAATCTAGACACATGAAATGTGGTGTTATGAAGGTAATCCTGGAGCAGTATCCATACAGAGTTATTTTGTATGTTAAATGGATGAGCTGGTTTTAGTAAATGAAAATATGTCTGTACCTTGCAGTGGCCTGGCTAATTTCTGAAGGGCACTCACTCAAGGCAGTTCCATATGGCAGCTTCCTCTTCAGCAGGCACTCAGATTATTAAAAGGGTTCAGAGAGAGCTGCTACCTCTAAAGTGAGGAGAGGAGAATATGCGTGGAGAAAGGCTGAGTGAGCACTAATGTAGAGGGAAAAAATGAGACAGAATAAGGGAAAGAACACAGAGAAAGAATATCAATGGCATTGGAACTGCTAAGCAGACAAAGTGGATATTTCTGCTAGGGCTCATCTAGATCACACATTTGTTCCTCTCTTTTTGTGCTAATTAGTGTGGTTTAGTGCCAGATAGATGTGGATTTCACCATAAATTTTCTTCACATTCATTGCTAAAACCCTGCTTTCCCTGTCTTTTCTTTTGGAAATCAGAATCTTTTAAAGATTCAAACAAAATTTGGAAAAGCTCAGAGAAACCCTTTTGAAATGATTCTCTCCCGAGATTGGTTTTGCTTTCTTTTTAGTAGATCAGCACTAACACCAAAAGCTTCTGATCAGTTATTTGCCACACCAATTCATAGACAACAGCGAGGAAACCCCTGAAGCCTATTTCAAAAGTTATCTTCCATGCAGGATTCTGGGGTTTGTTTCTTTCTTCTTGGTGCTAATATCAGAAGTTTCCAACCTAAGAGGCTCCTGTGGCAAAACATTTTAAAAATAAATCTCCTGGAGTCATTTTTTTAAAACCTGGAAGACCAGGTTTTTTGTCACTTCTGTCACTGTTTATACCAGCGTCACCTTGACAGCAGGAAAAATACCATTATCATTAGCTCATAATCATCTGTATATAGAGGAACAAATGCTATTTCAGGATGAGCCCTCCATTACAAAAATTCATTTAGCAAAGGCATTTATAGTTTGCATTTCTTTTTAGGTGGTTCTTTTCCATACACTGTTGGGCGTATTTCCCATGGATTTAACGTGCGGCCTGACTTGTGCGCAGTAGATAATAACATTGATCCGAAGAAATATCTTGGTTCTTTCTACACAGACTCACTCGTCCATGATAAATGTGCCTTGAAGCTGCTGATGGAAATAGTGGGAAAGGTGAGTGAGAGAATTTAACCAAGAAAAACACTTAACTTAGAAGCAGCCATTCTTCCACACTTGGGTCCTTAGGACTAAAGCATAAATTAAACAGGAGGTCATTCACAGACTTTACAATCATTCAAATTATATTTTCAAAGGGTAAATTGTAGTGGCATCCCTGATGTTGACTGAGACCTTGTTTGGGTTAAAATAAGGGCAGAAATATTACAGTACATTTAAAATAATTGGATGCTGAGTGTTGAGCCTCTTGGTCTGTCTTGGTTTTCTGTGTATAGCTTATAGATGATTGTCTTTAGGTCACTTCCTGTTTAAATCATTCCCTCTACTTCAAAGAAATGGTTTGGCTTCTTTTTTTCTCCTTCATATGCAACTGAGGTCTGGGTGTGCAGGTGTCTGTATTCTAGCCCTCAGCCCACCTGCATATGTAGAAGCTGGCTCTAGGAAATATCTGTATCCAAGTGCAGTTTTTATCCTGGTTTATCTGGAATGAATTTCAGCAAATATTAAAAGCAAAAAGCAAATGTGCCGGTTATATACTGCTTCATAGCACTTAAAGCACTCTCTGGACTGTTTATAATTTAATTATACAGGGTACACATTCCCTTTCCCAGGGTGCTCATTTCTACCAGCTTTGGAAGGATGGAAGGAATCAACCTTCAGCCGTCCACATGCTGTCCAGGTGATGCCGGTATAAATAGTGACAGAAGTGGCAAAACGTGTTTGTGTCCATCATACCATGGGTATCCTCAGTGATTACACCAAACCGATACCATAAGCTCACTTTAGTAGCCTATTGCACTCTACTAACATGAAGTAATTACCACACATTTTATGCAGTTGTGGCTTTAATACTGTGTGAAGTTTCAGTTCTCGTTTAGCCGCAAGAGCTGCTAAGATCTAAGTGAAACAAAGAGAGCAGGATAGGAAAAGAGATGCTTCTCAGGAAATGCAAGCTAGAGGAAGAAGCCAGTCTGACCTTCACACCAGTAAACCCAGCTCATTGGGGATCATAAATGTTTTTGATTAATTTCATTCCTTCTTTCTTTCTCTCTTTAAAGTGAGGTCATAGAACGTTGATTATTCTGGCCCTTTCATTGTGGCTGATTATAATTTAAGCACTAGGCTCCTTGAAAATGTGATGCTGTTTGACTTTTCCATTCAGATTGGAAATACAGTTGCAAACACTCCTACAAAGTACAGTATATGTTTGTTTGCTTGCTTGCTTGCTTGCTTGCTTGTTCGTTCATTCGTTCGTTCGGGAAAAAATCATTGCCTTTTTCCAGAAAATCTCTGGATAGTGTGGAACCTATCCTTAGTGATACTTTCCATATGCACATTCATTTGTCACTGTAGCCATGTAGTCTCACTGCTAACAGGAAGGAAAACAAATGTCCTTAAAATTACAGTAGCACCTCAGTTCCATTTAATTGTGTATTATGTGCTGTCAAGTCATAACTGACTTACAGTGATCCATAAAGCTTTTGAGATAAATGAGATATTCAAATAATGGTTTCATCAGAACCACATCCCCCCTTAATTTCAATGGTCAAGCAGGGATTCAAACCCAAGTCTCCAGAGTCCTAGTCTGACACTCTGTCTGCTACAGAACACTGCGTGTCTTCAGGTCTAGGTACAGCTAAGTTTCCAAATTCTCAGAAATGGGAGTCACAATTAGCAGTGGTTGTAACATACTTCTCTACACCAGGATTTTTTGGGGTTTTTTCCCCTACTGCTGCTGTATGTGGCAACCATTTTCTCTCCTCTACAATACCCTCTACTTCTAGGACAGAGGTGGGCATCAAGCGGCCCATGTACACACAGCCCTAGCCAATTCTTTGCAGTTATTCCAACAACCCATGGGCTATTGGTTTGGAGGGGGAGTTAATGAGGAAGCTTTTTCTGAGGATTTGGGGGTAGGATTTGGTACACAGCCTTTGAACTGCTGACTTATCTAGAGTATAATTGCCCACCCTTGTTTTAAGGCATTGTGATGATAGTGGCAGGGAAGCAGGCATTAAAAAATTATGAAGACATTTTGGGAATAATTCTACAATGTGGCATTGTATTTATAGGGGGCTAAGAAAAAGAAACTCTTACCATGTTTTTCAGAAAACATGTTTTCTTAAGAATTTTGGATCAGCACTGGTTGTCATTCTTCAAGGTTCAGCACCTTTTATAGGCCTTACAGATATCACATGTTTGAGGGGATCAGCCTTCATGCATCTTATCTCTACTGCACATGCTTATAATACAACTTTTCCCCTGTAAGTGTGGTTGCAAATTTGAGAGGGAGCAGCATTCCCTCCAGCTCCAGGAAAAAGCTGTAGGTCGTGCTATGGATAGTTGGTTCTCCAGTTTCTCAAAAAGTGTCTTTCCCCATGAAACAGCCTCTCTGGTTTTTTCTTCATTATTCTCAGACCCTTTTAGAACATCTTTTGGTTTAGATTTTGAGTTTACTGTAACATTATAAGGTGGCCAAAGGTGATCTATCTGTTTTTTTCTTTTTTGTTTTTCTTTTCCATTATAAATCTCTTCAACACTGCAGCTTCCCTAGCTGCCCACACATTCTGATCTGAACAAATGAGGAGGGGTTAACTTCTTACATCTTCCCCTGGGATTTTAGTGTGGGATGTTGTGAAGAGCATTGCCAACTGCCATGGGGATGTACAAGGCAAGACAGGATATGCACAAGAAATACCCCTCTGCCACCGTCTGAGTAGGATAATTACAAGGATCCTGAATTTTCCCTATGAAAACGTATTTGCAATTTCTCCTTCTTCTGAGTTGCTTTTCAGAGGTAATCTGTTCTCTATCAAAGTGAAAGAGAATGATCAAAAATTCTCATGGGAGATCATTTTGGCCCAGCACTACTTCTCTGTGACAGCTACTACCTGGAATGCGCACTACTGCTCCGTTCCCTGCACTGGCTTGCTGGGTTTTTTAATAGCTTCTTATCTCTCATTTCTGATCATGGATTGGAAATGAAGGCAGATAGAGAATTCTCATGGGCTAAACCCGATTGAAGGCCTGGACGTTCTGCATCCTTGCAGTAGCTAGGTGACTACCCAGGTAATAATCCACCATAGAGAAAGCAATCACATTCAACTCACACTCCCCGTTTTCTCAAAGGCAAATGTTGATCTTTTCTGTGGCCCCTGTTGACCATGTTGCCAGTAATCACACCTCTCTGTACTTACATCACTATCATGCAGTATGTTAGACTGCACAGGGAAGCCATTGAAATCCATAAACATAAACAAAACTTCAACAGGAAAGAATAATGCCTGAAACTAAACCCGAACTGGCAGCCCATTCTGAAAATTACAACCTGCAAAAGGTCAACGAACTCTTACCCAGCCACAAGGGCCAGAGATCATTTCACAAAAAAGACCAGCTAACGACACCCATCAACCACAGTGACAGATAATCTCTCCCTCTCCCCCCTCCCTCATCACAACAAAAACATGCTAATCACCCTATCTCCTGAAAAAAGACAAAAAGCCGTTCCCACAGCTATAAATATTATCCAACAAACACCAACAGAGCATGGACAGAGTTCCTACTCCAGTCCTCTGAAGATGTCGGCCACAGAGACTGGCGAAACATCAGGAAGAACAACCTTCAGAACACGGCCAAAGAGCCCGAAAAACCCACAACAACCATTAGATCCCGGCCGTGAAAGCCTTCGCGAATACACAGAAAATGAGTTGTTTGCTGATGGCCAAAAGGCCCTCCAAAGAGGTCATATGGATCACAAGCATAGCTCAGGTCCTGCAGCTAAAAAATGTGGTTTCCATTATTGAGTCAATACATCTCATGTTAGGTCTTCCCCTTTTCCTGCTGACTTTTTTGGCAGTCTTTTCTTCTCAAGATATGTTGAAAGCTCAATAGTATAACTTGCCGCGAGAGCTCAATATTTTGATCTAGAACTCATTTATTTGCCTTTCTGGGGTTATCTGCAAAGCTTTCTTCCAACACCAGATTTCAAAGCAGTCACTGTTTTTTTTTTTCCTGTCAGCTCTCTTCGTTCTTCGCCTTTACATATGTACATAGTAATCAGGAATATTGTCACATGGATGGCCTTGGCCTTGGTTTCCAGTGAAACATTGTTAAGTTTAAGGATCTTTTCTAGTTCCTTCCTAGCTGCTCTTCCAAATCTTCAAATTTCTTGGCTGCAGTCTCTGTTTTGATTGATAAATGAACCATAGCAAGAAGTAACCCTTGAGCACAACAGGGCCTATGAGCACTTAGACGGAAGTGTTTCTTTTAGAAACCCTGTAGTGACACCTACTGGAGACACTATAATGAAATAATATATGGTGGAGACAAAAAAATGGAGGAATTCTTGTCAGTAGAGGAATGTAACCTCCAGATGTTATTAGTCTAGAGCTGCCATCAGCCACATCTGGCATAGTTAGTGGGAAGGGATCGTAGGAGCTACAATCCAACAATATCAGGACAGCCGCACATTCCTCTGCCCTGCTGTAGTGTCTGTTTACCCAATTTGTACATGGATAGCCATAAGGAAGAAAAGCAGCAAAGATATTCTCCAGAGAAGCATTACTTGGGATATTTATTCTCATTTGTGGGATTTCAGTGTTGGCTCCTGTTCTCTTTAAACATGTGTTTGTTCTTGACAGGGTATTAAATTTTGTTCAAACTCTTTTAGCTGTGCAGCAGAATTAGCTTCAATTATCCCCAAAACAGACCACTCCTTCTTATCTCATGAACTGGCATTTATACTCTGAACCACTCTGAATGCACTCCGAACCACTGGTAATAGAAAAAGTAAAAAAAGGATTAATTTACTCACAGTTCTGAATATATGTAGATGAAAATAGAGGAGGGGAGTTCTCCATGTTTGCTTCAATGCCACAACCCACCAGATACATCACAGGGGTGTCATCTCAGATAATAACCCCCCACTGCTTTATTTGGGTGCAAATTAGCCATCCACATTGGCTACAGAATGGTATACCTTAGGAGTCAAAAAGATTGTAGCCATAGATTGAAAAATGTGGAACTAAATGCCGACAGAGTCATCCATCACTTGATTTGTTTTTTTCCCCAGGACAAGGTAATGTTGGGAACAGATTATCCATTTCCACTTGGGGAACATGAACCTGGAAAACTAATTGAATCCATGGAGGAATTTGATGACGAAATTAAGGTACAATGTTACTGTTGTGGACAGAGAAACAGCTGTTCCTTTGACTTATGGCAAGCATGCTGAGCAACCCTGCTTTAAAACAAAACTACAAAATAAAATACTGAGGTTCCCATTTAATTGCTTTTACATGAAACAATTCTTGGGACTACATTTTGACTTATGGTAGGCTAATGGCATGTTGTCAGATATCTTCCATGAAGAATCCCTAGATAAAGAAATAATGTATTAAATGGAATATATAAACTCTTTCGCTCCTTAGTTAAAATAAACTAATATTTTAATACAGAAACAGGGAACTTCCAGAGATGGCACATGCCACTCCTGGATCTTGGAAGGTTGCACCCTACTAAAAAAAATATTTTATTTATAAAATGAAAATGCCCCCCCATGCTCACTAATGGTTATAAAGATCTTTGTTTCTTAGTATTCCTAAGTAGTTAACTTTCCATTGCTGAAACCTCCTCCTTCCCTCAATTACAGTATCTGCTTGTAGGCTACAGAAAATAACTGTTTTGGATGTGTTTGTATTAGTTTCCAGTGCTCCATGGGAAAAGGGTGTGTCTTAAGATATCTTAAGACATGAAAGGTGGGGGGGGCACACTGTGACTTTCTTTGGAAAGAAAAAACAAAGATATGTGTGTATTTTGTTCAAAGAAATACAGAGAGATGTGATTAATGGCAACAGATATCCAGTTTATCTATAGGGCTTGTAGAGCCCCCAGTGAGCCTAGAGTGGGTACAAAATGAGTTTGGGGCTTCTAAATTGACCATTCATGGTACACAAGAGAAGCATTAAACACTCTTCCCTGGAATCCCTTCTTCAGCCTTGAAAGCAGGAATGTATGGCAAATACGTAAATAGCCATCACATGCACAGATAAAGAAAAGCGAAAGATCATGAGCGTTCAGAATTCTGTCTGTGTCTTTTCAATAAAACTCTGAAACTACATGTAAGAAAATCATCCACACCCTGGCAGAAATTCCACAGAAACTCTCCTTATACTGAATCATCACTTATTGTCATTATTAAGTTGCTGAATTATTTTCATCTTGTATTTCAGGAAATATCCCCCCCCTCTTCCTTCCTTCCTTCCTTCCTTCCTTCCTTCCTTCCTTCCTTCCTTCCTTCCTTCCTTCCTTCCTTCCTTCCTTCTGACAGTTGTCCTTCTTCTCAATATAAAAATGACAATGATGAGAGTCCTACTGGCGTTTGCATTAAATTTACAGAATTTGCTATAGGTTATTGTGACTAATTGACAAGGTGCTGGACCATATCTCAGTCATACTGTGGGTCCATGACCAAACTGCACCACAGCACCTCATCAATTAGCCACAGTTAACTGCAGCAAGTTACACAAACCCTTTGCAAATACCAATCAGATACATGAATAAAAGAGAGGCTTTAAAATCCAAGTCGTATACTTGTAACAAACATTATTTAATAGAATATAATTGAAATTCCAGTTTTGGAATCAAACATGTTAAATTGTATTAATGACCAAACTTGAAAATAATTACCTCATTGCTTCATACTTGTACTGATCTGCAGTCACAGGATCAGATTAAAATTAGAGGGCAGATTAAACAGATTGGGATTTCCTAAAAGATATGTGTTTTATTGATCAGATTTGGAAATTAAGCTGGGAAAATCAGTCACAAATCACACCTTGCTAAATGTAAGATACATAGAAGAGAAGAATTAAATTTATTTATGGAATGTGTCCAGAGTTTGGATTATCATTTAGATTGATCCTGTATCTTGCTCTTGGTATGCTTTGTTCTTAACATATAATTTGAAGGTAAAAACAGGGTTAATTTGCAAGTCTGATTGCTGACAGACAGGTTACATGCTGTTAAGTCGCATCTGATTTATAGAGATCCTAATAGGGTTTTCAAGATACTGTATGTGAGATATTTAAGGAATGCTTTTACCACTTTCAGACCCCCAATGAGTTTTCATGGCTGAGCAAGGATTCAAATCCCAGTCGCTTAAGTCTCCCCATGCCACATTGAAGCTATCACTATATTGGGGAAAAATGCAGGAAATACTATGGGTTTTGGGCAGGCTAAAACCTTTTTTCCCATTGACCACACAACACAAAGTGATGCTTTGCCAAAGCACATTCCAATTTACCTTTTGCCTCTTATCTGGTGAAGCAGGACAAGCTGTACATGTGCAAACACACACACACACAAACAAGGTGGTGACAACATATTGTCTGTGATACAGCTTTTCTCCCAATATTCTTTTTTTTTTCACAGCGCCCACTCCATGAGCTGCACTCCTGTTTTCCCACACACACACAGAATAAGAGCAGAGCTTGTCTCTATCAGCAAGATACACACACTATAACTAGATGAGAAAATTGAATACGGAAGCTTTTTTTACTGCTTGTTTACTGCTTTGTAATGGCATCACCTGCAGGGCTATAAGTAGCACTATAAGCAAGCAGCAAAACAAGCCTTTTTACTTTTTTCTGGCTGGTCACTTAAATTACATAGACCCAAATTCCCCAGTGTGGCTTTACAGAAAGTGAATGTGACCAAATTCATATTTCCCTCATTTTGTATTCACACCCTGACTCTCACTCATGTGTCTAAGAAAATACTTTCATGGGAGGGAAAGCAGATTAATTGTACAGAATATATATTAAGTGTAGTCTGACCCTAACTAGTCAACAAATATCTAAGGCTTTTGGCACAAAAAGAAACTGAGAGTGAAACTGAACTCTGGGCCCTCTCTTCCACACCTGCAGTCTTATAGAGTGGACCCTCGACTTACAGATGGCTCGACTTACAGACTTTTGAGTTACAGACTTCTCTGGCTGCAAAATTTAGGTTCGACTTGCAGCCAGAGAATCGACCTACAGACCAGAAAAAACCCAAAATGGAACAAAAATGGCCAGTTATGGCATTAATTGGTTTTCAATGCATTGTAGGTCACTGGAGACTCGACCTACAGACTTTTCGACTTGCAGCCACCATTCCAATACGGATTAATTCCGTAAGTAGAGGGTCCACTGTACTGAGATACTCAGGGGAAGGAGCAACAGCCAACAGCAGCCTGTTATTGTGGCTCCTTTTGTTTATTAAATTAATTTTATGCAACAGCTTACTAGCTAATTATTTGGAAAGTATCCAGATACAGAAATATAAATTTCTTTCTCTAGATATTGTGTATTTGCAAGCCAAACGCAAAAATGTCATTACTATTACTTTGTTGTTGCTGTTACAGGAAAACCTCAAGTCTAACAATGCTCTTGCATTTTTGGATCTTGACAGACGGCGGTTTGAATAACACTAGAACTACTTCAAATACTTGTCAACTACAGTACGCTAAGTCTGTATGCACAATCATAACAGTCATGCCCTTTTCTGTTTGCAACCCCTTGCCAGTTCCAAATAAATAAACTTGCAATATTTTCCATTTTTTTTGTTCCACCGAGTCCACTTTCACAGATGTTTTATGAGTTTCCATTCTTAAGACTGACAACATAGATTTGGGAGATTCTGTCATTATCTCTAGGAAGGAGAAATTCATGTTGTTCAGATGTGAAGAATAGCTATAAATACTGTATTCTAATTCCAAGTACTGGACAGTTTTGAAAGAATTAGCCATATTAGGACTCCCATCGCTTGGTCTGCTCTAGGTTCATTCACTCCTTTTCCTGGTGACCACACAACAGAAATGCCAGCATGAACCAGGCTTCCCAGAGTGTTCCTACACACCCTTTTTTGACTCCCTGTCAGAGGCTACAGGTTTTTCAGGTGTAGGTAGAATTGCTCTGTTTTGATTCAGTTTCAGCACATGCGATCTCAGGGACTGAAACAAAGCAGATGGCTTAAGTTTTCAATTTCTCAATAAATTTAAGTGGCTTAAGCAGACAAGTTAAGCCAATTAACAATACGTATTGGGAAACTGAAAGTTTTCTCCTACATGGAGGGATTGAGAGTGGGGAAGCAAAGGTTGTGGGGCCTAGTACAACAGTGCTGGTGTGCTCTTTGTAGGCATCCTTCAGTCTCAAGAGACTATGGTAACATGCTGTGAATAGAGGTCTTGGAACAGCATCTAGTGTGTCTGAGAAGGCCAATTCGAGAGTGACAATTCCTTCCACACTGAAGACAAATACAATCTGTCCCCGGTCCAGCTCCCTGATTTTGCTGGTTTCGGGACTGCCTCTTTGCCTCGGCCTGCTGGACAAGTGTCCCTTCGAATTGGGAGAGGCCGTGATACACTGCCTGCCTCCAGGCTGAACCCTCAGATGTCAAGGTTTCCCATCTGTTGAGGTCCATTCCTAAGGCCTTCAGATCCCCCTTGCAGATATCCTTGTATCGCAGCTGTGGTCTCCCTCTGGGGCAATGTCCCTGCACTAATCCTCCATACAGGAGATCTTCTGGAATCCGACTGTCAGCCATTCTCATGACATGCTCAAGCCAACATGGAAAACAAAATGAAACATTCAGCGCTTCCTTCTAGGAGGAGGGGACGGGAGGAGATAAGGAGTGTGATCATTAATTCTTTCTTTAAAGAGAGGTGAGCCAAACAGGGTAACCTGAGGTTTAGTGTTGGTTTCTGACCTGAAACCATCAAGTCATTATATGTGGATGCACAAATTGGCCCAAATGACATACCACACCTCTATGTCACCTTAAGCAACCCTCTTTAGTCCAATGCAGCCCATTTTAATTTGGCCATCTAGCCATGCCCTAAATCTGTCTCAGCCTTCTTGTGACAGTGTGCAACAGTCTTAATAATAGTAATTGCTGTGTTACATCAATTCTTACTTGTGACAACCCTTCTCAAGGTTATTGAGCTATTCAGCCAGCAATATTCCTGTTACAGCCAAGTCTACCTAGCTTACAGCTATTGTCTTGGCCAGAACCTACTAAGTGAAGTCATTAACATCTTGATAGCCCCATTCTTGTGTTGACAAGAAACTGTCACTTTGTTTATTATCTCTATCCACATCTGCTCATAGGAGATATATATACAAAAATATAAAGATAATGTATTTGCATTCCAGTGCATGAGGAAGTGGAGTTCTATCCATGAAAGTTCACATTAAATAAAACAGTATTTAAAGGGCTGCACTATTTAGTTTTTTTAACCCCTTTCTGTCTAGTCTTTTTCTTTTCTTTTCTTTTCTTTTTTGCCAAAATGTATTATTCCTTGACAAAAATACTTCATTCTCCCAAGTGCTTAGTGGCAGGCCTATATTTGCTTACATACAACTTCATAACCTAAAGCAATTATTGATCCTCTACTAATGTGATCTCTGCTATCTTTTGCCAACAGCGCCTTCTGCATTCTACATAGGTCAAACAGGACAATCTCTATGCAAAAGAATTAATAGACATTAATCTGACATCAGAAATTGCAGTACACAGAAACTTGTCTCAGATCACTTCATTCTACTAGGACACTTTTCACAATATATGAAAGTCGCTATTCTGGAAAAGAAAAATGATAGAACAGGAATCCAGAGGGAAATAGTTGAGATAAAATTTATTTACATGCTGGACACCCATCTTAATGGGTTAAATATTAGCCAGGGTTTTTAAGCCACTACCAAATGTTATATTATGTCATTATGTGCTGTTATTTTCCTTCCCAACTAAGCAGACTTCACCCTTTCAGATCAAGGCTCAAAGGTAAAGTCTGTCATTCTCTACATTACCATATGTCTTTGCTGTTGCTTCCTTTGATCACTGTTGCTGTTTATAAAACCAAGCTTCAAAAGTACTAAAGACTAGAGACAAGCATGAACTGCCAGTTCAGTGGTTCGTGCGGGTTCGACCATCGGCCCGACAGGTGTTCTGTGGTTCCAACATGGTTCCAAGCCCAATCTCCTCCAGCAGACGCCCACTCAGAGGCACAGCCTCTCACCACTCCCCTTTGCTGCCATTCCAAGCTATTGGGATTACAACTCAGAGAGGTCTGGATGTCAGTGCCCCTCCCCAAAGAAAAACCCTCTTCTGCAGGAGGCTCCCACAGTGCTCCCTGCATGGCTATGCTCTCCACACAAACTCTCTCAGGAATCGGGAATCCACACCTCTCCCATATACTTCCTTTGATTAATTATTTCATTCCAAGTCTCCTCTCCACTACAAGCGCCCATCTCTCCTCCCTCCAGACCCCTGTTTACCCTTCCCTTGTGCCAAGTTGACAATTGCTTCTTCACACTGTTGCTTAGCAACTTTACAAGATGCAGTGACAATGCATTCTCAGAGGAGCAAACGGCAGCCTGCTTCAGAGCTTTTATAGAAGAAGACTACTGTACTGTATTCCTGTTTACTTGGGAATAAGTCCTACCATTCTGTTGAGAATCAGGCTTATTCTCAGATAAGGGCATATCTGGAGCCAGAAAGTAGCAATAGCACAATATGGCTGCATGCAAATGAATGGAACACAATAAGTATCTCCCTTCAATTCAGTATTGTCATGAAGGATAAAGAAAAAGGGTTGTAGAGGTGAAATTTTAATTAGACATGTCTTTCTCTCAGTCTAATTATGCTTCATACTTTTTTTTCACTTCTATACTCTTTTATTTCAAAAATCACTGTGTGACGATTTCAAGTGACTTAAGAGCGCACTTTAATGGAACTGAATTTACTTGAAATATCTCAAGGCTCTGTATATTACTATATACTACTATATGCTGTATACCATTATATACAGACACATCTGTCTGTGTGCGTACACAGTGCTTAGTAGTGTTATGGAGACATTTCATTCTTTGCTAACATTTGAACAGGTGAGGAATTTTAAGACTTTTGCTAGAGTTGTTGCAAATCAGCAAAACAAATAATTAGCTCCAATAATTCCCTTTTCTTTCATGATTAGAGATGTAGCCCAACAACATCTGAAGTCTTAAAAAAATAATTTGGGAGATTCAATCCTAATGCCAATACAGCAATTACTGATGTATGGAAACAGATTTGCAGTAGAGATGGGGAGAGTTGTATATCTGAACCACAAATCCCAGCATTCCATACTGGGTAGGGAATGCTGGGAGTTGTAGTCCAAAAATCACAAATCTGCACATCTGGTGCTACTCATAATGATACAGTTTTACATCAAACATCACTTTTAAGAAACTCTGGGAAATAAATTTAAAACATTGCAAAACAGTAAATATTTATTTATATATTAGATTTATATACCGCCCACCTAGAACGTGTCTACTCTGAGCGGTTAAACAGGAAATCCAACCAAAACTCTTTTCACAATGAGAGTCAGTTTCCAGAGTCCGGCTTATAAGGAATGTTTTTGCTTGTTGGTGGAAGGAAGAGGATGTTTACGTAACCTGAGCTCAGCCACTGCTCTTGCATACAGTCCTGCATATTCACCAAATATGCCTGCAAGAGGATGTCATAGGAAGGAATTTTATAAAGATGGCATGAAAAGTGACATGTTTTGTATGGAATAGAGGATTTTATGGGATCATAATGGCTTATGCAGAGAGGTGGGGTCACTTCTCCAAAATTTGGGGTTGACCCTGTTCTTTATCCATGAACTGCTACTGGATAGTGTCATAAGAAACACTCTATGCTGTCAGGCCAATATCTAATCTAACCCAATGTGTCAACTCTGATTGAAAATGAATCATCAAGACTTATGGTAATGTGAAATTATTTCCAATTCCTATAAGAAGATGGCAGGACTTATCCTCTACATGCAAACCCTATGCTCCACCACTGAGCTATAACCTCTTCAGAGCTGTGGACCCACCTAACCAGCCTCAGGCCCATCTCTTAACATGAAATACTATATCATCAAGCTGCTGTTAAGTTACTCTCACTCATTATTGGCATTGGTAAGTTTTTTTATCTTGAATATTAAGCCAAACAAAAATAGAAACATGAATTCTTCTATATTCTGTTTCTTCTATGTGCTACTCATTCATAACCATGGCAAAATCCTAGATTCTTCCATGGTTTTCTGTATTATTTTGGCCTTAGAATAGTTGGCAGGGAAAGTAACAGGCTTCTTCTCAAGGTAATATATGTATTTATGTTTATGCACTGTTTCAGTGAGGAGGAATTAAAGAACCTCTTAATGAGGGTCAAAGAGGAGAGTGCCAAAAATGGTCTGAAGCTCAACATCAAAAAAAACTAAGATCACAGCCACTGGTCCCATCACATCCTGGGAAACAGAAGGGGAAGATATGGAGGCAGTGACAGATTTTACTTTCTTCGGCTCCATGATCACTGCAGATGGAGACAGCAGCCACGAAATTAAAAGACGCCTGCTTCTTGGGAGGAAAGTGATGGCAAACCTTGACAGCATCTTAAAAAGCAGAGACATCACCTTGTCAACAAAAGCCAAAGCTATGGTTTTTCCTGTAGTGATGTATGGAAGTGAGAGTTGGACCATAAAGAAAGCAGACAGCCGAAGAATTGATGCCTTTGAATTGTGGTGCTGGAGGAGGCTCTTGAGAGTCCCCTGGGCTGCAAGGAGAACAAACCTATCCATTCTAAAGGAAATCAACCCTGAGTGCTCTCTAGAAGGACAGATCCTGAAGCTGAGGCTCCAGTACTTTGGCCATCTCATGAGAAGACTCCTTGGAAAAGACCTTGATGTTGGGAAAGTGTGACGGCAAGAGGAGAAGGGGACGACCGAGGATGAAATGGCTGGACAGTGTCATCGAAGCGACCACCATGAATTTGACCCAACTCAGAGAGGCAGTGGAAGACAGGAGGGCCTGGCGTGCTCTGGTCCATGGGGTCACGAAGAGTCAGACAAAACGACTAAACAACAATATGCACTGTAGAAGGACCATCGCCTTTAACCACACTGACTGGCAGGACCTTGATAAAACATATACTCGATAAAACATTGCCTGTAGATCACGCCATCCAGTTCATGTCTTTGAATGCAGACAGCCAGGATACCAACTGCAATACTGAGGCAAAAGTAAAACTGGCCCACATATGGGACTCAGAAATCATTAATCAACGACTTTGATCAAGACGTGGGAAGACCCGGTGGCTGGGCCTTTTAATTTAGCACGCCACGGCCTCTCTGACTTAATTTGTGATGCGGGGGGGAGAAACTCCATCAGATCCAAGAATGTTAGGGGGGTGAAGCGGAATTGCAATATCTCATTGCGTGAACCTATTTTTTTTTTTAAAAAACTTCAAATCCCGACATGATCAATCCAACCTATTCGGGTTGCTACTACGTTCTAATGGCTGCTTAACGTTTTATTATATTTAATGTTTTTTTTTTTAAAAGTCATTTTAATCACTCTAATCAGTGTGTGTCTACATATCCGTTTATACATACATAGTATAAGCGGAGGAAATAACCTAACCAAGACCACAGAGCAAATACTCCTAGAACCAGCGCAGTCCTTAACTTCCGGAGAGAAAGAGAGAAAGGAGAGAAAAGAAAAAAAAAAGAGAGATGGGGGCCGTTTTAGCTTCCCTGCTAGGATGATCCTTTGTAATTCTATGGTTCGTTAAAGCCAGAGCGTAAGCGGAAGCCGCCGGTTTTGCCGCGTGAGTTTGAGATCTCGCGAGAGAGTCCGCGATGGAGGAGGCGGAGGAGGAGTCGGGCGCGCCGGTGGCGGGCGCTGTTGCTGCTGCGGGTGGAGGAGGAAGTGTCATGGCGGCGGCTGTGGCGGGTTCCGGACCAGGCGCGAGTTCGGCGTCGCGCGGAGCTGGTTTGGGGAGTTCTCGCTGGTTCTTCACCCGAGAACAGCTGGAGAACACGCCGTCGCGGCGCTGCGGCGTCGAGGCCGACAAGGAGCTCTCGTACCGTCAGCAGGCGGCCAACCTCATCCAGGACATGGGCCAGCGCCTCAACGTGTATCCTTTTGAGCCGAGGAGGCGATGCGGGGGTTGGGCCGGGGGGGGGGGAGAGAGAGAAAGAGACGAAGAAGAAGAAGGAAGGGGAGTCGGGGGGGGAGAGGAAGAGGAAGGAGGGCCCCCCCCTTCTTTCTCCTCAGGGCGGAGGGGAAAGAGCCTCTCCCGGTGGCGGTGGTTTGTCCCGGGCCTTTCTCCAGGCGCCGGCCCGTTGAGGGGGGGGGAGAGAATCTCGGAGGCCTCGCCTGGCGTGGCTCCTCCCCGCGACTCCCTTTCCCTTCTTTCTGGGCTTGAGGCGAGAAGGCGCCACAGGCTCTCCCGGGGGAGAAAGGAAGGGATTATTATCTCAGGGAAACCCAACGGGTGTGTCGACAAGATTTTTTTTTTCGGGGAAGCTGCTCTCTTAGAATTCGTTTCTGTACTTGTAGCAGGGTGCTGGGATTATTATTTTTTTTTAAAAAAAAAATCGAAGCAGGTTTTTTTTTAAATTCAGTTTTTATCCAGCCTTTTTTTAAAAAAAATTCAGCACAGTAAAACAGGGAGGAATATGCACCGTTTTGTGTTATTGCCCAACAGAATGGTGGGTTTGTGATTTTGATGGAATTGGATGACTGAGCTGGAAATTCAGAGCTCCTCATTCTGGCAGATACTGTTTTTAAAGTCTTCTTGTGAAGAAAGGCACCTGAACAGAGTTTTATAAATAAATAAATAAATTGCCAACGCATGGTAGTAAATTTCATACCAGACGTAGAGTTGTGTTACATGTTTTCTGCCCCCTTTTAAGGTCTTTAATGTATAGAACAGCAGCCATCATGTGTTATTTGTTGTGTGCATCTGCAGGGTGATGCAGTCCTTAGGAAAAATCAGGGCTGGTGTTTTGTGTTTTGTTTAAGTAGGCAAAGAGCTTTCCAGAAATGGCAACAGCGAAAACCTAAAAATTGTGGATTAATAGTTTGTGTCCATTAAGGCATGATTGTCATGGCTGTTTCTCTCCCCCCCCCCAAAAAAAATCTTTCACTTTAGCCCCCTACCCTGAAATTGAGATTTTTCCTGAGGGGCCATCTAACACTCTTGGCAGAATTTTTTCATGTGGTGAAGGGAAGGAATTCTTATTTGAGTAATGCACTGAATATAAATCAGTCTGGTTTTTCTTTTGCCAGTGAAAAAAAAGATTCTCCTTCTGTAGCCCACAGCATCACCTCCCACTGGTCTGTCAGGATTTCCAAACCTCTGATACAGGTTTTGAGTAAGGGATTGTTGGCAGGGATAAGGAGATGAATAAAGATTGCCTCTACAGTTTCTACCTGGGGGCAGGGTTCTTCTAAAATTTCAGAAGGTGAGGGTAGGTGTTACCTTTATTAGACCACTTTAAAAAAATCACAAGCATGTGCAGCTTTTGATCCATATGCGGTTTCCTCAGGTGAGGCAGCATTTGTCTGTAGATGATTCAGGAGGGAAAAAAGCAAGATTTTAAAAAAATCATGCCTACATATCTATGCCATTTTCGAAATGAGAGCTGCAAAGGCAAACCAGGAGTGTTGGCTTTAAATCCTACTTCTGGCAGTGTTTGAACTGTCAGAAACTCAACAGACAGAAAACTGTCAGCCATTCGCCAGTCCCTGAATAGTTGTAGCTACCTATAATTTCCTTGACTCTCTTTTCAGGTCTCAACTTACAATTAATACAGCAATTGTTTACATGCACAGGTTTTATATGCATCATTCGTTCACAAAATTTAATAGAAATGTAAGTATTTAAGTGCTTACAAGAAAACCTGTTGTTATTGGAAAGGCATTCCTGGGTGGTACAAAGCACTTTTTATTTGTTTGGCAGTAGGTACCTACAGCTTGTTAGCTCTATTTATAAAGTAGCTATTTCAACTCCTAAATAGCTGCTTTCTTGTAATCTGAGAAAAGTTTGCCTAGGCACTCTCCTAGAGAAGTTTACCAGAAGTAAATTTCATGAGACAACAGATTCTTAATATAATGTATGAAAAAAGTGATCTTGTAAACTTAAGAGCTACACATTCTGGCACAAAGAAGTTTGGGTAAAGTTATTTATTACTAGGGAGAGGGAGACAAAGCCTTGTTTATATTGCATCTTGGGTGAATAATCTTGTGTTAATTTGATTTTAGTGAGTATAGATGTTGCTGAATAGTTTGAGAGAGCTTTGAGTCTCAAATGGTCTGGCAGAAACATTCTCTCTAATTTTATTGCAGCACCGGCTGGGGATCTGCCTTGCATATGGGAGGGTTCTGTCTGCAACTGGAACCAAATGGGCAGTAGCATTGGCTGTGGGACCAGTGCAGCACTTTGCAACTTAGAGGGAACTTTGGTTGGCAGTTAGGGAGATCTTTGTTCAGTTCTGTGAATTAAGAGTGCTCCCTTAGTTAAGAGACCATTGATAATTTGATTCTGGGAGACTATATGCTCAAGGAAAGGAATGCTTTGGGGCTAGATGCTTTGGACCATGTGGTATCAGAAGGTTGTAATTAACAGCGAACCTTAAAGGGCGAATAACTCTTTAGGCAGATGCAACAAAAATAAAGAAAATAAAATGGCTTGGTACATTACCAAACCTATAGTTTTATGAATAGGGATCCACAAGCAAAATGTAGGTACTGCTGGGACAAAAAGAGAATTCTAGTGGCAAATAACATTTCTGTGTCTGCCAGTATGCGGCTCCTTCAAATGCAACTAAAGTGTTGAATATTGTGATGTGACTAAGATTCAAGGTTTTGGTACTTTTTTGTAGCTTTATGTTATTCTAAAATTCATAGTTTTGATGTAGCCAGCTTGGTGATGTGTTATTTTGCTTACCAGAATATTAGATGCTGTGTTTTTTTATGCTTGGCAGGAAGTCTAGACAGAGTACATCTATCCCTTCCAAAATCATGGATTTGGAGCCATAAAACATTGACTAACTAAATCTGAAGCCTGGTATATTATAGAGGAAGCTTGATAGTTACAGGCAATATTTTTGTCACTTGTGGAATTCAAACGTGGGCTCAAACCAGTGTTTCTGAACCTTGGGTAACCCAAGTATTATTGGACTGCAGTTCCAAGAAACGTCAGCCAGCACAACTGGTGGTGAAGGCTTCTGGGATTTTTAGTTCAATAACACGTGGGTTACCCAAATTTGCTAACATTTGGGAACCACTGGGCTAAATGGTCTGCACTTCAGCTCCTAAAATCTCTTACCACTGGCCACACTGGTTATAAGCATAACAGAACTTAAGCAAGGTCTCCATATGCAATCACAGCCTTATGGATTCAGGAACACATCAATAAAATTCATCTGGTGGAACTTTTTGAGGGAAGAATGTCTAAAGGTCAAGTGCTACTAATAATACATAATTCTCTAGGAAGACATATAGCCCAAACTGATTGACCACACTCCTGCCTGCAGTTGCCACATAGACATCTCTATAAATGTTCAGTGCAGGAGGATTCCAAACTATGAACACATTAATTTTATTTATTTTATTAGATTTCTACCCTGCCCATCTAGACCGAAGGTCTACTCAGGGCGGCAGAGTGTAGAGAGGACTGTAGCCTCATAAAGAGTGGGATGTATGTCTCAAATCCTGTTCAGTAACTTTCTTATCAGACTTGTTTGGATTCTGCTTCAATTTATTTACTCTCATCTGGGATATTACTGACTTTGGGGGTGGGTGGTGCTGAAACATAACGCATATAAAAGCTGAGTACCGTCAACCTACTTTGTGGTCGTCGTCGTTTAGTCCTGTCCGACTCTTCGTGACTCCATGGACCAGAACACACCAGGCCCTCCTATCTTCCACTGACTTCCAGAGCTGTGTCAAATTCATGTTGGTTGCTTCGCAGACACTGTCCAGCCATTTCATCCTCTGTCGTCCCCTGCTCCTCTTGCCATCACACTTTCCTAACATCAAGGTCTTTTCCAAGGAGTCTTCTCTTCTCATGAGATGGCCAAAGTATTGGAGCCTCAGCTTCAGGATCTGTCCTTCCAGTGAGCACTCAGGGTTGATTTTCTTTAGAATTAATAGGTTTGTTCTCCTTGCAGTCCAGGGGACTCTCAAGAGCCTCCTCCAGCACCACAATTCAAAGGCATCAATTCTTCGGCGGTCTGCTTTCTTTATGGTCCAACTCTCACTTCCATACATCACTACAGGAAAAACCATAGCTTTGACTATTCGGACTTTTGTTGACAAGGTGATGTCTCTGCTTTTTAAGATGCTGTCAAGGTTTTTCATCGCTTTCCTCCCAAGAAGCAGGCGTCTTTTAATTTCGTGGCTGCTGTCTCCATCTGCAGTGATCATGGAGCCGAAGAAAGTAAAATCTGTCACTGCCTCCATATCTTCCCCTTCTATTTCCCAGGAGGTGATGGGACCAGTGGCCATGATCTCAGTTTTTTTGATGTTGAGTTTCAGGCCGTTTTTTGCACTCTCCTCTTTCACCCTCATTACAAGGTTCTTTAATTCCTCCTCACTTTCTGCCATCAGAGTGGTATCATCTGCATATCAGAGGTTGTTGATATTTCTTCCGGCAATCTTGATTCCGGCTTGGGATTCCTCCAGTCCAGCCTTCCGCATGATGTATTCTGCATATGTTAAATAAGCCGGGGGACAATATACAGCCTTGTCATACTCCTTTCCCAATTTTGAACCAATCAGTTGTTCTATATCCAGTTCTAACTGTTGCTTCCTGTCCCACATACAGGTTTCTCAGTAGATAGATAAGGTGGTCAGGCACTCCCATTTCTTTAAGGACTTGCCATAGTTTGCTGTGGTCCACACAGTCAAAGGCTTTTACATAGTCAATGAAGTAGAAGTAGATATTTTTCTGGAACTCTGTGGCTTTCTCCATAATCCAGCGCAAGTTAGCAATTTGGTCTCTAGTTCCGCTGCCCCTTCGGAATCTAGGTTGTACTTCTGGGAGTTCTCGGTCCACATACTGCTGAAGCCTACCTTGCAGGATTTTGAGCATAACCTTGCTAGCGTGCGAAATGAGTGCAATTGTACGGTAATTGGAGCATTTTTTGGCACTGCCTTTCTTTGGGTTTGGGATGTAGAGTGATCTTTTTCAATCCTCTGGCCACTGTTGAGTTTTCCAAACTTGCTGGCATATTGAATGTAGCACCTTAACAGCATCATCTTTTAAGATTTTAAATAGTTCAACTGGAATGCCATCACCTCCACTGGCCTTGTTGTTAGCCAGGCTTTCTAAGGCCCACTTGACTTCACTCTCCAGGATGTCTGGCTCAAGGTCAGCAACTACATTGTCTGGGTTGTCCAGGATATCCAAATCTTTCTGATATAATTCCTCTGTGTATTCTTGCCACCTCTTCTTGATGTCTTCTGCTTCTGTTGGATCTCTCCCACTTTTGTCCTTTATCATGTCCATCTTTGCACAAAATGTTCCTCTAATATCTCCAATTTTCCTGAACAGATCTCTGGTTTTTCCTTTTCTGTTATTTTCCTCTATTTCTTTGCATTGTTCATTTAAGACGGCCCTCTTGTCTCTCCTTGCTATTCTTTGGAAGTCTGCATTCAGTTTTCTGTAACTTTCCCTATCTCCCTTGTATTTTGTTTCCCTTCTCTCTGCTTTTTCTAAGACCTCGTTGGACAGCCACTTTGCTTTCTTGCATTTCCTTTTCTTTGGGATGGTTTTTGTTGCTGCCTCCTATACAATGTTACGAGCCTCTATCCAAAGTTCTTCAGACACTCTGTCCACCAAATCTAGTTCCTTAAATCTGTTCTTTATTTCCACTGTGTATTCATAAGGGATTTGGTTTATATTATACCTGAGTGGCCCAGTGGTTTTTCCTACGTTCTTCAGTTTGAGCTTGAATTTTGCTATCAGAAGCTGATGATCAGAGCCGCAATCAGCTCCAGGTCTTGTTTTTGCTGACCGTATAGAGCTTCTCCATCTTTGGCTGCAGAGAATATAATCAATTTGATTTCGATATTGCCCATCTGGTGATTTCCATGTATAGAGTTGCCTCTTCTGTTGGTAAAGAATGTTTGTGATGACCAGCTTGTTGTCTTGACAAAACTCTATTAGCCTTTGCCCTGCTTCGTTCTGAACTCCAAGGCCAAACTTCCCTGTTGTTCCTTTTATCTCTTGACTTCCTACTTTAGCATTCCAGTCCCCTACTTTGTGGTACCACACCACAAATCTAAGGATGACCTGATATCATGGCTGTATGTTAAAGATAATGGAAGATGAGTGAGAATATGTTGGAACATCAGAAGTTGAGACTTATAGAATAGGGGTCCTCCACCCCCGGTCTGCGGCCTGGTGCCAGTCTGTGGCCTGGGCCGGTCCAGCCACAGAGACAGACCTCCCACCCACCCTGCATGCACTGCCGCCCCGGCACAGCCCATTTGCGCATGTGCACAAGTGTGTGTGCATGCACAAGTGACTCACCACCCCTTCGTGAGTGTCCCCCGAGCACCCCTTTGCTTGAGTGCGTGCCTGTGTGTGTGCGTGAGCGCGTGTCTCCTACTTTGCACATGCACCCCAGCGTGGCGGTATGTGCCCCACCTTCCCTAACCAGTCCGTGGACTTAAAAAGGTTGGAGACCGCTGCTATAGAAGATACCAAATATTCCCTTTTATCCATCATGGGACCTTCTTCTGATATTGGGGTGGCACCACATCCTGTCCGGGGTTGTTCTTCAATCCATATAGATGACCCAGAAAAATAACTGCATTGAAGGACATCAAGAAATTCAGTTCATGCATACTTCTACTCTGGATCACCTACAATTATGCCACTTGTCTTGTGTAAAATTGAAAGAGGAGCTAATCTAATGACAGGTATTACTTTAAAATGCCAAAAAATAATCTGTTCCAGGTAATGCACTGCATTATAGCTGCTGTCTAATAGGCCTATTGAATCAGTGGGGATTCTGTGGGTCTGTTCTGTAAGTGTCACTAATTTAGTGGGCCTACTGTAGTTGCAACTTACTACACTAAGCAACAGGATTTAAGTCAGTATGTAAGTTTGTCACACAGATAATGAAGGTAACTAGATGTATGGGAGATATGTTGCAACACTCCTTCTAATTGATGATAGTTCTCCCAACAGATTATCTCTCCAACTGCTTTATTTTTGGCTGCAAAAGTGGAAGAACAGCCACGAAAGCTCGAACATGTTATCAAAGTAGCACATGCCTGCCTTCATCCTCAGGAGCCACAGCTGGACACAAAGAGTGATGTATGTATCCATAAGTCTAATCTTCATTTAGTCTTTTAAAACACAAATCATATGTTAAAATTGGGGGGAAAGCCATGTTGTTCCCAAGCCAGAGTCTGTTCGTGTCCTCTGTGTCTGTGGAAAGCAATTTTGTCATGTTTGGAGTGCCCACACACACATCGGAAAACATTTTTAAAATACAGTATAATTTGGGGCTGCTTGAAGGTTCAAGATCTCCTGACCTTCCTTTGAAACAATTGCCAGTTTAATCTTTTGTTAGGTCCTCATGCACTGTATGTGAGCTGTGTTTTCTCTTAATGTTCTTAATGTTTGATTGCATGTTTTAAATAACTAGGTGATACGCTTTTGTTTTCTGTTGACACGTTATTAAAGAATGTTATCAAAAACCTGCCATAATAATTGAGTCCAAACCAACTTTCATTAATGGCTTTCTTATTTAGAAGTCTCCCCCCCCCCAAGAACTTGGATTCTTTTCTGTTCCATCAGCAAGCCATTATACACATTATTTTTCCTGTTATTTTCTACTACTACTTTCACAGTATGCTTATTTCACATAAATACTGGGATAGTATATCTGTGGTGAAATCAGAAGCCTGTAGGGATTTGTGTGTTCTTATGCCTTTCTGTTTGCCCTTTGCTGTGAAAACAGATATCTTTGTTTATTTGAGTTGTAGGAAATCCATATTGATTTTAACCCTTTGGAGTTAAACATTCATAGTTGGAATAGATTCAAATTGTGATGAAGGGTATTGTCCTCATGTCTTGCTTTTGCGCGAGTAGAGCAGAAGAAATTTAGGGAAGAACTGAGCAGGCACATGAAGCACTCATTATCTCACTGAATGTAGAGATGAAATTGGAAAATAACTTCCAATTATGGTTTGTGCTCAGGTGAAAGTTACTGTGATGAGGGACCATTAAAGAGTTCTATATTTTTAGTGGCAGTTCTGTAATAGGCAGGGACGTGGTGGCGCTGCGGGCTAAACTGCAGAAGCCTGTGCTGCAGGGTCAGAAGACCAAGCAGTCGTAAGATCAAATCCACATGACGGAGTGAGCGCCCGTCGCTTGTCCCAGCTCCCGCCAACCTAGCGGTTCGAAAGCATACAAATGCGAGTAGATTAATAGGGACCACCTTGGTGGGAAGGTAAACAGCGTTCCGTGTCTAAGTCGCACTGGCCATGTGACCGCGGAAGATTGTCTTCAGACAAAATGCTGGCTCTATGGCTTGGAAACGGGGATGAGCACCGCCCCCTAGAGTCAAACATGACTGGACAAAAATTGTCAAGGGGAACCTTTACCTTTACCTTTTTCTGTAATAGGCAAAAATTAGACAGCTGGATAATATCTATCTCATTTTCTGTCACTGAAGTTTGTAGCTCCTTTTTATGGTTGTGATGTTTCCATCAAATAAATGTTGATAACCAGTGAATTTATTTGGAGTATCTTTTTGTATAATTCACTTATTAAATTGTTTTGTTAATGTTTGTCACTTTTTCTCCACTTTCAGGCATACCTTCAGCAGGCCCAAGAGCTGGTTATACTTGAAACTATAATGCTTCAAACTTTAGGTAAATGTAGTACATCCATGTTCTTTAAGCTTTTGCATAACCAGATGTATTTTTGTATTATAATGCCCTTTACATTTCCCACTATAGTGGGGTCAAACACCTATCTGGTTTTCATTATAAGTATATTCTGGTAGAAATCCTGGTAAGCTATGACCTTATACTTACAGTGTGTTAAAACCTTTTCTTATAAATAGAGTTATTTTTACATATCACACATTTGCAATAATAATTATAACTAATGAGCAGTATAAGATCTGCTGTACATGACATTTTTAACAAACATTGCTTAAAATTATTCTAATTATAGTGAGATTACTGAACAGGGAATTAGAAAATATGAGAAATGAGAGGCTTATAAAGTTACATACATATGTAGTATATAGTTTGTGAAAATAACACATAACACATTTAATTTTCAGGTTTTGAGATTACCATTGAGCATCCACACACAGATGTTGTGAAATGTACGCAGTTAGTGAGAGGTCAGTAACAGCTTCACTGATTCTTTTCCTACATCTCTGTAAGAAGGTGATGGGGTGACTTAATAAAACTGTTTCTGGAATATTACTTCTACTGTGAGTAAAACAGACACATATCATACTAGGCTTTGACTTTTCCTTGTTTTTTTAAAAGCTATGTTCCCTAGATTAAAAGTTGCAGATCATTCAATTCTTAGATTTTTTTTCTGAACCTAAGGGTACTTATGGGTACTTATACTGCATGTCATCTCAGCAGAGGTAGTTAGAGCAGTTGTGTATAAATTTTCTTCCAAGACAAAGCTCAGAGAATAATGTCGATATACAGAAGAAGTTGAGTAAAAGACCCTGAATAAGAATAGTTTATCTACTTAGTTTTTAACAGACTTTTTCTTGGTCCATTATTATCTTTCTTGGCTCTCTAATTCTGCATATTTTAAACAATTTGAATAGAATTTGCTGATTTCTAGTCTTTATATTGCTTTCACACTGAACTATGTGCCAAAATCCTTACAAGAACTTCTTTGATCATATTTGAAGTAATATCACTTTCAGAGAAATAGTAATAGTGACTTTATGGAGACCCCTTTTGAGGCAACTGTTCTAAGGTAGAATAGACTAACAAGACTGAACTGTTTTGTAATGGCTTTTGTGTTGATTTCTCAGACTTCCTGAATGGTCATGAGTAATTTGTGGGAACAATAGCCATTCTTAGAGGTAAAATCAATGTGAAATGCCACATTTCTTTAATGAGAAATGTGGTATGGGGTTAAGGCTTGTAACAGATATGTTATGTGTTTCTGGCTATTGGTATTTCTATAGTAGAGAAGTGAACGCATCTTAGGCAGCCAATTTGTTTGAATCCTCCAGACTGGAAAATTTAATGGTCCATTCAATGGCAAGAAGGCAAACCTATTAAAGTAACTGTTCATATACACAGATAGCTTTAAAGATAACTACTTTTATTTACGCTTACAAAAGTTTAGAAGCCCACAAGAAAAAAATTTATCTGCTTTCTTGCTTTCACATACATGGATTTACAGAAACATTTAAAGTTGTTTCAGATATTTAAAAGTACAAACAACAAAAACGGTGTTATTCTGCAGAATTTTGTTCTGTGCTTTTTAAAAAAATTTCTGGCACCTATCAGCACAGATTCTGGACATCTGCTAGGGTCACATTAAAGGAAGGTAAAGCCGGGTGTCATCCGCATATTAGTGGCACTTTAGGCCAAGTCTACTTTTTGGCCCATTAACTAATATAGATTTCCAGCAGCATAAGGAGAGTAAAATACTATGGAAACTCAAAGCTTGATTAGGAAAAAGCTCAGGGAATAATCCCCCCACATCCTTTTGGAAAAAAACCATTCAAGTAGGACAGAACCTTTGCCAAGCAATGTCTCAGCCCTGACAGTCTATCCACACAGATAACATGCTTGATAAGGGAGCATGTTCTTGATTAGAGATAGGGGCTTCATATTCATAGATGAATACGAAGCACACTGGGACAGGTGGCCGGCCTGATTACTTCCCACCCCAGAACCCCTCAGTCCACTTACAGCAGCATGGTGCGTATGGCAGCACCAATTGTGGGCAGTAGCCCTGCTGCTGCAGTTCCCATCTCCCTGCTTGCCCGGCAACTCCACTGAGCAGAGACATTTATCCTGCCTCCTTGTCAGAGTGGCCAGGCAAGCAGAGAGACAGGGCTGCAGCAGCTGGACTACTTCCACGATTGGCAAGCTGACGATCATGCAGGGTGCACACTGTGTTGTAAGTGGAGCGGTGGGTTCTGGAGGTGGGAAGTAATCAGGCAGGTCACCTGTGCTACTCTTGATTTTGTTATTGCAAAATGTGACTGAATTCTTGATTTGGTTTTCAATCTTGGATTTGGCAGTTGTGCTGGCAATTGAGTTCATGGGTCAAATGATCATTTGGTAAATGAAATTGTAAATTGGCATAAAGGACATCAAAAAGACAGAGTAATCTGATACTGATACTAGTTGGATATTAATGGTATCAGTAGCTGTTAATAAGGTTCAGGAAAATCAAGAGAGTCTTATTCTTGTACATGACCAATCTCATTTTGGAGGATAACCAAGGCAGTTTTTGTTCCAAAAAAAAAACCAAAACCTTTTATATAATGGCTCTGGACCATTTGTTTTATCCTAAAATGATGAGTTGGTTGGCCATTCTCAACATTATTTTACTAGTAAATTTGCTACCCTTCCGTCTCCATCTTCTAACATAAAATGGCACCACCTGATTCAGATTTTAAACTTCTGACATATTTTTTTAACAAAGTACAATACAGTCTTCCACTGTAGTAGATGTGTGGTTGCTAGGAGCAATTGTTTTTGCAGATCTAGAAAGATATTGCACTATAGTGCCATGAAGATCTTTCCCTGTTACCTTTAAAGGATTGGCAGCACCAAAGCAAGAGGAAGATGGAAGGAAAAGCACACACTGTGATAATGTTATCCTGTATTCCTTGGTTGGTTGAATATGTAGGGCTCTCCTTCTCCCTGTGCCACAACGCTCCTTCCTGTTGTCATGGTGGAAGTGGTAACAGGGACCTATGGATGAAAGTAATAGGAGATCAGTTTTGCACCTTTACCCCAAGCCCGCCTTCTTGACAAAGCTTCTTTAATTCTGTTTTCATAGTTAGAGGCGTGCAGATTATGGTTATGATTGACTATAAATCTTGGAATTCCTCAGACATCACAGCTCTTCTTCGGCTGTAGAAAATTCTTTTTTACACTTGTATTACTGTAAATGGTTGTAATTGTGTTTAACCAGAAGGTGAGCTTTGAGTTCCTAGATAAATTCATCAGACATTTCAATTCAGTTGGCTTGAAAAATAGTAGGACAAACAGTTGTGTTTTGGTGATGATAATAAACCATTCATGATGTCTGTGTTTGGAAGTGGGTGCCATATTTTCATTTAAAAAGCAATTTGACTTGGGAAATTAACTATTGCTAATGGCTGACTTCTGTTTCTCTCTCTCTTACAGCAAGCAAGGATTTGGCACAGACATCCTATTTCATGGCTACCAACAGGTTGTTATCCTGAACCTCTTTGTTGCACTGTTGTAGCACACTATAGCTTCCTTTACTGCAGGGCCCCCTATCTGTGTCTAACCCTTGTTGCGACAGGAGACTGGGCTGTCTACTGTGGTGGTACCTTCCTGTTTGCAGTGCGGTGTATTGTACAAGGGCCTAATGGCACAAAGGGGTTAAATGCACGATGTGAAGTGTAGTGGTGCTTTCTGGTGACATTTTCTCGATTGTGAGTGCATAAGTCTAAAATTGGTAGCCTGAATAGCAGCTAAAGATTACAGAGAGATAAACTTAACGTAGAAACCGAGCATCTTGGTAAGTATAAAGCTGTTCCTGGTTTACCCTTGTAGTTAACAGCATTTTTTTTTCTTTGTGGCAATAAAATATTTGCATTGTTTTAGAAATTGAAATAAAAATAGTTAAGAAATTTTGTTATTTACAGTAAAATCTAGTCTATATGATATTTAGCCTTGCAGAAGCTGACTGGTTCTGTAAGGTATTTGCTTAAGAAAAACCTCATATCCAACTCTTGTCCCTGGACCAGTGAGACTGGAGTTTTAAGTAAAATGGATAGGTGAAGAGGGAGATAAAAGTTTGAATGGGGGGGGTAATAAATACAGAAAATATTTGTTATGATAAGTACAACAGAAAATATGTGGATAAAGTACAGTGGTGCCTCGCTAGACGATGATAATCCATTCCACTGAAATCGCTGTTTAGCGAAATCATTATCTAGCGAAAAGCATTTCCCTGTTGGAATGCATTGAAACCTGTTTAATGCATTCCATTGGGGAAGAATCATCATTGTCTAGTGAAGATCGGCCATAGGAAAGCCGCTTTGCAAACCGCCGATCAGCTGTTTAAATCGCTGTCTTGCGAAGCTTAGGTCCCGAAAACACCCATTTTGCGAATGCGCAGGGAGCTGTCAAAATTGTTGTCTAGCGAAAATCGGTTTGCGAAGCAGGGACCAGACATCCAGCAAAATTCCCCCATAGGAATCACTGTTTTACAAATCACTGTAGCGATTGCAAAAAGTCAATGTCTAGCGAAAAAACTGTCATGTGGGGTAACTGTCTAGCGAGGCACCACTGTAATCCAGTAATTTTGTGACTAGAAAAGATAAAGCTTAATGGATACTCTAGCTAAAAAATTATCTTAAAGGCAAACACAAAAATGAAAGGCAAAAGGGTGGGCAACAGTAGATTGGCTCTACAAACCAAAGATCGAAATGGGAGGTTAGAGGCAAGGTAGATTCTTACAAATAAAGAAAAAACAAAGATACACTAGAATATTAGAGAGGACTGAAGGATCTGGTGCAGGGACAATCTGAAGGAAAAGCTGAGTAGAGGGCTGTGATAGATTATATGTAATGACTAAAGGAATTGGTTTTATAGTTAGAGAAGGGAGGAAAGGGTGACTCTTGGAAATGCAGAGGCAGAGTCATCTGTGGGGGATTAAGGAAGAGGCAGAGATGGGAGATAACTGCTCTCTCCCAGAGTTATATTGTTGAGGAGGCTGGGTGAATAGAGTAAGAGTTACAGTATGTGCTGCATTATTCTGACTTCTAGTTTCACCATAACAGATCATGATGTGGAGAAAATGGATAAAAGCAAATTATTTTAAGTGGATATTTAATGTAAATGCATACATAAACAGTATTTGAAAGAGATGAAATTTATTTTCTTTCTATTTTTTTTCCATTACATGTTGTTTCAAATAATATTTAAACTGAAGCATATGTGACAAGACAGTAAAATCTGTAAAGAAAAGTTTATTTTTGCAGAAGCCTTTTTATCTTTAGATGCTAATTCTTTTGGTGCTTAAATGTTGAGTCATATATACTAAAGGCCAACCAGAATATTGTAGTTCTGTTTGGTCATTGGAAGAGCTAAATTCTAGATGATGTGACTATGTTTCATTATCTATTGAGAAAGACTCCATAAAGGAATGCAGTTGAAACATTTTTACAGCTGATACTTGTCTTGATTAGCGTCTTGATCAATGTTCTCCTTTTTTCTTTCTTTCTTTTTCATGTTTGGTGTTCTTCCATTATGAAACATGTCTGACCACAGTCTGCACCTTACTACATTTTGTCTTCAGTACAAACCAACAGTAATAGCATGTGTGTGTATACATTTGGCTTGCAAGTGGTCCAACTGGGAGATCCCTGTCTCAACAGATGGAAAACATTGGTGGGAATATGTAGATCCTTCTGTGACTTTGGAATTACTGGATGGTAAGTAATGTCAACTTTCCTTTTTCTCTTTAAACATGCTTAATTGTTTTGTTTCTGTACTTAACCTTTAACCAGGGCGTATTATTAACAAGAAGGGCACTAATTTGGCAATTTCCGGTTACCTTCAGATTCTGGCAATCTGTACTTTTAATGTTTTGCATGTCAATATGTAATAGTTGTCTTAACTATGGTTTTTCTGTTCTCAAATGTTATGGTTTTGTTTTAACTGCTTTTTAGTGTTTTATTCTTACAGTCTACATTTTTATTGTTCTAAGCCACATGGAATATTTTCCATTTTCATTAGAATTAGTATATAAACTTGCACTGTTTTTTCAAGTTTCATATAAGCAGTGATTTAGAAGACTTCTTTGGAACATTTATAAAGAAAAAAAAGCATTCTGTTTATATGCTACCCATAGCACTTAAAGCACTTCCCATGTGGTTTACAATTTAATTCTGCAGGCTACACTTTTCTCTCTCTCACACACACACGCAAGCTGGGTACTCAGTTTACCTACTTTGGTAGGATGGAACCCTGAGCTGGCTACCTGGGATTGAACCCCTGGTTGTGAGCAGAGTTTTGGCTGCAGTGCAGCAGTTTAACCACTGTGCCAAGATTATTGGTTCAGTAGATAGCCAGATTCTGCATAAAACATGATTGAAAACAGTATTTTAGCTACTTATTCAATTGTGTTTAGTGTAATTTTGTTTACCTTCACAGAACTAACACATGAATTTCTTCAGATATTGGAGAAAACTCCCAGTAGGCTAAAGAGGATTCGGAATTGGAGGGTAAGAATATTGTGGTTAAGAAAATGGTTACAACAGTGTTATTACATAGCCATCTGTTTCCTGGTTTCTTGAATGTTGGCATCCTGTTGTAGGTTACTTATTAAAATGAATTATGTGTTCCACTAGCATCTTATACTATGGACAATATTTTTGTGTAACATTTATTCTTTGAATAAGGGTCGACCACGGTAAAGAGAGCACTTGATTAATGTTGTGGTATTTTACCTGGCCTATATCTTTTAAGAAGTCCAGCAATAATAGATTGGAGCTAATTATATGGATCTAACATAAATAATTTTTTGTAGTAGATAGAGCCAATGTAGTGTAGTGAATTAAATGTCAGACTGAGATGTGAGAGATTTGGGCTCAGATCACTCCTCCAGCCATGGAAACTCACTGAGGGATAGCAGTGGTAAATAAGAATGTGATCTTACAGTGGCTGGTACAAAAATATTTTCCCTGTTTTCCCAAACTGTCTCTCATACTGTGCCGGAAGGGTATCCAACCCTCACCCCAGCTGTTGGGAGCAGATCCTTTGCCCCCCCCCCACACACACACACATGAGGAAGGAGAAAGCAGAAATAATATCCCATTACTCCAGCCAAAATGTATCTCAGTGCCATAGGATCTCTAGATCTGAGCCATTGTTCAAAATGAACTAGGCAGTCTTCTCACATGAAGAAGCTTTGACTATAAGTTTTTCATCAAGATTTACTAGGTTGGATGCAGAGTTGGGTGTAATTGAGTTCTGCTTGCACTGAGGGAGAGGGTGTTTAGCAGTACAGTACTTCCTTTCTATTGTGCATCCCTCTGTGCTCTTTCTATGGAGCCATTTGAGAGGCAGTCCACAATGCTTCAGGGGGAAGGGAAAATCAATACTATTTCCTGGTTTCTGTCGTGAGAGACCTCTGCTAGATCTGTTATTTCAATTAGTGGAATGGTCAGTCTGGACTGAATCCACTGTTCAAAGCAAAGGTGCTTACTGTTGTGTTTTCTTTTGAAATATATTGGCTTTAGGTTTTCCACTGTACTTGTAGACTGTACACGTTAGAATATATCCCAACTATACTCATTTGTTCTTGTACAGGCTAATCAGGCTGCTAAGAAACCTAAAGGAGATGGACAGGCATCCGAGAATTCTCTTCTTGGCTCGTCTTTGGTTCAGAATTCCATTTTAGTAGATGCTGTTGCTGGTGTGTCTGCAAGTGCAAATTTCCAAAAACAGTCAACATCTTCATTTCCTGCCCCAGTTCCTCTGAACTCAGGAAGTATTTCTGTTCAGGACAGTCAAGAAAATCTGGCAATACTAGCTGCTGGAATGCCGGGTACATCTTACACTTTGTCAGCGCACCAAGAATGGCCTCAACACCAAGAACAAACAAGGACAGAACAGATATATTCTCAAAAACAGGAGACTTCGATGCCTGGTGGTCAGTTCAATGTAAGCTTTCAACCTGGCACCTCAGTGCAGTTGCATTCGGGGTTACATCACAGAGCTGACAAACTCTCTGAGCATCCTGCGGCCCACAAACCAGGAAGCAAACATCACGCCCCTGTAATTATGCCTCAGAAAATGTCGTTGGATAAATACAGAGAGAAACGAAAACTAGAAACACTTGAACTGGATGTAAGAGAACACTACGTGGGAACAGAACAGCAATACAAAAAGCACACACAACCCCAAGCAACCAGTAGCAGTTCTGTAACATCCCCTATTAAAATGAAAATTCCCATTGCAAACGCAGAGAAACCTGAGAAACACATGCTTGACAAAAAAGAAAAGGCTGGGTCACTCAAATTGCGCATACCCATTCCACCCACAGAAAAGAATACAAGTAAAGAAGATTTGAAAATGAAAATCAAAGTCTCTTCCTCTGAGAGACATAGCTCCTCAGATGAGGGCAGTGGGAAAAGCAAACATTCTAGTCCCCATGTTAGCAAGGAAAAGCACAAGGAGCATTCCACAAACCGCCATCATGGTGCCAGTCATAAGCATTCCCATGCCCACATTGGTGGCAGTAGTAGTGGCAGCAGTAAGCATATTAGTGATGGATTAACCCCAGCTGTTCTGAGGAGTCCCGTTGGCTTGAGCAGCGATGGCAATTCATCTGGCACTTCCGGCTCTTCCAGAAAGAGGCTGTACAGCAATGATGCTTCTCACAACCATCACTCCAAAATGAGCAAAAGTTCCAAAAGTTCAGGTAGTTCATCTAGTTCTTCCTCTGTTAAGCAGTATGTATCCTCTCTCAACTCTGTTTTTAACCTTCCCTTACCCCCTCCTCCCCCTGTCACATACCAGGTGGGCTACGGACATCTCAGCACCCTTGTGAAACTGGACAAGAACCCAGTGGAGAACGGTCCTGATGCCAGTCACGAGTACAGTACAAACAGCCAGCATATGGACTACAAAGACACATTCGACATGCTGGATTCCCTGTTAAGTGCCCAAGGAATGAATATGTAATCGGTTGATGAGGTCCTTTTCTCCCCATTTTTTATTTAAAAAAATATTAGAATGGAAACCCTCATAATGTAAGAAAAGCAACCCCAGCAGTTGCCACCCTACTTTATATAGATATAGATATATAATATATGTAAGTGCTGCTTTATCCTTCACTCTGAAAAGAAGAGATATAGTAAATGAGCCTATCTCCACATATGATAGTGTTATACATACTGTAATTACATGGAAGGTGCAAAAATCACAGTATTTCCACAACCACGGCTAAGAACAGTAGATTGAATGGCTGCTTCTAGTTACATTGAATGCCTCACACACTGATTATTTATAACTGAATATGCCAGCCACCATTTTTGTTGCTTAGTTTATGAATGAGTGTAATTTTCTTTTTGTATTTATATTGTATGTATGATTTGCATGTTTCAAAGAAGGGATATGTAAAATATGCTGACAAATGTTTACAACAAAAAAGTGGAGAGAAATGTACATACATTTTTGTATGTTTAGATATACCACAAATACTCAGGATTGGAGCTGCTTGTAAGTATAACCAATGTACCTAATCTTTTCCCCTTGTCTCAGAATTCAACAGTAACACAAACAGAAGTGGCACTTCCATGTTAAACTGTAGGCCTTTTGCGGGGGGGGGGAGAGATGCCACTTTCGGACGGCAGTTCATTAACTGGGGATCATGTACCAGCTGTGGAAGAACAGTCAGCCACAGCACCGCTTCCTTCGGTGAGGCAATGTGAGAACTGTTCAGGCCTCCACTTGTGATTTTTTTTTTCCAGGACCCAGTTGATAGCTGAAATGTCAGTGGCTTTCAGAAAGGAAAAAGAAAGTATATATAATCTTTTTGATGTGAAAGTGCATTTAAATGTTTGGCTTGATGCAGTAATAGAGACACAGAACTGTTAATAATGGTTAAATAGATTAACGTGATTTAAGAACTGAGATATGTAGACTTGTATAATAAAAACTAGTTTTTTGGTTGTTTTTTTTAAAGAACTTAAGTTATTAGTGAACAGGGATCACTGTTTTCCATTAGCATTTCATACAGACAGCCACGTTTTGGACCCTGTCCCCACCTTCGCCCAAAGTGTGTTGTGAATGAAATGCAATTTCTTTTACAGGTGGATTACTCTTTGCAATAAATAAGTACAATTGTTGGTATCCCAATTTTCCCTTATCTCAGACAATAAAATAATTGTCACGTATGCTACGTGAATTGTACTTGTGATTGTAGTAACAAACTGGAGGTTGTTTTTCCAGATCTGAATAATCACTCTCCAATTAAACCACTAGTATACATTTTTATGGCTGTAAGTGTCATATTACTGTTTTCAGTCACCTGCCTTTTTGAACAAATGACTGTTGTGAATGTTGATGGGTTTTTGTTAAACATCAGTGTCCCATTTTTTATCAGCTCTGACCCTAAGTGCATGAAAATTACCTCAGCATAAATTCAGTATAGTAGCTAGTGTTACTTACTGGGTATTTTGTGTAAAAGAATTAAGTTAATTCTCATTTTGAGAGGGATCCACTACTCAGTAACATCTGTTCTTGTGCAGTTTGTGCTCTACTTGGTTATAAAGATTTCAGAAGTGAGTCTGAAGTTTTGAGCTCTTTCGTTACACTAAAAGTGCTTTAGATCAGTGGTCCCCAACCTTGGGCCTCCAGATGTTCTTGGACTACAACTCCCAGAAGCCTTCGCCACCACCTCTGCTGGCCAGGATTTCTGGGAGTTGAAGTCCAAGAACATCTGGAGGCCCAAGGTTGGGGACCACTGCTTTAGATAACTGTTGACAGTGTATCCAGTTTGTAGTTGCAGTATAATGTAACTACTTATTCCTCAATTACTATGTAATATTCAGTTGCCAGTAATGCAAAACTTTGTACCACATACTTGAATACGTTTATTTGAACTATGGGTGTCTCTTTTTAACACTTGAACATGGACACTATGAATAATGTATCTTCATATTTTGATTTAGACTTTAGCCGTTCAGCCTGATTCATCCAAAACTGTTGCTATTTCACCCTTGTAATTTTCTACTTTGAAAAAATATTTCTTAAACCCTGTATTGTGAATCTTGATCCTGCGTTGTTGCATTTTTTTAGCCTTTTTAGACTTTCTTCGCTACCTCATCCATGCTTTGAAATCCTGAAGAGCTTTTGCCGTACAGTGTAAGCAAGATTAAAATGTCTTAAAATTGTGACTCCCAGTAGGAAAGAAGACCAGTAAATGTTTACTTTAAATAAAATTTATTTACAAAGCCTCACAGTATTTGCTTACAAGCCTGTAGCTTTGCCTTGGAATTTCATTTTACCCATGATTGTGAAAATACACAATGTCTTGAACAAATTTAGAACCTAATAAAATGCAGCCAGTCTTCTATACCTGCAGAAGGAAAAACAAGTTTGAACAGGTTCCATTCAGGGACTTGCAACCCATACTTTTGTATTCTACAGTAAATGGCCATGAAGTTGGTTGCTGGGTTTTCAGACTGACTTACCTCCATATACAAGATAGTATTGTTTTCTCATGTATATGCACATTTGTAATAGTGGCCCGACAGACGGGCCCATTGCCACATCCCATACTTTTCTGGCAGATCCTCCAGTGTTGAGGCAATTTTTTAAAATTTTGGATTGATTAGTATCACTGTCACTACACATACATTTCCTAATTTAGCTGATAGTCCCTTATAATTATTTACCATGTGATTTTTATTCTACAGCTAATCTAGATTTTAAAATCATTTTAAAAGAAGCAGTTCAGTAGAAGGTGTGAGATCATGTGTTTGGCTTAAATCTACTGCCGCACTAGTGCACCATAATGTTTTTCCATCCCAATTCATTGTCCCCAAACCTGGATTTTGTAGCCTTCCAAAGCAGGTTTGGGACTGCACAGTGGGTTACGTAGGGTTAGGGAGATAAGGGTCAATTCTGCTGACGGAACCATTTATATCAGAAGATGTTCCTCTCTGAATTCTGGCCAGAGTCAGAAAAATCAACATTACAGAAATTTCTTCTTCTATTATATTTACATATAAATGTAATTTAACAGAAGTGGAGAATTTGCCTTTAAATTTCCTACTTCTGTTAAATTCCTGAATGTTAATACTCTGGCATATTTTCCCAATGTTTCAATTACTTGAAGATATCAAGACATTATGTAACATCCACTATGACTGGTGCATAAATAGTCACTGCAAATGCAACGTTAACATTCATCCTTTTTATTGTTTGTTGCATAATGTGGATGGTCCTGAAACTTGTATATATCCTGTTTCAAATCATCTGAGTCCTACTATGATCTTTAATGTCTTAGCAGCAGTGATTTTTTTAAAAAAAGTTGATTTCCACAAACTATATGCCTAGCACTTTTAGATTAAATGTTCTTTATTTGAAATTATGTTTGAGTGGACAGCCATAAAAACAAGTTCTCAACTTCGTTGTAACTCAAGCTGCTCCCAACTTCTAGGTGAGAGTTCCTCATTTGATTTATAAACTGCACATTCAGTTTGGACTGAATTGTTCACTTAAACAATTAGTGTTGTTTTCAGAGGGGGAGTACATTAGTGAACTCAAGAAAATGTTTATTTAGCACAATGAAGGTGTGAAGGAAAAGTTAAAAAGTGATGTGAGAAAGATGTAAAAGTGATCGATTTTTCTGTACTTGTGTAGCATCTTTTTTGTACAAATTGTTCTGGGGCATTTTGAACATCAAAAGTGGAAGAAGTTGGACAATTTTGTGTGGAATTATGCAAACTGGAATGAAAGGTCTGTGTAGTAATGAGAAAGGGGGAAGAATGAAATATTTAAATTTATGAAGCTAGATTATCTAGAATGAATATTAGAAGACGTTTAATCATTGTAAATTTCAACCATTTTCCCAAGTTGTATGATAATGTATATTACACACTTGTTGCTTTTAATTTGTAAGATCAAATCAACGCGACGGAGTGAGCTCCTGTTGCTTGTCCCAGCTCCTGCCAACCTGGCAGTTCGAAAGCATGTAAAATGCGAGTAGATAGATAGGTACCACCACGGTGGGGAGGTAACAGCGTCCTGCGTCTCGTCGCGCTGGCCACGTGACAACGGAAACTGTCTATGGACAAATTCTGGCTCTAGGCTTGGAGACGGGGATGAGCACCGCACCCTAGAGTCGGACACGGTTGGACTAAATGTCAAGGGGAACCTTTACCTTTATGATAATATGTATCACACACTTGTTGCTTTTAATGTGTCACATCAATAAGGGCTACAACAGTGGCTGCTGAGAATAAGTGTTATGTTTCCTTGAATTCTGGCATTTAAATAGTCCTATGCTATACACATACTTGATCTTAGCCAAACAGCCAAGAAGTGATAAGTGTCCTATGCTTATGTATCTGCCTTAAGCCTCAGTACAGTTCTTGGTTTATTCCCTTTTTGTGTAACTTTACAAACTTTGATGAACTGAAGTTGACCAGATAAGTTTGATAAATTTGAAGGCTCATGATTTCAATCATCTTAATGTTCTGTCATATCCTTTTCAAATGTTCTCCAGCGGTGACTCCATTTTAAGCCTGGGCAAATAATTTTGAAAGCAATAAACCAGGAAATTAATTAAGTTGTAGTTGGACATACTGTATTTATTTTGGAATGCTTCCCCCTTTCTATAAACAGCTACTGTTTCTTTTTCCTGAGACAGTAACCTTTTGATTAAGGGAGTGCTGGGATAATTACCGTTTATAACTGTCAAGTTTGCTAAGTACAGTAAGCATATGTATGCAGGTAGCTTGTAGTTCTGGTAATGTTTATTGGAACTTTTTCTGGAGAAAGAATTACCTTGATGCAACTTCCGCACTCCATTCCCCCATGCCCCTTATGCCTGTTGTCAAACAAAGACTGTAAATAGTTGCCTCTCCAGAGGCTTCTGGGTGAGTGGTCATTAGTGTGCATTTTCATGATGTGGAAAACACTGAGAATTGTGGATGTGGCTCTTTGAGGTATGGGGATATTAAAAATGACCGCATCAAATGAGAATTACAAGTACTGTAGTTGCATTTTAATGAGGGAAGCTGCTACATTCAGATATATAAAAAAGTTTATTTTATACATTTGTTTCTATGTTTGGCGAGGGCATGGCTTTGTAATACCACCATTGTGAGTGTTGTTTGAAATCAGTGTGGTTATGAGAAACATTACTGACAAGCAATGAATAGTCAGGGTTGGAATATGTGGGCTTAGCATCAATTGGCCAGATTTTCCTCTTGCTTGGCATAGACTCTCCCTCCCATGTTTGAGTTCTGCACAGTTCCTGTATGTCTTCTAATTTACTACTAAAGCAGTTTGCCATTGGTGTAGAAATTGGGTTTCATTAAAAGAGATGGAAATGATCTTGAGAATTCAAGGTTTGTTCTCAAATGTGATGTAAAATTCCACATGAGGGTGGTGTGTTTGTGCATGTTTACTGCTATCTGGGATATGCATATAACCAGTGTGACACCCTTTGAAAAGGCAGCATTCTGTGACGTGTACATTGATGCTGTATGTCTTGTGCTGGAATGGAAAATCCTGTTAAGTTTAGCCTTACAGTGCTGAAGTAATAGAATAATGTAGGATTGGTCATAGGCCTTATATTACAGAAATCATATACAAGGCCAATGATGATTATAAACTTTTATGTTTTGGGCATACATGCAATGAACAACACATAATTACTAAATTAGACCAACAGTGTCTGGAAAATGCTATTAAAATCCTTTAGAGTATGGTGGATTTGAGAAGGAGGGGGATTAAGTGAAGAACTTGTTGCTAACTGTCTAATGTATGGAGTGATTTGCATGCCACACACTGTCTGAAAAGTAAAATATAAGTCAATAGGTGGAGGCACTTACAGACATTTTCTTTTCAGGGAAACTTGGATAGTTTTTGTTTTCAAGGTCTTGTTTCTGATTTTGAAGTTGGAGTCAACTCAGTCCCCCATTATCAGATCACCCTTGCCTCTGGATGTTTTTCAAGGCGTTGTATACCAAGCACACCCAGAACTATCACTTTAGTAGCTGCATTCTGTGGGCTCTGGTCTCATGGTCTGAGCCACATGACTGCTTTCTGACAGTGATGGGTGGCAGCTTCTTCACTGCAGGAAAACGTTTTATCTTGAACTCTTTTTCCCCCTGAATCTTTAAAGAGCTCTTAATTCTGTTGTGTATATATGTGTGTACGGATTCAGAAAACACTCACTGCCAAATATGGGCTGTGGATTCCTTTTATACATGTTTACCAGTAGCAAACTCCAAGTCAGTCAGAGTAAAAAAGTGAAATGGCTGGAAACAAGAATGTATTTATTCTAGAATGAACATTTACTGCATATGACCACTAGTTTTAACAGTCCAGAACTGCCTAGAAACTAGCATCTAGTAACACTTTGTTTCTAAATCAGCCTTGATCCATGGTTTTAAGAAAAACATCTTGTGTGAAAAAGCTTTAGAAATCATTTTAATGACTTCTGTGTTGAAAGGGAATATAAAAGATATTTCCATTTTATGACAATATAAAAAAACATATAATTTATTGTCAGTATCTAGTTTGCTTTCTATTAATAGTTTTTTTCACCCTAGCTGCCTTGGCACTTGTCTATCATACAAGTTGGTTCTGCCCCATGATAGCTGGTTTTCCAATCTGTCATAGTCTCCCAGATTATGCCTGCCTTTTTGTTACCATCAGCAAGTCTCAGAAAGAAACATGGTCCTATCGTAAAAAACCTTTGTAACATAAGCATTATGTCATCCTTCTCTGTTAGGTTCTCTGTCATTTAAGTATAATTTTAAAATAAGTTTGAGCATTGTCCATAGATACAAACTAGATATAGGTGTAAATTAAGGACCATACTGTAGTTTTCTTGGAGAATGCTAAACCATTTTTCTCCTAGATTCGAACTATAGTACAGAATGGAAAGTACTACTGTATCATTCTTTTCTGGTCCTGGATTTCCTTGTAGAAAATAAAGCAGTTGCCAACAGCTACTGAGTAACCAATGTTGTGAGTACTGGGAAATACACAGCAGTGACCAGATTCCTGCACTATAACAATTGTATTATATTTCAAATATAAATGAACTACTTGAATACATGTAGTGAAGTTTTTAATTTACACACTGAGAATGGCAATGTCACACCATATCCCCTATCTGAATGGATCCAATCTACTCAGGAATGCAAAGCATTAGTATTGCTTTTCACTATCGTGATTTTCTGAAAAATGGAATGAGATTTTGTTGTCCTGATACATTAGACTGACCAAGTCTTTAGGGGAAAAACACTTTAGTGGTCACATCCATTATCAGCAAGCATAATGTTGACCTGAGGCTGGAGTACCCAAATAACTGCACCACACACAACATATTTTGGTGTAAAAAATGGTCACAGCTTTATTGGTTACAACTTCCAGTAGCCCCTGGCACTAGCACAGAAGATAATCTGACATCAGCCACCCTGCCTGGCTACTGATGCTGACCATAGACAAAGACATAGGGTTAACCACATAAATGTAAGCCGCTGAGTGGCTCTTACTATCCCCCCAGGGAGTGGAAAGCATGCAAGAGCCCCTGAGCTGGGCATGTACATGATCCCTTCACCCAGCCTCATAAAGGAGATCCAAGGGGGGGTTACTGCATCTGCAGGATCCTCAATCTACAACCTGAATATGTCCTTTTGCTTCAGAAGCACTCCCAACAAAAGTTGTGACAAGTAGAAAAAATTCTAATAAATCAGTGTATTGCCTTACACAACCCTTTTTAAACGGAGGGAGGGCAGGTGACAGAAGCTCTGTATAACCTCAGATGCTGACTGCATCACCTTATCTTACCTCCCAGGTGGAGCAGATTGAAAACTGCCCTTCTGGTCTGCCTATGAAACTGCTCCCCCCTCAGCCAACCCACCATCTCATTCAAACTCAGGGCTGGAAAATTCACATACCTGAGAGAAGGAGAAACCAAAATTGTTTTCCATAACGTACATTCAAATTTCTCTCATTTGGGTAAATCACTGGGAATTAGCATTCCAGAGCCACCACTGCTGAAAACATACAGCCCTCTAGATGAGACTGGGATTGGGACTGGCACGTACTGTAATCCTGTTCAGTAATTTATTATATGTAAGGCTGGTGATGTCATCATCTGCAGCGATTTTTCAGAAATAAAAAATGTCCAATTCCCCCACCACTCAAAGATGCCAAGGCTCCCGTGGAAGATGATTTTAGCAGTGTCTGCAATTTTAAGAAAGACTTCCTCCCTTCCCTCAGCCCCCAACAGCTCCCCCAAATGAAGGGAATTCTGTGGAAGCATCAGGACCTGTATGGGAAACTAGACTATTAAAATTTCTTAACAGTTGCTGTGGCTAATGATATCATCTGCTTTACCGAACAGCATTTTGACTAATAGATTTGGACAGTTTTACATGGACCTTGTGGGTTTAGTTCTGAGTGAATTCTGCAACAAAATCTGACTGGTGATTAATTGTCCCATCCTAGACTTTTATGCTAGAACATTGTATTCTAAAAACCAGAAGTGGCTCATGAGTACTATACACATGTGTTCTGTTCAAATGAAACAGCTTTCAGAATAGGATAGACTAACATCTGTTAAGAGGCAGACACCTCAACTTGTAATCAAATCCTAGATGAAATGCTATTCAAGAGTATGAAGGGGTCACTATCACCAATATCTTCATTGTTGGTTGACAAGCATTAGGCCAGGCCCAACAAGTGCTGAGCACATGTCTTCATGTAATGCCTCAGGCTGCAGTTATACTGGCCCTTTTGAAGTGGGCTGGTTCAGGATAACTAGGGTCATCTGAAGTTGGGGGAGGCACAATATGCCATTAGGTGTGATCCTCTCATTCAAATAGCATAACGAGCTCAAGCAACCCTATTTAGTCTGGCTCCCTCCATTGTCAATTTCTGGAATCAACAAGTGACTTAAAGGAACCACTGAATATTGGCATATATCCTGTGCTGCTCTGTGGAGGATCTGGGGAAGTGAAATAATAATAATAATAATAATAATAATAATAATAATAATAATAATAATAATAATAATAATAATAATAATAATAATGATGATGATGATGATGATGATGATGATGATGATGATGATGATGATGATGATGATGATGATGATATTATTATTATGCTTCTGCTAGACTATTGCTGAGATGCTGAATCACACAGGTTGAATTTTACAAATATATACACATTTTCTTTGCCTTGTATGCAGTGGCAATTGAGAAATTGCCTGCAGTCACACTTTTAGTCAGCAGTTCTCACAAAGGCTATATCTGTGTGTGTACTGTATATTTTAAAAAATAATAATCTGCAATTCAAATAAAGGCCCTATCAGTGCAGAGGCAAAAAAGAAATCCCTTCCACTGTCACTCTGCAGAGGAGCAGGGAAAATGTTCGGTTTGCCAATATCCTGAGCGGCTTCCTTATTAAGCCATTTCATGACACTGGAAATTGGCAGCAGGAGGGACCTTGGCAGCTTTGACAGCTGGCACTGGAAATGGACAAATCTAGAGTGCTCCTACCCACACCAAAAAAGTGTAAGTCCCTGACCGGCTAAAAAATGTGTAGGTGGCACTCTGAGGACAGATTGGTTCACTCTAGCAATCAGGTCATCTGATCACTAGGGGGGAAAGCAAAGCAAACTGCCCCCACAGCACACCAAACACATCAAGCCGTGAGGTGGTGGAAAGAAATGTGAATTGTTGGGTTGAGAAGACCAAAAGCCCTGATAGGTCCAGTTTTAATGTTTGAATGAGATTAATTGAAGAATTGCATATTCAATTACATTTATTTTTCCGGATGCAGTATCTGTAGCATACTGCAATTGCAAAGTTGGCTTTTCACAAACTGAAACAGTTGAACACCTGTCTTTAAAAACAAGGAAGAGTATTTTACATATCTTTCTTATAATCATGTTTCAGGCTAGCTCTTTAAAAACTGCAATTTAAGTGCTGGTTTTCAGACACATTAAAACACCTCTAGAAAATAACATGACAGCCTTTTAAAAAAGACACTTTGTCATGTTCATTAGCTTCTCTTCAAGAAGGGATGCTGCAGCAGCTGTAAAGCACTTGGCCGCTCAAACTGGTCCCTGTGGAATATAATAAAGGGGAAAACTTTTGAAAATAGGTTTAAAATCACCACTATACAATTCAAGCATTTGGATTTTCTTTCATTCTTCAGAATCAACAGAACTGTTTCTCTGTTCTTGGTGTCCTTCTAAGTCAATATAACAAAATTAATTGAACTTCTGCTAGGGAACATAAAAAAGGGTCAATTCATGACCCTTCAATTGAGATCCAAATTAGTAGTGGCCAAAACAAATTGTAAAATTAATTTATTCTTAATTTGTAATCTACTGACAGGTTTGTGCAGTGAGCAGATTAAAAAGTAACAAAAGTTAATGTCAGGATGTTATATTGTAGCCTTTCCTAACCCACCACCCTCCATGGCCATGCTGATTGAGGATGATGGGGATTATAATTCAACATATTTGGAGGGCACCAGGCTAACATTGGTTGATATACTGGTATGTGTATGCCAGATAACTTCCAGTCTGAAACACTCAATCGCCTGCGATATTTCAATAGGGTGTTTTTCAATCCAAAAAGCAGTAATTGGAATCCAGGAGGTTTTGTTTCACCAAAGGAAGTTGTCTATCAGTAGAAAGGGAGCATGGGTGATTCCTTATCCTCTACTTCAGTGTATTGTAGCCTTCCTCTAAATTTACTCCTGCATTATGTTTGATGAAACCAAATTATTCTGCCAGAGTATTCCCTCTGCTTTAGGATTAACTGGGCAAAATTAAGAATGTAATTCACTCTTTCAGAGAATTCAAATTCCACTCATGTGACAGTCCTGTGGAGGAAAGGGGAATACACTTTTCAGTGCTAGCATGAAGGCTTATGTGGCTCTAGAGATGCCCCCAATCCTCCTTTGGTAAAGCTCAAGAGGAATTCGGTCTTTGGTGGAAAATGACATGCCATATCTGTGTTTCTTCCCTGAAAGAAAAGGCCTTTCCATCTGTGGAAGAGCATGACTGGATGCATGTAAATTGCCACCATCAAAAGTTACTTCAAATTCTCAACTCAGATATAATTACAAGACAACTACAGTACTAATGGGTTTGGTTTAGTCTTGTTCTAAATAAAAACAGCCTAAAACTTTAGGGCTTTTATTTTCCAAATATGCAAGCAGAGACTGTACCAGTATTTGCTACTCACTGGCTGAAATCCTATTGATTGGCATAATAAGTAACATTAGATTAGGCCCATTGAATCAATGGGGATTTGGTGACTCAATTTCTCCATATGTTTCATTGATTCAAATTAACCTATTTTAGCTGCAAGTTAGTTTAGCATTTGAATCATGGATCGTATGGAGAAGTTGACTCACCCAAACCTAGTGATTCAGTGGGCATACTCTATAACTACTTACTATGTTGAACAACAGGATTTTAGCCATTTGCTTCAGATGTCCTAAAGCCACAGGTAAACTGATACTTCAGATATATCTTGCCATCAGTCCAAGTTAAAAAGTATGGTTGAACTCAGATTATTACAATAAATAAAATGTTCCAGGGAGTATATCATTGATTCATGAAAGTAATTTCTAAGTAGTGCCTGTCTAGTTTGGTCCATGTCTGTAGTCAAAATTTCAGTTCCTTTCTTTTCTTCTGTATCCTTTTCACACAATGGTTTGATTCTCAAGTCATGCAGTCACTTTCCATGGCTTTGCTATACTAGCTCTCCCCCTTTAGCTTCTGAATTCCTTCTTCCTTACATTGTTGAACAAATCTGTTAAAATGTTATGAAATGCAGAACATCTGCTTTTCAATTGTAGAAGCATGATTAAAAAAATATGGGTGCCCAAAGCAATCACCAAGGTTGTACTCTGTTGCTTTAAGCAAGATATCTGATGTAGGTTCTAATATATGCACCATTCCAAACCCCTGGATGTGGAATGACTTGTTTAGCGTTAAAAAGGAAGAGTTCCATGCATGCCTCCCTTTTCTGAAGTCACTGTGGCTGTATATAGATAGAGACCTTTGGTATAAACTGTGACTAGCTACAAGACAAAGGCCTAGACTGGAATAGACAACATTCCCTTGTGAAACAAACATGGTGCTTTGGAACCAGAGAAGGATGAAAAATATTCCTCTTACACAAGAGGGTTCTCATGAATCCTTTTAAATCAGCTCCTGGGGACTGGAAGCTTTTCTCTGCCATGTCTTGCTGGTAGCCATTTATCTCCATACAAGAAAAGAGTGGAAAGAATATTCTCATTTGTGACCAGGCTGTAAGCTTTCCTGTCCACTTCAAGTGGCCACAAAGCTGCACTCAGAGCGGCTACGTGATGGTCCCTTTTGTTGCAGGATGGGCCCCCTTGCAACAATCTCATGCCCGATGAGTTATTTTGTCACAAATTGGGAGGGCAAGTTGGCTGCTTGGAATACAGCTCCAACATGGCTTGAAGAAGTGGCAAGGTTTTTCATGTCAACTCAAGGCAGGGAGGAATGCAGCTCTCTGCAGCTTCATATTATAATAAGGTTCCCCCTCAAACAACTACAGAATATGGACAACTGAAAGTTGGCGACATTGCCCTTCTTTTGTGGGGGACAAGCTGACCTGTGGGTATGGGGGTGGATATTTGGTTTTTGCTGAAGACAGAGAAGACTGTGTCTCAGTTCTATCAGGATGCCTAGAGTTAGGCAAGCTGAAGTACAGGTATTCTGCATGCAAAGGATGTATGCTGATGAAGTCTTATCAAGCACTGCAACACTTCTCCACTTTCATAGGACTGACAGGATTAAACATATTTTTAAAGTGAAAAAATAGTGCAAAATCGTGTGCCTCTCCCTCTTCAAACCCACTTACCTTGTTAAACATAGATGAACAAACTCTGTTGCTTTCTTGGAGCAATGTTTGGGTAGCGAAGGCATAAGTCCTCTGTGAGCACCAATATAAAACATGGCAGCTATCCTACCCATGGAAGCCAAGGGTGGTTTTCCAGTGGCCATCTCAAATACAGTGCAGCCAATGCTCCAGACGTCTGATTTCCTCCCATAGCCAGATTCATTTATCACTTCTGGTGCCATCCAGTAAGGAGTCCCATGCACAGACTTGAGCGGTTCGCTATGCGTATCAGTCAGGCTGACACAGGCCAAGCGCTTTGCACATCCAAAGTCTATGAGTTTGATAATACCATTGGGCATAAGCATAACATTGTTGCCTTTAATATCTCGGTGGATTACACTGTTTTCATGCAAGTATGCAACCCCTTGTGCTATCTGTTTCGTATATTTACAGAAGACTGTTTCAGGCAATGGCCCAAAACGATGAATAATACTTGAAATAGAACCACCAGGAACGAACTCCATGAAGATGCTCACTAAATTCTCTTCTAGACCTGTCCCCAGGTATCCTACAATGTTGATGTGGGATAGATTTTTTAAGATCTCAACTTCTTCTTGCAATTTCTGGTATTCCTTTTCATTCCCAGCTTGGTCAGAGGTATTCAGTGCTACTTGTTTCACAGCTATCAGGTGTCCTTGGCTTGTAAGTCCACAATATACCTAAAAATTTAGATGTGTAATGTGGAAGTAGAACTTTAAAAAAGAGATTTTTTTTAAAAAAAATACTTTTTGCAACAGTTTTTAGCTTATGGATTTTCAGCATTAATTTTACTACTTTGTTGTCTATGGCCTAACTGATTACAACAGCATATAATCTAGGAAATGCCATGGCCAGAAAGAATAGCGAGAGGAAATGTACATTCCTCTTAAGGTCTAGTCTGAAGGACAGGCAACTCAAGAGCAGGTGCCTTGGAGCAAATATAGTAACAAGGCCAAATTCATAAATGTATTACTGATTATTTAGACCTAGATTTCAACTGACAAGGGCGATGAACAACATTTTTTCTCCTCTCCTTCCCACTCTGTTCTTTTTTTCTTCTGTTTCTTGTGCATTGGTTTTTATTTTAAGGAGGGAATAAATGTACCTGAATGACAGGTTAGTTAAGAGAGGATAGAGGAGTGTGCTTTAAAGTATCTTTAAATCCTTCTATTTGAAAGAGCTCATACAGAGATGACATCTCAATCTAATATTGAGATGACAGCAAGGAATACTGTATATGTCTAGATACTCTTCCTTTAGAAATCAGCTGTCCGACTGGAGAAGAAAAACTCTGTTATAAACTTGATAGCCAAGATCTCACTACATTAACAGCAACAATGCAAGCAATAAAAGGCTTTACAAGGCAAAGTCTTGTTTCTCTCCAGAGTTTGGAATGAAGTTATTCCTGATCTTGCTTCCTTTTGTTTTGTACTGAAATTATTGCAAGAATATAGTAGGGATTTTGTGAGTCGTTTGAGCTATTTAACATATTTTAAATGAGAGTCTGTAATATTTAACAGTGTTGATTTTAATTCTGGGCTTTACTATTGTATGTCATATTATTATAGTCTATATCTTTAAATGGAAAGATAGTCTTATTTTTAAAAAACAAAACATAAATGTAGGAGATAGAGAAAGAGGCAGTAAAAAAACCAGTGTACCTTACCGTGCCATAGGCTCCTTTTCCAAGAATTTCACCCTTGGTCCATAGGATAGGATCTTCATTAGTTAAGCTGTTTTCTAAAAATGCACCCACATCTAAACATCTGTTTCCTCCACCAGACTCCAGGCCGTTTAGAGAGAAATTCTGTAAAAGGTAGTAGAAGAACAAGAAGAACATACTGGGGGGGGGGGGAATTGGTCAAAGCTAAAACATAGCCTTTGTGACTTGCCTTACAATTATAATTTTAGATAATTTGAAATAAATCCAAAACCCTTGCTTCATACAACAGCCTTGAGACTGAATATTACTGCTGTTTAGTTTTAATCATCTTTGTGAAGTTCACAGATATTAGGAGTGGTGATGATTATCAGTCTTAAAAAGAGGGAGGGAGGGGATAAAAAATTAAATGGAATGTCCATAGAGGAGTTGTACCCCTGAATATTAGTCATTTTAGTGCCTTGTTTTGTCAGTGGATCTGAATATATGCCATGCTTAAGAGAGATTTTGGCCTGATCCAGTACTTACGGACTTAATTCAGTTGTTACTTCCACCTAGAATAGATCAATTTAAAGAAGTATTGCATGATCCAGCATTCAGTTAATCCTTACGTAAATTAATGGATCTACTTTTGTTGAAAGCCCATTGTATTTAGGCCTATAGGTTCTTAATGCCCGTTAAAAAGGTAAACAAATCTAGAGAAGGAGCTACCTATTGCTGTCCCAGAGACAGATGAGAATGGAGATTGGATTCAAGTACATGTGCAACACACTCTGAATATTACAATGGCTTCCTCTGTTGTATTGCTATTAAATAGTGGACAGGTATGTACTTACCTTACTCTTTGTAACATTGACTGCAAGATCATCTGTACTCTCATGTTTTCCATTTGATGTTTCCATAGCTGCATTTTTTGTAACTGTTCTAGAAACATTGCCATCTGCATGCTCAAATGAGAGCAATTTGGCTACTGAGTAGCAAAACAAGTCTTCTGTTATTTCTTCACTGCCCTCATTGCTCAGGACATCTTGATATGTCTGAGACACCGAGTCTGCCAGATGCCACTTTGAGCTGACATTTCTGTGCTGAAGATTTTGTGGAAAAGGTGAGCTCATTCCTTCTGGAAAAGACAATGCAGAAGGATTTTCTTCCTGATTCTTATAGCACCACAATTTGTTTGCTTTCAGTTCCAGTAGGCCTAAATTTGTATGTTCATTAGTACTCTTTGTAGTAAAAGGAGCATATTCTGCATGAACTTTAACCTCTGGCCAAAGTATTTCCTGAACATTGGCAGCAACTGCTTTATTAATAAAAGCATCATCAGCATCTGAAGCATGTTCCTGTGAGACTTCTTCAATAGGTGACAAATTTGAATTCGGAACAAATTCATTTTGTTTAGTAGGTTGCGTAAATTCACTGGAAACCAGTGCTTGCTTGTCCACAACTTCACATAATGGTGCCGTGCTCCCTTCTGACTTCATTTGCCTCTCTGCAGAAGAAAGAGTCACAGGTCCATCCTTCTCTTCACTGTTCTCTGTACAAGTGCCCTCCAAGGCAGGTTTCTCCTTTGCCCCTGACTCCTTCTTTTTTTGTTTAACACCAGGGGGATTCTTGAGTGTCATAGGATGTGTTTTCTTTTGGGCACGTCTTAATCCACTGTGTCTCTTCCCCTTGAAATGGTTAGATATACGTTGCGTAGCATTCCCAACAGGTGCAGAATGCACATTCCTACAATACTCATTTTCATGTCCTTCCTGCTCACGGGAATATACTGGAGTCCCAAACATTTCATAAATCCCAGGACCTTGTTCGGTTGAATTTATTTCTTTGAACATGTCACTGTATTTCAGATCCATTGAGCACACGGAAGAACGCCCTTGTTTGACAGTGAAAGGAGTGATGGGTTCTCCTGAGTTGGAATAGTGTTTGGAAACAGAGGAAAGCACTGGCTTTGGGGATTTCGGTCTCCTTTGGTTGATGTGGTATATTTCCCACTGAACATGTCCATGCTGAAACTTTGTGGAAATCCCAGCTTCATGGGACAGATCTAGACAGTGGGAGTTGGGACTCTTTATCTTATTATTTTGATGCTGAATCATAAAGTCCTGAGACATCTTGGTACATACTTTAGCTTTTAAACCAGAGTTGGTTCTCTTGCTTTTAATATTATATTGGTTGTTCCCTTTGTGAGCAAATTTGCTAAAGCTCTGGCTCACATTTGGTGGCATGCTCTTTTTCTGTGTAGAGTGTCTGGTAGTTTGGGGAATCAGAGGTAGCTCATACCCAGATATCATAACCTGAGCAGTGGGAACTGCTTCAATTATATTGCTTTCAGTAGCTTCAGACAGAATAATGTTTTCTGTAATTCCAATATCAGCCATTGTACAAATACGACTTCCATGTTTTTTAAAGTCTACTGCAGTAATCATCAGGGTTGCATATTCTTCTATAGCTTTGTTTTGCAAGCTCACATTCACACCAGCATTTTCAAGTTCAATATCCACAGCATTCTTTACATTTACTTTATCGTTTGTTTTAATTTCTGGTGATGTTGCTTTGTTTGGGCATAGATTCGGGCCATTCCATATAGGTAAGTTTTCTCTCCCTTTATTTAGTACTTTGAAACTCTCTGGATGTCTTCCATGAGAGCATTGACATTCTTCTGGTGTTATGTGCTCTATTTCACTTGAGCTAATATAATTACTGGGATGATCCAAAGCACAGTCTTTGTTTATGAGACTTAAATTCTTAGAGGTTGTCAGGACATGATCACTGGACACCTTATTTTCTATATCCGTGTCCAGTTTGCTTGATGGCTGGACTTCATTTCCTTGGGCTTTCAGACATTCAAAGGGAATGGGGAAGTTGTCCAGGCAGGAGTGACAGAGATCATGGGTCACAGGCCTACTAATGGGAATCAGATCTTCAGAGCGCTTAAAGTTCCTTTGCCACTGATGATCTGTTTGGGCGTCAGTGTGTTTTGTACCAATGGAATGAGAGTTCAAAATATTTGAAAGGTCATTACTATCCGTCTTTTTATTTCTGTTGTCTTCTAGAGGAGAAAACTGCACCATTCTCATAGGATGCACTATTGAAAAATTGCCCTGAAAGTTCCAGAAAAGAACGATCAATGAATTCATCTTTATATTTGAAAGAAAGAGTGTCTAATGAGTTTAAGCACTGATATTACAGTACTTGCTAAAAACAATTCTAATAGTCAGATTTACTCTTAGGGCTTCCAGCTGTAATAAACATATGGCTTAAATTGCAAGTATCTACTTATTCAACATTTGAATGAAATTCACCACCTTTTAAAGCATTAAATCTTTCTAAATGCATGAACACTCATTGGGATCATTTAACTGAGACTACCTAGTCTCATGCTTATAGAGTTTCATCATCCCACAAGACTGCTGGATTCTTTCTTGAGCATATGATCTCCATGCTATATCACAAGCTGATTTTGAAAACTTATCCCAGATTCAAAAGCAAATTGCTATGTGGCCGCAGGGCACTGCTCTTTGAAAACAATAGTTTAGCCCCCCGTATTGCTCCCCCACTTTGGATTTGTGTCATTGTGCAACATTATTTCATGTATATCAGTACTGGATATTCTATATATGTGGGCACATTTTCACTTTGAAAAAGAGAGAACATACTTTGTTTTTTCTGTAGTTCTTTCAGTGCCAGGTAAATAAGTCATGCCTGAAGCATGACTTATTTGGAGTCCTTGTCCCACGCCAACACTTTAAGGCTGGTTTGACTTTCCAGGAAAAAAAAAAATCCTGCTTTCATCAACACCCATCTGCCCTTTTGTGGCACCACTTGTGTTTTTCCTTCACTGCAATATGTTTAACACGTAATAAAAAGAAAATAAAAATAAGAAAACTGGTTGGCAAAGGATTAATGTTGACAAGGAAGAATTAGTTAATTCCTTAGTATTTTGAAATAAACCAAATGCTAGACTATTTATTTCATTTAGGATAGGAGCAGATTATCTCTGATTTTCCTATTAAAAGCAACCTTGCCAAATTAAGGTGTCACTATGTGTAAACTTTGCTCAAGGTCACTTGTGATAAAGAGAAGTGGTAAAAAAAATGCCATGGAGGGACCAACATTAGCCTGTTTTGCTTAGTGCTACTGTTCAGCCATAGCTGCCTTTTTTTCAATACAGACTCAAAGAGAGATGGGATTTTCTCACAATAGCTGTTACTCACCTGACAGGATCATTCTTGTTTCCTCTTGAGGAGAATAGCAGTAACATAGGGAAAATGCTGGGAGCTCTTTTCAGCAACCTTCCAGGGTCCCCCTCACTAGTGTCAATCTTTACTGCATCCCAAGGAGTCCCAGCAGCTTGGCTTAAATTCAGAGGGAAACTACACAGGTATTTGTCCTGTTATTTGATGCACCTGGGGACCACTCACTTTTGGATCGATTCAACTTTCTTTCCCTTTAAAAGGAAACATTGTTTCCCTTTAAAAGGTAAGATTTCTCAAGGCCATTAAGCAGCTTACAGGCAGTCCTGTTTAAACTTTCCCTTTAAATTTTCCTTTTAGCTCGCCTTAGGAGGGGAAGGTATCCTTTTTAATGGTTGCTGATGTAGTGCATTAGCTGTAAAATCCTTTCGAAGCATTGTTGATGTATTGCAACATTTAAAACAATTCAAAACTTCATTTTTCTATTTCTGGATATTATTAACTGGTTTCTCCAAAGGGAAAGCCAACCAGTTGCTTTATGATCTTGAGAAATCTTTCCCTTTGCAGAAGAACAATCTTTCCTTTTGAAGGGAAAGATTTCAATCATGCTAAACAGGGTTGCTTGATGTACAGTGGTGCCTCGCTAGACGATGATAATCCATTCCACTGAAATCACTGTTTAGCGAAATCATCGTCTAGCGAAAAACATTTCCCCATTGGAATGCATTGAAACCTGTCTAATGCGTTCCAATGGGGAAGAATTGTCATTGTCTAGCAAAGATCGGCCATAGGAAAGCCGCTTTGTGAACCTCCGGTCAGCTGTTTACATAGCTGTCTTGCGAAGCTTAGGTCCCAAAAACACCCATTTTGCGAGCTAGGAGGGAGCTGTCAAAATCGTTGTCTAGTGAAAATTGGTTTGTGAAGCAGGGACCAAACATTGTCCAGCGAAATTCCCCCATAGGAATCACACTTTTGCGAATCGCTATAGCGATCGCAAAAAGTCAATGTCTAGCGAAAAATCTGTCATGCGGGGTAACTGTCTAGCGAGGCACCACTGTATAGTGTGATTTCCTAACATGAAACTACATTCGTTTTGCATGTGAAGGCAATACACCACACCCCTCTATTCAACCTTAACTGACCTTAAGTGACCATATTTAGCCTGGTCCAGCCTACTCCAATTTGGCCACCTAGCCAAATCCCCAATGCCCAAGGTGTTCGGTCTTCTCACCAAGCTAAATATTGCTCATCTAGACTTTCTTCCACTGTGGACCTTATATCTATTATCTCATAGACAAAATTTCTGACTTGCTATTTGATTCTAGTGTTGTGCACTAAAATGGATTTATTATTAGTAGTACTATTATTATTTTTTTAGACTAGGAGGAATAGAGAAAGTTGGGTTAAAAACATTCCACTCAGCCATGAAACTCAAGGTGTTACTGTGGTCATTTTGCTACTTCATAGCCTAAAGTATTCACAGGACTGTTGGGAGGATAAAATGGTAAGACAACTTTATGTACCACCTTCTCTTTCAGAATCACTTTTTTAGTTATATTCCAGAATTTTCCTTTACTCATTTGTTGCCAAGAATTCTGTGCACTGAAATGAGCAACATGTTCCATATTTATGAACAATAGCTGCAATCCAGTAAGTCACAACAGTGGGCCTACTTGTGACTTACTACCAGACTTCAGCCAACAAGCTGTCCATCTCCAAAGAAGTAGCCATATTGCTCTGTCCCAGCATGTTGGCAAAAGAGAAGGAAAAAAACAAAATATTTTAGTACTTTGAAAAATGATGTTATTTCAATGTGTGCTATTGTGAATCAAAATCCACTTTCATATATACCCCACTGTCTGAGGAAGTGGACTTTGATCCATGAAAGCTCACACTGAAATAACATTGTCAGTCCTTGAAATAAAATTATTAGTCTTTAGAGTGCTATAATATATATTTATGTTTTGCTAACAACAAATTATTAATTTTCCAGTAAGTTGTCTAAAGAGCATTGCTTCCCAGATTTCAGTATTGCTGCTCAGCTAGAACTGGAACTTAATCTGTGGTTTATTTTACTATTTTGCCAATGAGGGCTTCTGCCCCTAGAAAATTTGTATTGTGAATTGATCTCTACCTTTTGCCTTCTGTGCTAGCCATCTGCTTCTTGTCCAACATATATAGTTGCTGTGTTGTTCATGTTTCAACAATATTACATGTCTAAAACTGAACATTTAGGCAGGTCTACTTACATCTTATCCCTTGCAATAAAGAATGCTTTTGTTCACCGTTAAATTGTTTTCAAGCTAACATATGTCTACATATATTACTTACACTACACTAAATAAGGGAATACACTTAGTAGGGAAATTGTATTTTAAACACCCTACATTGCTCATATTGTATTGAGTGTTTTAAGAAGTATATGTGATGCTTGCTATAGAACTTCTATGTCCCTGTTTACTTTGTGATATAAGAAAAGGAAATGAATCTAACTAGAAAAACATGCTTGTGGGATTTAAAGTTTACAAACCTTAGTTCTTACAAAGAGTTGTGTATCATAATTTTATAGGATAATCTTTAAAAAAACAATATTTGCTTAATGGATCAACATTTCTCATCAGTTTGTTCCCCCCGCATTAGATCCTAAATGTCCAGTAAATGTGTTTCAGCAGCTTTACTAAAAAAGAAGTAAAAAACTCAGAAGATAAATGTGTACTGAAGTCTGCTCTAAGAACATCGAGATGAGTTTATTGCATTGCCTTCCATTGCTTCATACCAGTATTGATAAACCTTAAAACAAGGGGTTTATTTATTTATTTATTTAATTTTATTTATAGGCTGCCTTTCTCCTGATTAGTGGTTGAAGACGTTTTATTTTAGTGGCAGTGATTTTTGATTATCAAAGACTTCCTCCTCCCTTCCAGTTGCGCCCACAGCTTTCAAACAATAAAAGAATTACATAGCAGCCACAGAACAGAAAGAGGAAGTGTTTAATTTCTGAAAAAACTGCTCTCGCTGATGACATGGCATGGAGATAGTTATACAAACAGGATTTCAGCCAGAAAGTGCCATGGCTTTGGCCCTGTGTGTCCTAGCATTTCTACACCACAGGTTAGACAACATACAAACAGGACCCAACAGCCGAGGAAAGCTGAGTATGTTCAGTGAATGCAGAATGCTCTGTGTTGGGAGGGAAAGTTGCAGTAAAGGGCACACCTATCTGTAACAATAGTTTTAAATTCAACAGTATTTTGTTGAAATTGTAGCATGTGAATTAAATTTTGAACTTGAAATACCAAGTATGAAGAGGATAAGATTTTTAGATTTGAATCTCTTTGCTGGTGAGTTTTGCGATGGCAGACAGTAGTTCTCTATAGGTTATGGTCTTCCCTGGCCTTACGCATTATACCATAGGTTCTTAAGTTGTGGTCCGCAGACCCCTGAGGGGCTGTGATGTCCTCACAGGGGGTCCACAAAGCCTTGAAGAAATGGTATGATCTTTTGCAGTTAAAATAGAAAGAAAGAAAGAAAGAAAGAAAGAAAGAAAGAAAGAAAGAAAGAGAGAGAACAAAATCTTAATTTCTCTTGTTTGTGTAAAATGTGACTTTTCTGGCACCTCCATTAAAAACAAACAAAAGTAAAAATCAGTTATGAAAATAACTGTTTGGTAGCAAATAACTGTTCAGTATTTGTGCACACAGTGAGAACATGCAAGTAAATGATGCTGAGCGGTTAAGAGACAGCATATGACTTTTCTTGTTACTGCGCAAATAGTCAGAAGCCGCAGGAAGAGAGAGTTGGAGTCAGTCAGTGTCAGTATGAATGCCTGGATGAAGTTTATGATTGTGTTACTTCTTCAGTTTTTGCTAATAAAACCGTTTGGTTACTGTCAGGTAAAGTGACTTTTTAATATTATCATAGTGAATTTTGTGACAATACAGTGGACAATAGAATGGATTGCTGGCTGAATCTGAAGTGTAAAAAAACTGATGCTGTTGATGAGAGTGCATCCTTCTCAAAGCAAAATGAAGTTTCTTCCAGTCATCTTAAAATGTGGTGCCGTTATAGCAAAGAATATCTGTCGACCCTTCATGAGAAACCTCAAATAAATATTTGATGCACTTTACGGTTTAAAATTTTGAGTTAAGTCTTGGTGGTAAGCAGTGGCAGAATATAGTCTGTGATTAAAAAAAAGTGAAGAGCCGCTGTGTTACACTGAACAAGCCGTTGCCCCACTCCCCATCTCTGCTCCATTTGCTGGATTCTTTGTATTACCTTCCTAAGACACTTCTTTAATGAGAGGAAATCAGACAGGCTAAATGTTCTTTCTTTTCTGCTGAAACCTCCCTTGAAATTGTGAGAAATCTCTTAAGGAAAAAAAAGGAAAATCTGAAGCGTTTCTTTCAGTCAGGCATTCAATTAACTTACATGTTTTAAGTGCAAATAAAAACACAGAAGCAAAGTCTTTGTTACTTACAGGAGCTTATGGAGTCATCTGGCTGTTAATTGAATGAACTCAGCCTAGGGAATCATTCACACTCTGTTTACAGATGGCAGGCGTTTTCCCCACATCCAGTGATCAGTGACACAAAGAGCTTTCTAATGACTATGGTTACACAGAATGCTGTATCCTCCCCGTTTGAAAGCAAAGCCAATGGCCTGCAAGGGTATTTAATAATAGGATTATATAAAAGGAGGTTACAAACTGTGGGTGGTTACACAGACTATGAATTTCCACACATGAACTGTAAAAGGAAACAGTGGCTGGGAATCTAGTAATAGTAAGTCACAGCTAGAGTAGGCCCACTTAATCAGTTGGGATTTGTTGAGTCACCATCCATGTACATTCAATTGATTCACACGGGCCTACGCTAATTGTTACTTACTACTAGATTTCAGCCAGTATACTGTACTGCAAAAAATTTTTTTTACATTTCCTCACTAGTACAACTGTGAAGTGCTATCTAACACAGTTCATTTCAGGACATCAGCCTGTTTTCCAGTACAGAAGTTACAGCTGATGGGAGGACATGTAACTTTGGAGGGTTTTTTATATCAATTACAAAGGAGATTAGGCCCTCGCCTTTACCTCCTTGGGATACTTAAAGAAGCACAAGTTGCAGTTGTAGCCAGTAGTACGTATTCCCTTCCTAATGTAGGAAGATTGGAAATGTGCAATCCTGCTTTCCCAAATTACGATATGCCTTGAGATGGCAAATGAGCTGGAGACAGAAAGTTTGGCTCCCTGATGTCTTTCCTCTTTGTCTGTTCTGTGGTTTACACTTTACAGGCTTGATACTCCCAGATGTGACTGTGCTTCCTTCTGCACGTTGCTGCTTCTCAAAGCTGAGAAACATTAGCACTCACAATGCATTAACATTAAAACAAAGGTCATTTCATTAATGCTGATTGTTTTGATGAAAATTATAACTTTAATATATAAAAAATCAGTTCATATTACTAAAATAGTAATATGAAATAGTAATTGTTGCTCAGTCCATTAACATTGTTGTTATAATTCTTAAAATAATGGCTATAAAACTTGTGAGTTTTCAAATTAACAAGTTATGGGTATCATATTAATGTTTAATGAAGGTTTAGTATTGTTATAAATAAAAAATAAGTAATAAATTACTTCCAAGGTCTGCTTCCAAGAAACAAAGAGAGAAAAGTAGGTAGGATTGCTATATGGAGAATTGCTAATTGGTAATAAATCACCAATTAGCAGTACCTGTGGAAAGGATCTTAGCAGATTTTATGTGGAACATGAATCAATAGTGTGATGCAGCAGCAAAAATAGCTTATGAAATTCTGGCAGTATCAAGAGAAATAATAGTACCACTACATTCTGATGTCAGCTAGAGTAGTGGGTCTTAACCTTTGTTAGTGAATGTAAAGGTTCCCCTTGACAAATTTTGTCCAGTCATGTTCGACTCTAGGGGGCGGTGCTCATCCCCGTTTCCAAGCCATAGAGCCAGTGTTTTGTCCAAAGACAATCTTCCGTGGTCACATGGCCAATGCGACTTAGACACGGAATGCTGTTACCTTCCCACCGAGGTGGTCCCTATTTATCTACTTGCATTTGCATGCTTTCGAACTGCTAGGTTTGCGGGAGCTGGGACAAGTGACGGGAGTTCACTCTGTCACGTGGATTTGATCTTACGACTGCTTGGTCTTCTGACCCTGCAGCACAGGCTTCTGCGGTTTAGCCCGCAGCGCCACCACGTCCCTCCTAATCTTTGTTACTCTGGTGTTTTTGAACTGCAACTCCCAGAAACCCCAGCCAGCAGAACTGATGGTGAAGGCTTCTGGGAGTTGCAGTCCAAAAACATCTGAGTAACAAGGTTAAGAACCAGTGAGCTAGAGTGTTACTTTCAGTTATGAGCACCACAGCTAAGAAGCATACTGGCAAGCTAGCTCATGTCTAAAGGGCAGCAAACAAGATTTATTCATTATTTATTTAAAATAGTTTTACTCCACCATTATCCTTAAAAAGGTGGCTTAAATAATTAAAAGACAACATTTAAACCTCAAAACAGTAAGTATACAAATACTAGAAAAGGTCAAATACCACATTAAAACACAGTGAGCAAAACAACACCAGAAACACATTAAAAGCAGTAAGGCGCAACAATCTGCTTAACAATCCCACTCAGGCACCCAGTCACTGGTAGAAAGCTTGCCTGAAGAGGAAGGTCTTCACCTGCTTATGGAAGAACAGCAAAGATGAGTCCTGCCTGGCCTCTTGTGGGAGGTTAAAGAGTCTGAAAACCAAACCCTATGAAGAATGGTTGACAGACCTGACCATGCTTAATCTAGAGAAGATGAGGCTGAGAGGTGAGATACTAGCCAGTTTCAGATCTCATGAGAGGTTTTGCATGAAAATTAAGGAAATTTGTGGCTCCAACAGGTGGGATCCAGATTAATGGATCCAAGTTAAAGGAAAGAGATTTCAATTTAAAATTAAAAATTTTTTTGATGGCTATAAATGCTTGAAGGGAAACTGATTACCTTGAAAGGTGGTGGTGCTTTATCTGTAAATTCCTGCACTGGCAGTGGATTTGAGTAGATGATTATTGGTCTATTTTACTAACTCTACAATTCTGTCATTCTGTATGTACACTTACATTTTTGCTTCCAGATATGCCAGTCTAAAATAAAGCTTTCCCTCCACTGAAGATTCTAGTGGTCAATAATTCCAAAAGACCAGTTTCCATATGCTGCCAACTCCATTAGATGAAAAGTTGGGTAGCCTTCTACCCAAGGGCATCAATGTCTCTGTTAACGAGATAAGACTACTGCAATAAACTGTGGAGTTCTCCCTGCAAAGGTCTACAAAAATTCAGCTGATGATGCTAGATCTGGCACATTACATCTTTAATGTCTCTATTTCTCCCTGTTCTTAACTTCTGTACAGAGTTCAACAAACACATTGTTTAGAGTCTTAAATGACTGTAGTATAAAATGTTCTACAATTAGCTATTACCTGTTGGTAAGAGAACACCATACAACTATCTTCAGTGTAACTTGCCCAGAGGTTACTATCTGAAGTTTCTCTAGAGAACCGTGCCACTTGAAATTGTAGCCTTCAACATGGAACCAAGATCCCAGGCTCTCAAGACTGAAAGGTTCTATATTTAAAGCTAAAACTGGTACCTTGTCTAATTGCTTACAAGTCTTTTGTCACCAAACAAAACACCTGTAACTAGAATAGAACTTGAAAAGTCTCCTTATTGGATTGGTACAGTCCAAAAAAGGGGGAATCTGCCAAGCTCTACTTTCTAGTAGTCAAGGCTGATAATTTTTGCAGAGTCTGTAATCCAGTTCAGTCACCAGCACAAAGGAAGAATTGAAAATACACAATTCTAGTAGTTAGGCACAGTCGTGGTTAAATATGTGCATGGAGTTTCACAGCAACTCCTCTCTTAAATGTATTCTCATGCAAGTATATAAAGATTTCTTACCTAGAAATTCTGATTCTGCCCACAGCATTGATCTGAGCAATGAAAAAAACCCATAGTAGCTGTTGTGAAATCGGCTGCAGACTCCACTACTTTGCTTCCTTTTAAAACCCGCCCCCCCCAATAACCCCTTGTGACAAGCATAGCATTCAGCCTCTTTCGTTTACAGGCTGTCACCAAGACAACTGTCCTTTGGGTATTTTGTACAGTGAATTACCAATCGAGGAGACTGGCCTAGCTGAGAAAACAAATGAAGGCCATCTCATATGACTTTAAAACAGGAACTACGGTTTACCATAAGGACTGGAGCCAAAGTAAATCACAGGTATATTAGCCATTTCAAAAACATGCTATCCTTCAGCAACCTTGCAAGTTGTTTCCAAAAAGGTAGCAAAGGCTTGAAGAACTTAAAGGCTAGAGAATTCATTATGGCATAAACTTTTATAGACCATACTGGGGTTGCACTTCACAAAAGTTTATGCCTTAATATAGCTGTTATTCTTAAAGTGACACAAGACTATTTGTTTTTTCTGTGAAGTAGAGGCTGATTCTCCACATACTGTATTAGAAAAGGAAAATAACTGCTTTAAACTGAGAGATTAAACCTGCCCCAACTGGTATATAATGTAAGTTTAGGTTTTTGGTCATAGACATGTGTACTAAGGAAATAAATCTGCAACTTGTTCTTCAGAGTTCAGGGACTTAACAGAATGCTCTGCCACCTTTCACCCTTGCCCCAGTTTGTTTCCACATAGAAACCAATATGCCATGAGAAAGAGTTCCTGCCCAGGCTGCTTTCAAACATTACCATTTTTTTTTAAAAAGGGGGGTTTGTTTTACGTAGAAAATTTTATTTTCTATGTAGCATTCAGGCATGCAAATGTGCACTTAGAGGTCTAGGGATAACCCAGGACATTTTATAGGAGGTGAAACACATGGTGGGACATCTTCCACTCCATGTATGGACACTGACTGGACTGGCAGTTCAGTTTTTACTTAGGGCAGCAAGGTCTGAAGGTACAAGGCAAACCATGCAGCCCACATAGCTTGGTTTTAAAATGGGCCCACTCCAGTTGCAACTTTCTTTAAGGTACAACTACAGTAGGCACATTTGTATCAATGGAACCTACAGAGGAGCTGACTCACCAAATCCCCACTGATTCAATGGATCTATACTAGTGCAAATTACTATGCTAAGCAACAGGATTTCAGCCACTGTGACACAGTGCGAAGTGTTAATGCTAGAGTTGGTAGTAATGTAGCATGCTCAAGGTTAAGTCAAACATTGAAGAGACTATCTATTCAGTGCACTTAACTTGCTTTTCTCCCACAACAGGACTTCCTTAGACACAGGTGTTATCAGCAATCAGACCTACAATTAAATCCATTGTTTACGACTGATCAGAAAACAAAATCATGCTAAATACAAGATATGTAGAACAGGAAGATCATGTGTTATGAAAAACATAATTTTGTTAATAATTTTACATGGCATAACATTACATACTACATTGTTTAATACCTAGTTTATGGGGACCATCATGACTGCATTGTTCTGCTTAGGGTTTTTTTTAAAGAAAGTTTCACTGAGCTAACTCAGTTTACTTATGTCTGACAGCTTTAAATTTCTGAAATGTGAGATTTAACAAAACTTCATTGAGGTGAAATGAGACCTTTAACAAACAATGTGACAAAGAACTGCTACTACAGGTATATAAAATGCTAAAGTGACCCCTGTAAAGGAGGAGCGGTGCCCACAGGCTTCTGATTAATCATTCTTTATTTGACTTTATGATAACCAATAAGAAAACCTGGAAGCCATTTTGGTCACCACATTCACTTGCGAGACCAAGAATGGTCCTGATGTTTCCCTGGTACTCCTCCAGATGATGTTAAATGACATGGGTCTGAAACAAGTCTTGGAGCCATGTTCTTCTGTTCCATCTCAACTATACCTCAGCAAGCAAGAAATCCCCAAAAGAAGTAAATGCACATCTCTAGGCTACACAGTGAAATTGGCAGAACCAAAGTGAACTTAAGAAAATTAGGTTTTTATATAGACATACAGTAGTTCTCTGTGAGTGTGGAAAATAGGCAACTCCACCCATATGCTCTTCAGAAGATACAGTACCATGGAAGACCTGATGTTAGTTACACACTCCTGATGTTGTCTGTATTTCTTATAATATGGTGCTTCTGACACAAATGAAGAGATCTCTACCATTATGATGTACTCTGTTCTGAATCTCCTTCCCTAGAACCAAAACTGGTCTTCACTAAAGACTTTGGCACAAGAAAGCTCTCTCCAGTTCAACATCTGGATTAATCTCAACTATTGATAGTATGCAGTGGTGCTTACATTCTGTATTCACACATAAAAATGCTTCCTGTGGTCATCAGCTGCCTGAGTGAATGTTTGAAATTGATGGATTTTTTAAAAAATGTTTTTTTTAGCATTTCACCAGCTAATGGATTTATTATGGCATACACTTTTCAACCCTTGAGCCCACTTCATCTGATACCCTCAGTTGGTACGGAAAGTAACTAACATATACCTAAACATGTGTATAAAGAAATGGGTATAGGGTGAAAATATGTCTGGTTTCTGCCATTTCTATGCCAAACCACGCACTTGTGCTAACATTTCCTTCTCATACTTCCTGAATCCCACTGGATGCTAAAACTATCTTCACAAATTTGTTGTTGTTATGTGCCCTCAAGTCACCTCTGGGTCATGGCAACTCCATGAATTAGCGCTCTCCAAAATCTCCTGTCCTCGGCTGCCCTGCTCAGCTCTTGTAGATTCAAGCCTGTGGCTTTCTTTAGGGAATCAATCCATCTCATATTTGGTCTTCCTGTTTTCCTGCTGCCTTCAACCTTTTCCCAGCATTATTATCTTTTCAAGGGAAGCTTGCCTTCTCAGGATGTGCCCAAAGTAGGACAGCCTCAGTTCCACCATCTTTGTTCAGGCGTGACTTGACCTAGGACTCCTTTGTTTGTGTTTCTGGCAGTCTAGGGTATCCACAAAGCTCCCTTCCAGCACCGCATTTCAAACAGATCAATTCTTTCCCTGTCAGCTTTCTTAACGGCCCAGATTTCACACTCCATACATGGTGACTGGAATTAGGGTACAAGTGCGGATGATCTTGGTCTTGGTCTCCAGTGACGACATCCTTATACTTGATTATCATTTCTAATTCATTCATTGCTGCCCTTCTGGGTTCCAGTCTTCTGATTTCTTGGCTGTCGTCTCTCTTTGGATTGAAGGCCGAACCAAGGTTCATTAAGACAATCTAGTACAGAAAAAAAGGTCCTCTCACCCACCCCCATCTCCGAAAAGAAGGAATACTTGCAGAGGGCTAAATTATCTTTTTCTGTTTACACACCACCAACTGGAAATATTGAAAGACTTGTATTCACGAAGGCTTTCACGGCCGGGATCTAATGGGTGTTGTGGGTTCTTCGGAGGGACAGCAAAACCCGGCAAAAGGCGGCGCCTTGAAACCCTCGCACGCTTTTATCCGCCACAGCAGCCTCTTTGGCCAGAGATCCCGGGGAGCGGATGCCAACTAGGTAGATTAGACGCCGCCGCTCTTTACGGCTTCCCTCCCTCCCACAACACGAAGGCACCGCCCCCCGCTCCCCCCCTCCGCGCGCGTCACTCCCACAATCCCTTTCGGGAAGCTGCGCCGTCGTGCCGGCCGGGGGGCTGCTCAAGATGGCTGCCGACAGTGAGGTGAGCCCAGATTTTGACATTTCCACCACCACCACCACCCGGGCTCGGCAAAGGCAGTCATGCCTATCAGGGGAGCTCGGCCCCTCCCCACTCCTTTGACGGCTTAGTGCCTCATTGCCTCCCTTCCGCTTTCTTTTCCCACAGCCCGAGTCCGAAGTGTTTGAAATCACAGACTTCACCACCGCCTCCGAGTGGGAAAGGTAGGCATTGCTTCTGTCTCGGAGCGGCCGCTTTCTTTCCTTTTCCCATACGTTTGTACAGTACTTCGAATCGCCTTCTCCTGGGCACCTGCCCATCTTTTCCTAGCTAGGTTGAAGAAGGTGTGCGGAGGGAAACGGAAGGGCATCCCCTTCCTGCGCCACACGTCTGGCCCGCCAAAACTCTTTGCTTGGGGCTGCGGGCAGCGTTTGGAGAATTACTGGGGACAAGGCTGGCAGGAGGGGTACGGCAGCCCTCGCCCCCCCCTTTTATTTAGAGGCACATCTGTGAGAAACCAAACCAAACAGAGGCAAAAGCAAAGCATGAAAAAAATGAAGAGAAAATGGTTGTGGTAAAAGCAGCTGCTTCTTCCCTTTGTAAAAGAGCTTTTTAAGAAATGGGAAGATGGGGCTTTAAAAAAAAGGCAGTTGGCAGTTTGCTTAACTTAAAGATTGTGTCAGCAGCACTGCTTCATGTTTCCCCGACTTACTTATTACTGGTAAGGTTTTGCCTGCCCCTTGCTCCTCAAGTAAGGTTAAACCTGGTTGGCTAAAAATAGTGAAAAGGTTTTCTTGACAGAAAGAGGGGAAAATAAGTTCTCCTAGCTGGTTAGTTATGTCACAAATTGTTTTTCATGAAATGAATGATTGAATAAGAATACACAGGTGAAAACAGAAGATCTGTCCTCCAATGTATAAAATTTGGGGGGGAGGAAGCTGGGCGTAATAGGGAGAGGGCATAGTTAGTTGTAAGACACATGTTTTGGATTTAAACAGTTTCAGATTTAGTTTGCAACATTTTCAGGTAAGAATAGGAAAGAATTCTGGCTGAAAAGTTGGAGAGCCACTGTCAGTCAGAGTTGACAGTCCTGGGCTGGATGGAGCAATCGTCTGGCAAAGTGTAAATCTGCTTCCTGCATTCCTATATATGTCAACTGTGAAGCCATTCTGAGGGGGAATGCTTTGCTGGAAATCTGATTGAGGGGGAATTACCCAAGTCTGCCATGAAAACTCATTAGAGGGTGGAAGTGCTAAAACCACTCCTTAAATACCTCACTTGCCAGTGAAAACCCTATTAGGGTTATTGTAAATCAGTTATGACTTGAAGGTATATAGCCACAAACTTATCTAGGGACAGCTATGTTATAATTTACTTTTAAGGTATGACATGTTTTGTGTACCATTTTAAATACTTCATTAGGTAATAATTTTCAAAGAGATTGTTGTGTCAGTCACTTTTTGCATGTGTAACATGCGTTTTTATTTTGTTGCATATTAAATATTTTTGTTTGGTTTACTGCATGCAGAACAGCTGTCCTGCAGGTAGTTTTCAGCATTTTGCAAGGTGTCAGTCACATGCCTAGTCCCATAATGACCACTGTCATTACTTCAGTGCTTAGAAAACAAAATATGTCCTTGAGATATGCATGTATATTTAGGAGTAGGTTCCAGTATGTCTACTGGGGCTTATTTCTGAAGAGTTTTCTTTCCTGTACATGCTAGACATTGTTCCAGTTGCTTCATTGTCGTCAGCTGTGATGTATACTGAGATGCTGCATGGGCTATGCAGAGAGGACGAGGACAATTAGTTGAAGTCATGTAACATAGCTGGGCTGTTTCCATCTTCCACATATTGGCCAAGGCATCAGCAAGAACACCAGTCCTCCGATATGCATCAAGATCTATTAGCCATTAGAGCAGATCATTTTAGTAGACAGATGATGACATGACTGTATTTGAATAAATACAGATTATTGTACATGAAAAAAATGAAAACATTGCCTGAAATTAAGCCCTACTGTGTTTTTTGCAGCAAAATTTAATATAAGACCCTGTCTTATTTTCGGGGAAACACAGTACCTTGGGTTCATTGGAGGAAAGAAGGGATATAAATCTAACAAAATAAATAAGCTACAAAATAAATAAGCTACAAATAAAACAGGCAACTATTGTTTCCTTGGGAAATATCTGCTTCTAATGAAAGTGTGTTCTATATTAGAGTTTTTGAGTACCTCTGGTTCTAGCATTGTTTAAAGAATGCTGGTTTATTATGTATTAGTAATTAGTATGGCTGTTTGTTCTACCATCTTTGGTGTTTAGTCGTTAAGTCGTGTCCAACTCTTCGTGACCCCATGGACCAAAGCATACCTCCTGTCTTCCACTGCCTCCTGGAGTTTGGTCAAATTCATGTTGGTACCATCTAGCAAGTGTTTAATTACAATTCATGGTTTGGTGATTTGTAGATTAGATTACTGTAATGTGCTTTGTTTAGGGATACCTTTAAAGATTGTGCAGTAATTCCAACATGTTTCAGGTGGTATAAGCTGTTACAAATTGAAAAATTCTGTCTAGAATTGTTATGTGGGGCATTGCATTGTGGTAATTCTGAAACATAATTTATTTTCATTAGGTTTATTTCCAGAGTTGAGGAAGTTTTGAATGACTGGAAACTTATTGGTGTTTCATCAGGCAAATCTTTGGAAAAGGTAATATCTGTTTCTAAACTATTTAAGAGACCACTGCAAATGGTTCCCTTAACCAAACTTAGGAAAAAGCAAGGTGAACCAGTAAATGAAAATTCAGGCTAAATTGAGTAAGTGAACTAACCAACAGGTTAAGGAATAAACAGGTTAAGGAATCAAAGCCTTGCTTTGAGGGCATAGCAAGTGGTAGAAATTCAAGATCTATTGTTCTGTTAGATGAAGCTTATCATGTTGTGGAGTTTCAGTTTCTGCCAAACTTAGGGAGCTTGTCCAGGGGATGGCTAAGATAGGAACAGTATAGATCAGCAGCTAAGGACTGAAGGTTCCCGCGATCTTTGTTAGATCTTGCCCTATATGAAACTTCTATAAAATACTTTGGAGCAGTAACAGTGGAATTATATTGCAGCTGTTCATGTTCATTAAATTAGATATTAGTTTATCTTTCCAGTTCACAATCAATGTATCCATCTATTCAATTTGCAGAGTATATTTACCACTGGAACATGGGAGGAGAAATCAGATGAGATTGCTTTTGCTGATTTCCGATTCTCAGTGACACATCATTATCTTGTGGAAGACTCTAATGGCAAGGATGCAAAGGAGGAACAGGGAGAAGGTAAATACCCTGCCTAATGCCCAACTGATTTCAAGTTGATAGCTTCTGTGTTGATAGCATTTATGTTTTGCTGTTAGAATATACAGTTGTAAAAGAAATTATTACTCCTTTCCTGGGAGCACTGTGATATTCAGTAGTGAATTATGTATCGTTACTTCCTTTGTTACAGAACTACTCTTACATACCACTGATCCTATATGACCTAGTTTTTAAACTGACATTATAGGTTAATGGAATTAGAATGTAGGCATTGAGTTCTCTTTCTCAGTTCATGAGCATAGATAAGAGTGGAATATGTTATATGAAATGTTTCTGGGATCTCTTTTCCTTTTAAATATATAATAAAGAAGAGGATTCTAGTAATATAGAGATGACACCAATTGATTATTTGAATAGTGGCTGGTTCCTGTTATGCAAGCTTATATGTGTAGTGAAATAATATTCCACTTCTTGAATGTTACTTCTATGTTATATGACATAATGATGATGTGGCAGAAACGTAAGTGCAAACAGATGTGAGGAATACTAAAGAATATCTTTATGCATGCACTGAATCGCATAGTGCCGTAGTAATTTCCTGTTAGTGCTGAAGTCTTTGCTTTGAACTTGGTGTTGCCAAAATTGGAAAGTGCATGTACAGTTGCAGCCTTATGCATGTTTATTCTGAATGGTAGAATTCTTGAGTAAACATAGGTAGGGTTGGGTTGCTGTAATATTCCTGTTTTAGCGTATTTGAAATGGAAGGTATATAGATATGGATATATGTACACACACACAACTAAATTGATTGCAGAAGGATTTTACTCCAGCTTTTTTATTTAATTTGACAAATACATTTTTTCATCATATTTATTTACACTTGCCAATTGAAAGTTTATTTATGTTACTGTTATCCTGCCTTTTTTCCACTAGTGGGAACCCAAGGCAGCTTACATACATTTTAAATAATCATTTAACCAAGACAAAACAATTATAATTTAAAGCCATAGTATACAAATATTTAAAAACATTATTTAAAAATAAATAAATCAGATTAGAGAAGCTTTTAGATTCACCAGGCAACTGAGATAGAGAACTCTTTTAAACTCTATCTCAGTTGCCTGGTGAATCTAAAAGCTTCTCTAAAGATAGACCTGGGCAAAGTGCAGCCCAAGGGCCACATACGGCCCACGAGCTGCTCCTGTCCAGCCAGTGGACAGTTTTGAACATCGAAACCATTTATAGCTTTTTGTCTAAAGTTGATCAGTTGCTTATCTTTAACATACTGTACTGCAAAAAACCTCTTTAGTATTTGTGAAGATTAACAAGTTTAAAATAAAAACAATCATAACATCACTGTTTCTTTTTATTTTTAAGTGGCCCCCCTATAGAAATTAATTGCCCACCCCTGTCTAAAGAGGTAATTTCTCAGCTGCCGGCAGAAGGAAAGGAAGGAAAGGGTGAGCTATACCTCTCAAGAAAGGAGTTCCATAATATAGGAGCAGCCATAGAAAAGGCCCTGGCTAAAGTCATCAACAGACATGGTTGTGAAGGTGGTGAAAACAAGAAAAGGCACTGCCCTGGGGATTTTATTATATTTTGGGGACTGCTACAGGGAGATACAATCTTTCACGTAGCCCTAGCCTTAGCTGAATGTTTGCCAAGAGATTAGCAGCATAATTGCCAAATCAGATGGTTACCTGCCAGAATTGAAAACTTATTAAAATTATGAAAAATGTGATCTTTACAAAACTGCATAAGTAGATGCATTGTTGTGTATATTATGTCCATTTCTTTCTTTATAATTTGCCTTTGCCTTCTGTTGGTTCAATTGCATTCATCTGGTGTTTTGAGAGAGCTGTGCACAATGGCTAGTATTTCTAGAAGCACTGAATTAGATTTGCAGAATTTAGATGGGTTTCCTGTACAACAACCACCTGTTTCATATCGTGTGACAAATGGCTTTTGAAATTGGTGGTTTGATATTTCATGGTAACCAGCTGTTCAAAAATAAGAAATAAATAAATAAATTATATTCCATTTGACTAGTGTAAACCCTTAACAGAGGCAGTGTAGGAGTTTGGAATCTAGCAAATGACTTCAACATATTGCTTTAATGATACATGTTAATACAATAAAAATGTCCAGTTATTTTTCCTAATTGTTTAAATCTGTATACTTCAGTTCATAGAATATGTTCTTATTTGTTTGTTTATTTGTTTTTTTTTATTTATATACCACATTGGGTTCAACAAGGAACCCAAAGCGACTCACAACATTAAAATTCACACAGTTTAAAAATACAATAAGTTAAATATTAAAAGATAAATTAAACAATATATGATTTAAAATACAATTAAAAGATTAAAACATGAAAATAAAAAAGATTAAAATTTCTGCTGAAATGGTTCAGAGATAAATAAATTAAATAAATAAATAAATACAGAGTACTAGAGTAAATGATTGGGATATGTTCTCTTCCTATAACTTTTCAGCTGTATTGCATCATTATTTAATTTTGACATCAATAATATCTGTTACATATACAGATCTAAACACCAGTGGCATCAGTTTTTGTATTTACGATTAAATCAACAACCACAATTTTAGTCTTCATTAAGCCTTAGTATAAGAAAGCCTTCACAACTGCTTTCTAAATGTTTCTTTGTATAGTATCCCTTAAGAAGCTTAACTGGCCAGTTTAATGATACCGTGTGACTTGGTACTGTTATAATGGGTCAGTTACTACTTTGCCTATATAGGTCAGTTGTATATGTGTTGGAAAATAACTAGCTGTAGACTTGCACTGGTATATTTACTAAAGTACTGCAAATCTGATCAGTAAGCCATGTTAATTTTCTGTTAGTAGAGTATATTGCACCATACAGAGGGAAATCATTGATATAAGTTAACTTGAATTTTACTAATTGTAGAATATAATATATTGTATAATCCTTACTCTGTTAAGCCTTTAATGTGTGGCTTTTTAAAATCTTAGTGTGTACTTCCTTAAAATATTCTGATACAGCAGCTATGATAGCACCTATGGTGGTTTGATGTTAAGCATGGGAACATAGAACATACATCTACTTCAAAACACTGAATGATGTATCTCTTTTTCCTTTGTTTTCAACTAGCCACTCCTCCAAACAAAAGAGCAAACAAAAATGAATTTCTCATGACTAAAAGCTCAAAAAAGCAACATCTGGACATCACTGGAAAAGTTTCAGCAAATAAGTATTTGTAGGATACATTATCTAATTGGTTCTTAATTTTTAGAGAAAAGCCTTCTTTAACTAGTGTAGTTAGAGTTATTGAATCAGTTTACTGATTAATCTAAAGTATAGTTTAGTGTTAATTTGTACGAGTCTCGAGTTTGTGTGCTCTTTTTTCTTTCAGAGATGTAGACAAATTGGTGGTATTTAATTAATTAATAGATGGTAATTAATTAACTTTTATCTTGCTCCACTTGCAGTGTGCCAGTATTCTTGGAAGCTTACATACATAGAACAAAAATGTAAAAGCACCCTAGCCCTCCCCACGACTAACCTCTCATCAAAGAGAAAAACATTCCCTGGTGACAGCAGTCAGAAAGAAAATTAAAACATAATAAGCTTTCATGTGGGGAGGATAGCTTGAAAACTACTCTGAAAATAAATATTTTGGCTCATGTTCTAAATGCCAGGAGGGAAGTGTCCTTGCACACCTTTGCTGGCAGGGCATTCTGTAATGTTAACATGCACCACTGAGAAGGCCTGGTTCCTAGTTGTCAATTTCTAGGCCTCCCTCAGGGTGGTGGCTAGCAACATCATAACTTGGGTGGAGTGGGTGGCACGGGTAGACAATCTCAGGGAGAGTTGCCCAACAGGTAACAAGGACCCAAACCATTAAGGGCCTTGTATGTCAACATTAGTACCTTGAACTTGGCATGGAAGTATGCAGGAAACCCATACAAGTGGACCAGAACTGAGGAAATATGATCATATCTGAATGTGCCTGAGACCAGCCTGGTTAATGCATTTTGTACCTGTTGCAGATCCCATACCTCTTTCAACTTTGTGATTTGTTGATATGTTAATAAGGGGATAAATGAATTAAGGTTACCTATGATTTGTCCACACTAGCCATCTGGCTTGTTTGGATAAACTATAGGTAAAGTAAATAATTTTTCTCAGTTTGATCATAACCAGAAATTGCAACAACTTGAAAATAGAAACACATGCATCTGATCTTATTGCAAAAGAAGTATAAAGGTTGGAGAGTACATGATCTTGAAGATCAAGCACATAATGCTACATTATGGTTCTGTTATACAGGTGTAATCATATTCATTAACTGTATAGTTAACAAACATATGTTTGGATTATTCAGATTGTTTAATATTTATAGTTAAAACAATATAATTTTTTGTTCTATGTTGTGCCTTCCATAGACAGAAGTGACCTCTTCTCTATTTCTGAAGATCTCCTTTTCCCCCCATTCCATTGCCTTACTAAATACAGCAAGATTCCCCAGCCTTCTCTGTAGTGCAGTGTCAGCTTAGTGGTTCTTGACCCCCAGAGGTTCTTGGATTAAAACTCCCAGAAGCCCTCACTAATGCTGTAGTGTTTTCAGAAGAGTGTCAGGTATTGCACTGGGATGGAGGAGGGTATGGATGTCCACTTCTTCCAGTCCTGTCGCATGCAGCTAAATCCAACGTGATTTTTTCAAAAAGGACTATAAACTTTTATCCACCTCTGTCAGGAACATGTCTCCTTAGAGAGGTCATTCCACTAGGGGAAGGAGCCAACTGTTGTTCCCACTATCCACCGCTTTTGCAATATAGACTGGGTGAGATTTAGTACATGTGTGGGTGGACAACTGTGGGCAAGCTTCTGACCCTAAATTTCCAATTACTCACACCTTTGAGCTTAAAACCCCTTAGCTGTGTACTTTGGTCCTTGCACACCAGCCTTGCCAGGTAGGACACTTCTTCCAATCCTGTTACATGCAGCTAAATCTAGATCCAACTTGATTTTTTAAAAAGAAGAACCATAAACTTTTATCCACTTCTCTGTATTATATATAAATATATCCTGCTTATTCCCAAGGTGAAAATGTGAAGTTTTCATCTTTCTGAATGATTTTACAGATGCTCTTCCAGTTGCTATGCAAGATCTTCTGTGTATGAACAATGATTTTCCTCCCAGAGCACATTGTCTAGTGAGATGGTATGTCTATAATCTAAAATACAATGTTTTGTTTCTTATAGTTGATCTGTAATTGCAGCATCTAGATATTTCTGACCTGTGATCAATAACATGGAGTGCCTAAAGAATTATCACTAGACCAGTAACATTGTTTGACTGTTATGTGACCAGGGTTGGGCAGCCTTTAGTTTGTTCGCTTCTCCTGCGGTGAGGTCAAGAAAATAACAGAAATGTTCACTTACCCCAAATTTAGCATTATTTCACAGCCTGGACAGATAATGAGTAGA